>NW_019721758.1:1372227-1409961 GCF_002891405.2 Cryptotermes secundus
GGCTACCGTGACCGGCTCCTGCATCCTTTACAATTCATTATTGTCATTATTCATTGTTCACTTTGCATAGCTTACGCATTTGAGGAACGCTGTTAGGGAAACTAATAAATAACCATTAGAGGACTATCACGTGCATCTCGGTCAAGGCTGCCATGTGAAACAACTGAGTAAATAATCCAATTATCTTCTCTGATGCCACCTAATTAGCTAAACCCATTGTACCCATTCTCATAATAATGTCGTAGCTAGTCCAGAAATTTGCATCTTTTTACGGAACCCGAAAATTAAGTTACTCTGATCATAAGATCCGCCATTGCATCCTATCTTGAACCAGTTTAATCAAGTACAAATTCTCATGTGCATTTTATGTAAGATCCAGGAGAATTCCATCTCCTGGATATAACGCTGTGTAGTTCAGTCAAAGTCAATCGAAGTTTCAGAGGAACCTGTTGTAAGCTATCTACCTGATATATGCTGCTTGCTTGGCTTGCTCTTCAATACTGAAGATGGAAGTAACATTTTCCTCCGAAACATCAGTTGAGTTTCACTGAACGACAAGGCATTGTAACCCAGCAAATATAACTCTCCCTAACCGCTATAACATTATCCTCTCATATGAGTGTAGGACTCACAAGTAATTTTTCACGCCGAAATTATTCGACTAGAATTGTGTTTGCATTTTTCATTTCCCCTGTGGCTAGAGTATATCTTTCCTTTCTAACCCGTCTTGTGTTGCTGGGCGATTGGCACTCCTTTCCCAAGATCGCGAATCATCGCTGACCACTAACATACATACATACACTGCCAAGGTCTATAGCCGTTTTATTATTTTTGTCATTATGTATTTAAATTGTGAGTCATTTTCAAAGAATCCGCCACCTGTACTGTACGTTCTTTGTATTAACTGAACGAAGATGAAGCACGTAAGGAATTTGTGAGTGTTCATGATTCTTTGCACTTTTAGTGTAAAAAGAGTCCAATCTTATAATAAGTTTCACCTTAATCATAAGCTAATTTGTCAAGAGAATTTTGTCTAAGTGCATGGTTATCAAATATACTCCCTACTTAATCTGAAGCTCAAATAGAACTTACCAGTTTCCTTAATTCGGAACGGTTTATTTCACAAAATGTTGACATATGACATGAAATGTAGACATTGGTAAGATCTAAACATTTAGCGTAATTACATTTTCAACAATAGAATTGTATCTGCAATAAACATAAAACATAATTACATATGTAAATTAATACTATAAACTTTGACTAGTCCGAATTATAGTACATTCGATCACCGCGGTTATGTTGTAATATTGTGTCTCTGTTGTAGTACGAACTGTACATCATAATGCACAAAATATTATAATTAGTGAACCTAAAAACAATGGCCGATATCAGGATTCATGTGATGAATGCAAAATGCTTCTTCGAATATTTTAGTTTACTCGTAGGATGATATATAAATATTATTCATTTTCGATGTAGTATCTAATGGACTAATCGCCTGCGAACTACGCATACAGCATGCTAAAATATTTCCTTCCTTGCCTCAAGTAAGAAATTCTTAAAATCTATTGAATCATTACATGGAACTGTCATGACTAAAAGTATAGGATGATTCATATAGAACCGGCCCGACGAAATAGCTGTAATATAAAATATACCATACAGATATTAAAGTAATTTACATATATCTTATCATGGATTGTGTGCCGTGATCAGAGCAGGTGTTGAAAGTTTCCGCCGTTTTCAAATAGGCACTAGAAACACTCGCTGTTCAACAGTGAACTCCATGACTGTCGCCTGCCCACTGCAGACACGTTTCGGGATTGTCCTTGACCTTGCAGCATAAGGGCTGCCACTTGCCGGATCATGAGCACACCATTCGACTCAGCACGGCCCACGGATAATTATGTCATAATTGTGAGCTGTTATATGCATCACCTGCGGAATTATTAGCAAATTCATCGGGCCGGTTCTATAAGATTCACCCTGTACCTTTCGTCAAGTGTTGATTTTCAAAATTTGATAATTAACTGTGTTGTGCAATGAACATTTTAATCCAGCCGACATCAGCATTCTTGACGTATGACATCGAGAAATTCGAGGTTTGAATGAGTCTACCAACGGTACTCCGCCAGAGTACCACATGTTCTCCGAATTTGTATTGAGCGTCTTGCTGTTTTATAGATCCGGTGCAGAATTGATCTCACCTCGCAGTTATTTAATTTCGTTGATTAGCGACAGCGTCAGCTTGGAACTTTATATTTATTTGTTGTTTATATAACGATGCTTCTAATAACTCAGTTTATAGAGCTTGAGTGAATCATAAACTGTATGTATACGGAAGGAAGCGGTGTCTGCCTAATTTCAAGCATTACCTTGGAATTTACATGGATAAATTAGGAAAACAACAAAAACCTCAGAGCAGCTGGTCTCTGAAAGACGATTTGAACCCAGGAACTTAGAAATACGAAGCAGGAGGACTGTGCAGACGACGGCATCTGTAGTTTTGAAACGTAATACAGTGTCTGATGCGGTACGAAGATAAATGATAAAGAACGTCTTACTAGGTAGCCGTTGTGTATTTGAAGGGACAGAGGAAAATCACGATAAATTGTAGATTAGCCGCTTTATCGGCCAAGATTCGCATCGAATCTTTATCGAATAAAAATGAGATAGGGTACCACTTGTGTAAGTTTCCCGGAACCTTCGGCAGAGTAGAAAAGAAAATATAATTTAACGATATTGGTAGTACATGACCTCAGCTCATGTATTCTTACTAAGTTTATCCTTTCCCCTTCCCTCTCCTTTCTGTACGTTGTTACAAAGCTTGTTCCGCCTACTATCGATCCCCAGACCTTACAATTATATAAAAAGGTAGTTCATTTCCAGAAATGTCACTTAAAAACAAGACTGATTTCTTCCGACATGATACAGCTACTAATGAATCAGGACATACTACTGATAAATCAAGTTCCCGCATCAAAGTAATATTTTCAAACGTAATATTCCTACCAAGCGCATGCAATCCACAAACAACACAGAGATGTTATATATAGCTTGTAGAAATATTCCAGCCCCTATGGCATTGCTTTATGCCGTCATGCAATTCCCCATCACGAAATAAAGTAGTGTAATTTGTTGGGAAGTGTCGAGATTCCTACATTGGTTGAAATGTATTGTACAGTGTATCGCTGGTATATTTTATTACCAGTTATTTAAATGAGAGTATGGAAGATAAGAATCCACTGTTACGTAAGAGCGTTTGTTAAATAAAACTCGAGCACAGTACGAAGCCATGCATGTATGTTACATAAGGCTACTTCGTTTCAAAGAAGGCTAAACGTTTACGGGATATATTGTTACTGCTGACTTGGCCATGTCATAACTCAGGCGGTTAGTCGTTGGCTTCCCAGCTCTGGTTCGAGCCCGTGTCAGGTCATGTGGGAATTATGGTGGACAAAGTGGCACTGGGACAGGTTTTCTCCGAGTACTTCGTTTTCCTCTGCCAATCATGCCACCAATTGGACCACAGTCACCACCATCTATCATTTTGGTCTGGTACAGTAGGCCAATAGCGGCCGCAGTACCAAGCGAACTCATTTTCACCCCACTAATAATAAAACAAAAAAAAATGATGAATGTATGAGGGGTAGGCCTCCTCGGCCCTTGCACCGCGACCTACAGTGGTCTATTGTGCTTAAAAAAATAATGATACTGCAGTCTTACTGTTTTCTTAGATCTGGTCATTCTCAGCAGAATGCATCGTGGATTTGTTCAGGTCTACTAATTCAGGTAAGGATTGTAGGATATGTATAGTTTAGAATAGGGTCTCAGTTAAGTTGTTACGCCCCTTCTCTTACAGTAATAGTATAGGTAAATTTATCCCTGAGCTTAATTAATTAAGCTTCACACCGTGAAAACGTATGGCAGAATGGAGGTATAGCTCCACCATTCTTAACCTGGACACTAGGGGGAAGTCAGTCCCTCACAACGCAGCTGCAAATAATTGTCTCTCCGCATCTTCTCCTTAAGAAACACCCGGCTTGTATTTCGCACTGTGTTGATAACAGAGTTACTCACAGAGCAGGTTCGTGTGACTGTAACTCTTTAGATTCGTAGGTGCTGGGTTCGAATCGCTGTCGGGTAACCGGATAACAGATTCTTATGACAGTTTTTTCTTCCTCATTCTCTCGAAGAAAATTTCGGGAGATTTCTTCTGTTATACCATGACCGCTTTCTTCCGAATCATTTACGATTCGTCATTCATCATTTAATTTACAATTCGACGCTTGATATTCTGTATACTGAGATCATTGTAAGAAAAACACTAATAATTCGAATAATTGAATTCAATTAGACAGTAATAAGTTAATACTAAATCCATTTGACACGGAGGAGAATACGATAGTGGCCAGCAGAATAGGAATCCCTTCTTGTTCTCTCCCTTTGAAGATGGAATTAGACGCCATTCCCGAAACTTGTGATTTTTAACATTAAGAATAAAGACGAACATTGCTCAACTAAGATGTTTTAACTGTTGTGACGTGTACATCCATTACTAGGCAACGGGTCGATAAACACATTCCCGTAACACACCCACATAACAATAGGACATCCTTTGCTAGGTAAGGGACCAATAACCATGCATTCTCGACAACAGAAGGCGGTCTTTTCTGTGGAGTCTGTGTAAAGTGGTTGTAAGAAGTGTTCGTTAGGACATTCATGATGCCTCTTTTTTTTTCTTTTTTTTTTTTTTTTTTGGTTTTTCAATCATTTCCATGATTACTGTCATCGGCCCATACTGATGGTGTTTATTTAGTATGTGTTGGGCAAATGCTGATTCGTCCTTGTTTAGTCTTATGTTTCTTATGTGTTCTTTGTATCTTGTTAGATTTCTACCAGTTTGGCCGATGTATACTTTTTGGCAACTTTGGCATGTTATTTCCTATATCCCACTTTGTTCGTAGGGGTTTATTTCTCGTTTTTCATTTATTAGTTTACCTATTGTGTTGGCTGTTTTGAAGGCTATCTTTATGTTAGTGTTTTTGAATAGTTTTGTGATTTTTCGTATGTAATTTCCTGTATAAGTAGAAGTGACACATTTTGTTCTTTTCGTCTTTATTATACAGGGTTAACCATCTTTCGCTTAAGTATGTTATATAGATGTGTGATGTCTTCCTTTCTATAGCCATTATTTAGTGTTATATTAATAACAGTATTTAATTCTTTGTTTTTAGCATTTTCCTCAAGGGGTAGTGTAAGAAGTCTGTGTATCCAATTTTTATATGTTGGCAATTTTTGTTCTTTAGGGTGGCATGATTTATTATTTATTGTTATGTCTGGCGTTGTGGGTTTTCTGTATATTTCCATTTCTATTTGTCCGTGTCTATTAAATATATTTAAGTCCAGGTAAGCTAAATTTTTCAAACACTTTAAAAGTTTTAATACCAGGAAGGCTGCTGTGATTGTGAAAAGTTGAATATTGTGTACATTGTGTATTCCAGGTAATATGTGTGTATGTAATTTAGCAATCAGAACACCTGCTGTGATGTGGTTTCCGAATAAGTGTTGATGTTCCCTCTGAAGATGATCCGTAAGTGTGTGTGTGTGTCTCTCTCTTTCTCTCTCTCTCTCTCTCTCTCAAGTCTCAATTCTGAGACAGTAAAGTATGGTCGCGAGTCCCAAGAAAGACTGCGCTGGCAAGAGCCAGCAGCGTATACAAAAGACAGACCCGTCCTCTCGTCAGAGAGGGCGCCCCACAGAAACAAGACCGTAACTGTCAAACGATAATAATTAATATCTGGTCATGAGCCCCAGATGGGGCTCGACACCAAGACTTACTGACTGACTGACCGTCAGTCGCAATGTAACTCTGACTCTGACGCTGACTCTGACAGGAGATAATAGAACATAAATAGAAATAGAAGCAGAGTAACAGGGAATACAAAACAATTGTGGGAAGAGAAATAGGTCGGTCGAGTTCTGGAGATGGCAGGCGACTGCGATTGAGAAGAAATGGCGAAAAAGTAATTAGACTGTGCAAATAAGAGTTAATGTGTGAGCTGAAGTTACAGTGAGACTGTGATAAATCCGCCACTAGGATGCGGCTAATGAAGGTTGAGAATCCTAGTGAATGTGCAACGGTGAATTGTAAAGTATGTTGAATAGCGGTAGCGCTTTACTTCCTGCAGACTCGAACTGTATGGATGTATAAGGTTCAATAAATCCCATCATCCAATCCAAAACCCGTCTTGTAAACGTTCGGCCACACAGAGCGCTACGTACGCGACGCACGCTACGTACGCTATGTTCGCTATACGAACAGAAAAATATCTCCCTTTATTGCCAATGTGACTGGCCACACAGACTTCCGTACGCTACGTACTCTATGTTCCCTAAGTTAGCTGCGTCGCAGAATGTACACAGCATACGTAGCGTACATAGCGAACATAGCGTAGCGCTCTGTGTGGCCGAACCTTAAGTCACGCACTCACACACGTGACAGTATTAGATATAGCAGTTGCTCAACTGTGCGATAACTGAAGTTCCTTGTCACTGGCTTCTCCAGCGGAGGCCCGTATTCATTATCAAGTTAGCGTGAGTGGAATATGCAGTGAACAAAGTAGCGCTGTGCAGTCTTTTCTCAGTAAATTATCATTTCACTAATGATCCATAATTTTCTAGCTGGGCTGGTAAAATAGGGCTATGTGAGGGTATAGTGGTGCTCGGTATCCGCGCACTCGTAAATAAAAGAGAATAATAGTACAATATTTTGTTAGCTTCGATGAACACTGTCCCCTCTGTGATCTATCCATTCAGCCAAATCATTATCATTCAGCCTTTAACATGGCGTCAGAGACTTGAAGCGGTTATGTATCTAGTTAGTTAGTTAGTTAGTTAGTTATTGGAGAGGGTGGGTTTCCCCATGCACTTAGACCTGTATTGGTCCATTGTGCTTTCCTCTATGATTTCTACCAGTCTCTATATCCTACCGGTACTGGTGCTTACCATCAGTCCCGCCCAGCCAGCGAGACCGGCTCTACTAGCTACTACTTCTACTAGCTGAGAGGTATCTATAATGATTCCCCATCTACCAGAGGTATTAGAGACTGCTGTTGGGCGGTAAACGTCCGTAATTTTGGCTCAGTGACCTCCTTTGGAGATATGAGGTTCTTTTACGTGCCGTAAAGCTAGGACACGGGACCCACTGCTTAAAGTCCCTTCCGGAGGACTTGTTCCCTGAATTTTTCCGCCCTTAAAAATTCGACGACCTCCGTTGGGTATTTGAACCCGCGTACTACGAGTCATGAGGTGGGAACGTTACCTCTAGACTACGGAGGCCGCTGAGTATGTATCAAAGATACAAGGTATTCAGTTAGATGGTGATAGAATCAGGGGCAAGACATGAAACTAATCAAGTATTTTATCACATGTCATCATTAGATACTGATGCTGATGGACTGTACGTCGAACGGTTTGGAGTAAAGGTAAGAGTCTTGAGTCGTATTCGGAAAGTTTTCGGTTCAGATCTCGGCCGGGGCGCCATATGTATTGACTGAGGTTTTCGTGGCTTTCATTGGTTCCTCCAAGAAATTCCAGCATTTTATCTCGAATAAGCCAAGACCACGTTTTTCCAAATCGCTTCCAGTTCATCTGTCACCCTACCGCTCTATGCAATAGTCCAGGTATTGACTAAAGAGACGAGCTATATATCACATCAGGTACTTTTTGGCATTATTAAGCTAATCTGCATACAGTCTGTAATATTTTAGAAATATGTTAAAGTCCAGGAGCTTCAATTACGAATTTTAACTAAAATTAAATTCACACGATATGAAAAACGCGAACTGGCACATCGATTTTATCCCCCGCTGTGAGTTCATTGCTGCATTTTGTACATGCAAAGCAAAAAAAAGTGGAGACTATATATGTAATGAGGTAATTTAGTTAATTTAGTTTGGCATGTACTGTCTTCGCTCGCTTGGAAACTGGGATCGTGGGTTCGAATCCCACTCAGGGCATGGATGTTTAGTGTGTGTGTATGCGTTTTTCTGTGTTTATGTACAGGTAGAGGCCTTGCGACGAGCTGATCACCCGCCCAAGAAGTCCTACAGAATATGTAAGATCTAGAAAAACCGAAATGAACGGAGAAGTTCATGGAAGTAGGCCTAGGCCCACTGGGGCTGTAGTGCCAAGGGGAAAAAAATAGTTTACTTTTTTATCATGAAGGGGTAAACGATATATTAGTGACGAAGAGAAAATGAAAGGAAAAATTAAGATGGTTCTTAAAGAGATAGACTTTGATTACTGAAGACGGAGAAAAGTAGTTCAAAACTTGGTCCAGTGGCGAGGCGGGCTTCGTTGCTAGAGCAGTTGAAGCTGTGGTTACCACTATCGCATCTTTAGATACACTGCGCCATCTTCTACATTGGCAGTGACAATGAGAATCTGTAGTGATTATGTCAAAAAAATTAAATAACATACGATTTGTACTTATGTAAGAAGATTAATATTTTCAACAGAAAAGAAAATATACGCAAGTAACTACAATAATAATAATAATAATAATTCAATTCAATTCAATTCATGTTTATTTACGTGCAATAACTTAACAGCACAGTGGCCAATTACAAAGTTAGCACGAGTATATAAGGTACAGAAAATAATTAAAACAAAATACAAATATGACAAGTAAATCTGTAACTAGTAGGTGCCGGCTTTGAATCTCGGCCTGAAAACCAAATATCCTACTCACTTTCGTGGCATTTCTCAGTCCTTCCAGAAAAATGTCGTGATATTACATTAAGTTAGGCCATGGCCGCTGTCTTCCACAGCCTTTTCAATTCATTATTCACCGGTCATTAAGGCATCCGGCCCCATAATGTCTGAGTTATTGAGAGTAGTTAAATAAACTGCAGTTAAATGGCATAAATTATAAAGAAATAGATTTTATGGGTTGTACCTACAAGTTCCTGTTTGTTACCTTCTTTTTTCCTAACCTAGCAGGAATACATACTGTGAAACTTCTTACAACTTCAGATTCCGTTATTTAAAGTATTCTGAACACTTTTTACTTCTTAATCCAAGTCTCATTTCCCATGCCGTTGCTCTTGGAATTTTCGTGGACGCGACTAAGTTCTGAATCGCAGAGTCACTTTTGTGTCAAATTGCAAGCTTCCTTTTGTAAAAGTTGCTTGTGTGTATCACACCTCCCCCCCTCTTTCTCTGTCTCAGTATAGGCTCGATTTTGATTTGTCCAAACGCCGTCAAATGTAACTTTCCTTCGATCTTCAGATCAGTAGCGGCATTAGTTGAAAGTTCTGAGACACCAGTGAACTCTGTTTGCAAGTGTCAGTCACCAGAGGGTAAGCTCATTAGCCGGGCCCGGATTTTTATGACCTGAAAATGTTTAAAAAATTACCTTCAAAATGACCGAAAAAATCCAGAAAAATTACCTAAAATATGACCCAAAAATGTAATATGCAGGGCTCGGATTTTGATGACCTGAAAATATTTAAAAAATGACCTATAAAATGACCGAAAAAATCCATAAAAATGACCTAAAATATGACCTGAAAATATTAAAAAATGACCTATAAAATGACCGAAAAAATCCAGAAAAATGACCTAAAGGAGAAAATGAAGAACACTTCGCTTCCATGTTATTCACATTTCAGAAAATATATGAAGAAAAATTCCCTAAAATGGCCAAAAATGACAAGAAATACGATTAAAAGTCCAAAAATTTACCAAAATATTACCCCCAAAATGAAAAATTACCTTAAACCTAAAAATGTCAAGAAATTACAAAAAAAATACCTATAAAATTTACATTTCTGTAACCAGCAGCTCATATCCGAGATTTATATATTTAAGAGCATCGCATAGAATACAAGGGGAAAAAATGTCATGTCATCAAAATCCGGGCTCTGCTCATTAGGTAACACATAGAGATTTCGCTATGGGGAACCAATTCACAGCCAAACCAATTTCCTTGATACGACGTGTCTTATTTTGGTCGAAAACAATGCCTCTCACAAGGTTTGTCCGTAGGCTTGCAGTCTATTCAATGACGCTATAAATAACTCACGTGGGCACGCGGTAGCGTAGTTGGTTGAGGCACTATGCTACAAGCAGGAAGGTCGCGGGTTCGAGTCCCAATGAGGTGGACTTTTTTTCAGTTTACCTAATCCTTCCAGCCGCACTATGACCCTGGGGTCGACTCAGCCTCTAACAGAAATGAGTATCAGGAATTAATTAAATAATTTTCCTGGGGAGTAAAGCGTGGCCGACGCGTAAGGCTGACAACCTTACCGCCATCTATTAGCCGATTGTCTAGATAATGTGGGACCCTCAACGCCTAACAACCCTATGGGTCTTTACGGCTTGTTACAGGGATAGCTTTACTTTTTGCTTTACTTATAAGTAACCCACAATATACAGAGCCGAATTATTGTATGAGAACAGATAATGGATAGAAAATGATATGAAAAGAGCAGTCGAGACCTAATTTAAGTTTCTGCCCAACAATTACCTGGAGGGACTGAGGAAATCCACGAAACATCCTATGAGAGTCGACGTCCAACCCTATATTCCAGCTGAACACACCCACAACACAAGTTAGAAGCGTTGTTGCCTTTCGAGCCAACATGTTCCATCCTTCCAAGGAATCAGGATTAGGAAAAAGGGAAAGTTTTCCCAGCACTGAGTGGAGGTATAGTTCCACATGTTCTTAACCTCGGCATCAGTTTGAGTTGACGTGTCAGTTTCACGTCCTGGCTCCTTTAACCCTCGAATAAAGAGCATCCGTTACATATTTCAGAGGTGGTTGGGTGTTCGCAGTGCTACTCTGCATTGAGTGGCGCAGAAAGAAACCCTTCCCCTGCCAATTATTCATTTTAGACGAACATTTGTGACATAGACTATATTCACAGGAGAAAGAAAAATAGTTTTCATAAAACTAAACTAAAAACTAAACTCCTTGGCCTGTAGTCCGCTAGCGAACTAATAACGTAAAATTCTTAATTGTCTTTTTTAATTGTTTCCCTTAGTTGTAAGGGTATTCTGGTATTGTCATGTTGGTGTATCTGTCCCACACCCAATAACTTTTAACCAAGTGAATGATATTCAGGAAACTTTGTTATGATCATTATCCCACCTGTGCCCACGCCGCCTTTGAGCTTTCCAGTTTCCTGCAACAACAGCGCCGTGGCGGCTGCGTGGACTTCTGAAGTTGGCGTGACACTGACGGGTCCTGAAATTCTGTGTTATAACTGACCCTCGAAAGCCTGTAACTAAAGCTTTGAAGTCTATTTTAACAGGTCTTTAAAATTTAACACGATAACATAGAAAACCTTCCGAAATATAAAAATAAATTTGTATTTTTCCTTGATTGCGTGATTAATAAATTGAGCCAGACATATAGAATTTTATAGTGAAATAAATCGTAATCTTACATGAAGATTTTGCATAAACGAATTTCATGGGTTAATGACTACCAAATGACGACGGTTAAAATGCTAGAGGCCGTGGAAAATATAACATGGTTGAGATTAGTATTAACTCGAAATTTAAGAAAATTATTTAAATTATAGAAATATTCGTGTATAATTCCTCGTGACCCCCTCACGCCGATCGAAACAAACGAAGGAAAACAGGAGTAATAAGTTGTCGTACATTTTATTTTGCATTAAGTTCGTAAATGCTACCTTTATGTTATTCTTTAACGAAGTAATATCGCATCCTTTGGGAGGGTACAATATTCATTTCAAAATATAAATATAATGAATTGCCATTAAAAGACATGTACCACTGCTGCAGTGTCAATGCCATTCGTGCAGTGTTCAGATCAATGATCATGAATCTTTGACCAGTACGTACGGTTCTGTCTCCCATTGGTTGTACAATATAAAACGATTATCATATTGCGTGTCAACGCGGCACAGGTAGGCTTACATTCTAAAACACTGAGCGTTGTAGCCTAAATGTTAATATCAACTAAGTAATTGCAGGGGATGAAGTCTGTCTTTGAAGGTGATAGCTGGTCAAAAATTCATTGCTTTTATGGAAGCAGAAAGGTCATTGCCTTGTTAACAATTGACTGTCTTGTGTCTGCTGAATCCAGTCCGTTCCTTCAGACTCTTTATTTTCATAAGAGCCGTATTACTGTCGATAAGGGTTGGGCAACGTCCAGAAGTACGTTGGTTCACGTCATGAGTGGGGTTGGAGTGGGTTGCAGCAGTATTCTTTGCCATCGTATTTTAATGTATGTATCTTTGAAAATAATTTATATTCTTCTTCGTCTAGATTAATTCTCTCAAGTTCTTCAAAGGAAGATTATCCCGCTACTGTATTGATCCCGAGTCAAATTTATCTAGGTCACATTCTCCAGTCTCTTATTTGTCGTCAATTTTGTTGTTTTGATATCTACGCCTAAGCAGATTAAGTTGTATCTTCCTTCCATTTTCCAAACAACACGTTTGCGCGTCTCTGCTATTCCCTGCCCCTATTATCCCCTTAACTCTAATATCCCAGTAATATTTTGCGAAAAGAATACATTTTGAGGCTCATTATTATCCAATTTCCTTTAATTTTCTCCCTTTCAAGTCAAAATATTTACTCCAGTGCCACAAACCTTCAATTTACGACTTTCTGTAATGTGTATTACACTCACACATAACAGCAAGTAAGATTATAAGTAAAAGTTTCGTCTTATGGCCTCCCTTTCGAATAAGAAAGCAATCGATAAAGAATTCTAAGCAGAATATTAGGAAACATTCGCCGAATTTATTTTTGGTTATAGGTTCGTCTTCATTGCAAATTGAATTTCTTCACTGTGTTCTCCAAATATCTGAACCTTCATCTTTGTTAACTGAGGATTGTTTTCTTGGCATTTATGAAATTTCCACATCTCCTTGAATGTGTATATTTTATAACGTGTATTTCAGTTCGTCTGTAAGCCCGAAATCCGTGCAGAGAGTCTGATCACATCCAATGAAGCTTCTCTCCTAACGCCATCCATGCAGACAGTGCTGAGAAATCTCTCGGATGTGTCCAATGCAACAGAGATCCTGAATGTACAAACTAACAGTAAAATCCCGAAACTTTCTACGGTTGTCTGGAACAAGAGGAAATTCATAGACTATTTGGGACATTAAGCCATTCCCTTCCAGAAAGGACAAAATGTTTTTATAAATCGATGAAGAAAGGGAGATAGGCTTCACGTTGTCCCTGGAGTCCACAGAGCTGTAGGTATGTGGTCGGCTGCATTGAAAGAGACCGTGTCTCGCACTGTCGTGCCTACACAAGAATCCGGCCCATCAGTTCACTCTTTGCCAAACAGAGTACGGAAATCAATATCGTCCCCTTACTGAGTCCGGAGCTGTTCATCCAAATCTACTTCGAACCCAGAATCAAGAGTTCACCTTGAAATTACATGCAGATGGTGACCGTTTCGGGGCAGATCCACCACAGTATGGAGGGTATGGAGCAACTGTATTGTTGAGGCAAGTGCTCTGCCTCTGTACCCCACCCCACCTCCGTGGTTAGAGGGAGGTGTTTTGTGTACGAACATTGTACCCGTGCATTTGTCCCAACACTGGCTGCTCTATAGGACGGAGAGGAGGATCCCATAAAGGGGTGGAAAGTGAATGTCATTTGACAGGGAAAATGAGTTGTTTCATACTGTATTGCACGTAACTTGGTATACTTCCTTCGAAACCCAGAACTTGCTCTCAACCATGAGACTCTACAGACGGCGACCATGGTACTCTGCAAAAGGGTCATACGGTATTAAATATATCGATACATCCGGAAGAATGAAAGCCTCGGAAATAAAAGAACTGCGTGACTTTTCAAAATCTCGCCAATAAAATCTTGTAGCCTCCTCTTTCCATAATTCAGCTGAAATATGGACGATTGTCGACTCATTTATACTCCGTAAGTCTGAGAAATTACTTTTAACAACTGTTTTGCTGTATAATTATTAGCCTCTGCTATTTCTGCTACTGCTACCACCACCACCACCACTACAACCACTGCCACTACTACTACCACAGCCACAACTGCTACTACTATTACCACAATTCCATCAACGCCTGTATCAAATTTGGAAGGAAATATCAATAAAGGTCTTCTCTAATTTATGGTTGACAGAGCTCGTCATTGAGTTTGTCTAATTGGAAATTATGCAGTCTCTNGCTGCTACCACTACAGCCACAACTGCTACTACTACTACTACCACCATTCCACACGCCTGTATCAAATTTGGAAGGAAATATCAATGAAGGTCTTCTCTAATTTATGGTTGGCAGAGCTCGTCATTGAGTTTGTCTAATTGGAAATTATGCAGTCTCTAGCGCGAACTCCGGTTTCCGTTGTTTTTCTGCCTTCAGTCTTGGGGCTACATTAGTTTTCCTCTTCTCTTTTTGGACTAATAATGTGTTCGACAAAATGATGAATATGCAACTACTGATGCTTCACTCATCTCACGTGTTGTTCGATTGTTTATTCTATGGGCCTCTATACTCGTACAAAGTTTGGATTATACGCATCTGTACAGTGTTTGTAGAGGGTTGTAGGAAGATGCAGTTAGTCTGCTGTAAGAATTATACCGGAATTCGCATGGCTGGACTCAGGAAATCCAAGACGTAACCTCTGCCAGCATAGTCTGTCACCGGTCTGACCTCGAAATCTGGTAAAGGTAAGAAAAAGATAAAGTTTTCCTTGCGCTTAACTAATTAAGTACTACGCCATGAACGCATATGAGGGAGTGGATGTATAGATCCATACTTTCTTGACCTTAGCACAAGATGGAGGTGAGTGGTCAGCTTCACGTCCTGGCCGCTTCACCCCAGGGGGATGAATTCCCGGTACCCATTGGATAGACGGTTGGGTGGATCCCAGAGCCGGTCTGGACGGCCTGGAGTAGAGAAAATTCTTGATCCTACCGGGACTCGAACTCCGACCCTGCGGTTATCCAGCTCGTAGCCAGTCGCTATACCGACTGCGCAGTCCCGGCTCCATCCTCGTAATATGTGCCTACTTAATTTGAGTTAGACAAATTACACTACGCCGTTCCGTTCGATTTCTCAAAGCACAAGCGAGAACTTATGAGAACAGAAGACAAGCCATGCTTTACCTTGTTTTCGACAGCGTTAATTTATGATATCAATGTGAAATATTCGCTTATGCAGGTACTGCGTTATGGTTATGTTGGACATCGCCCTTCATCTGAAACGTGAGAACAAACAACGCTTAAGGAGTTTCTTCTGGGCCTATCTTCAGGCATTTACTTAATATTATACTTGCAGATGTTCTCCGTATTATTTCAGTATAGTGACAGCCTGTTATATGAAAACGGGGAGGAATTCATAATCCTGTCTGAAGTAACTGTTGCATTACATGTACATGGTATATACATTTACCATCGCCGAATGCTGAAATGATATATTCAACTGAAGATAGGTTTAACTAATACGAAACAAAAATAATTTAATCAGCAAATTTTAGTATGTACTACCAATATCTAATTTAATTGAAACTCATATTTCAGTTCTGGATATGAATCATGCGGAATGCATAAAATATTCCTCTTACATATTCATTTTACATATATGGCGCAAATGACGTATAACATACCCAAGAATGTGAACATATCCGCAGTGCAAATGGATCATTGATCGCTGCATACGTTTAGAGAATCCACAATTATCTTTTCGTTCAGTTACAAGAACAATGGAATCTGTTCAGACGCTTGTAATGTATGTCAATGCAGTCCCAGGCAGCTTGGCGACTCGCCAACCGTCTCAAGCCTGGCGTCCGTGTGGCCCACCATACAACTTTTTATCGATCCAAAACCCCCTTTCCGAACCCTCATCACCCTCGCAAGATTGTTACATCTATACAAGGGAAGCTTGATTTGACTCCCAAACCATTACGTGAACACATTCTGCACGTAAAAGCGACCAGTACCTTCAGGCAGCGTCTGACATGAGAAAACATGCTGGTTGGTATCAGCAACCACATCACAGGCACGTGACATTGACCTTCAGTTTATCCCTGAATGTAGGTCGTGTCTTTTATAATTTTCCTTATCTCACAAGGAAAGATAATTTATGTTATCACGCCTGGTTGTCTGTTAACTTGTCCGTGTGCTGTTATGCTCTTAATAACTTTTGACCCAATTGGCAGAGTTTAATGAAATTTGTATATGGACACTGGGGAGAGCTGAGACAACTCAGTCGGTACAGTGACGCCTACTTTATGAATTGCAGGGGTTCGATTCCTTGTAGAGAAAAGTTTTTTCTCTTCTCCACAGTGCCAAGACCGGCACTGGGATCCTCTCAATCTCGTATTTAATGGATACTGGAGGCTGTTATCCCCGTGGAGGAAGCGGAAAGGTCGTGAAGTTGAACACTCACCTCCAACTGTTGTCGAGATCAAGAATGGTGGAGCAATACCTCCACTTCCCAACATGTCTTCATGGCGTGATGCTAATTTAATTAAGCACAGGGACAACTTTACCTTATTTTACATTTGGACACTAGAGCACAGCCAACACTGAGACTGCTTAATAGGCCTGGCTTACTCTCACAAATGGAGATATTGGGTCATGATCACATATAAGGTGTGGGCAACACACAGTGTACTAGCATACCAGCGAATGATCTGAAAAATTGTCTCGGATTATGTCTCAAAAATATGAACATTTTTTAATGTAATTGTAAGAGTTTTGTTTTTCTTGACACTACAGACCCAGTGGGCCTAGGCCTACCTCCATGAACTTCTCCGTTCACTTCGGGTTTTCTAGATCTTACACATTCGGTAGGACTCCTTGGGCGGGTGATCAGCTCGTCGCGAGGCCTCTACCTGTAAGCGTTTTTAGCTAAGTATAAAAGAACGTCTTGTGTGGAAGTCATGTATGTCCCTTCCTAGTATCAGCTCCTATACGACTGGGTAGACGCCGGACGGAAGATACTGTCTTTCTGCGTATATCTCGAGTTTAAGTCGAGCGTAACGCTCAAGATATATGTTTATCAGAGTGAAACATTTTCAAACAAATTTTGTAGAGAAAAACAAAACATCAGTTTTAGTTAAATATATATTTTTCAGTAACCATTGCGGATTTTGAAGTAATAAATTTTAATATGGTGAAAAATGTAAAGGTTCCCTGTCTAACCAATTAAAGTCTCATGGAGGAGTGGATATATAGAGCCACATTTTCTTGACCACGGCACAAGTTGGAGGGAGTGCCAGCTTCAGGGCCCGGCCGCTTTACCCCCGGGGATAGAACCCCCATTACCCATTGCATAGGAGGCCGAGTGGACCCCAGAGCCGGTCTGTAAAACGTGGAGAAGAGAAAATTCTTGGCCCTCACCGAACACGAACTCCGACCGCTCGGTCGTCCAGCCTCCCTCCAATCTTTCAAATGCCCTTCTACGGATCATTTGGCTGCTGATTTTATTGACCTAGCTAACTTACATTTTACATGCTGGATCCCAGGTTTCATGCCACAACTTTCTTTATATCTGGTAGCGCTTTGACATATAATATAGGTGAGAAAGGCCATTGTGGAAATCAGAAAGTGCGAATTTACTTGTGGGTGTCATAATTTCTGAAGCTATAGAAGCTAAAAAATTAGATTTATTTTATAGATTTCTTCCTGTCATTTAATATGCAATCCATATTAAATTGATTTAAGGCGAGCGGTTGCGACCGCTTACAGCCTGTAAAATTTTCAGAGAGGTCAGAATGATTCCCAGTTCTAAAATAATCTAGTGTGTGGAATCCGACTGGTAGGTGATCTGAGACCATGTCATCAGAAACTCAGACATTTTGATAAATCATAATATCGAGCATATCACCATCTTCCCAGAGGATGCTAATGAGCTGAACTAACTGAAGCCAAGATTTCGAACTAACACAGAATATGAAAAATGCCGTCTTCTGGGATGTGGCGCCGTGTAGATTTTGTGTGATCAGACGTTTCGGAGGAACGTATAGCCTCCATCTTCAGGGTAGAAAATTCAGCGAGCGAAGAACCAGCGTTAGCAGGTGGCTAACAGTCTCCGTGACTTTAGTCCGCAAGTGAACTATACTGACCGAGCGACTGCCGCTTGTCGGCGAAGTTAGTGCCAACTTTAGCGGATAGAGGGTGTCGCGTTGTCAGCGCAACGAATCCCCACATCCCCACGGTCTTTATTTTCGGTTTTCTAGACCGGAATTATTTAATTTTAAGGTATTTTCCTGAAATTAGCCACAAGAGACCAATGAAAATCAATTAAAACTTACATGTTATTAGTATGAAGTAGTATGATATTTGCTTTAAAATCCTGCCACTGGATGTGACAAGTTGACATGTCGTTCCAAGGATTTGGTTTCAAAAGTATGAGAGTTAGCTCTGTATTGCAGACAACTGAATGGAGCTCTTGGACATAATACACAAAAATTCAGGTACTACCTTACCGACTGTACACTACGCCTCCGTTACAAGTACCAACCTGTTAATATTTTTACGTACAGGTATATCAGTGACTAAGACGCGGGTTTGGATTGGTGAATCGGTTTATTGGATCTTCACTAGTCGTAACTACAATTAGTTCGTACACTCTCCAGCTTACTGTAACTATAACACACAAAGTATACAATATCTGTTAACACTTAACAGCTGAATCCTCTCAACTCCTTTCCGTGACTGCTTCGTGTCCTCGACTCGCGCCTTAGCTATGTCTGACTGCAAACGACCTTCACTGCCCCCTATAAACCTTCGGCACATACACCATAGAAAACACCTATTATTATAGCCATGTTTACAGTTCTGTTGCTTAGTACTGGGCATGGCGCGCACCACATTGAGGACACTTCTTCTGTTGTCAGAATTATTGAGCAATCTAGCAACGGAATGTTTACCAAGAATCTGTCTTCGCGGGAAGTTTTTTACCAACCCGTTGCCTAGCAATGGGTATACATGTAACAATATTTTGCAGTGAATTAATCACTGTTCATTTTGAGAAGCATTCGATACCCATATGTAAACTCCGTGGAGAAAATGCGCGAGTTTTGTTAAATGTTGAAGCATATGATACACATAGTACCCATCGTGTTTAAAAGGTCAATAAGTACAAGTAACCTTTGCTGAAGTCTCTTTTATTAGTTTGTCAATAAGTAAAGCAAACGTACAGTGTTCCATTGCGGCTGCCTTTTATGAGTTTCTTTCATACAATATAAACAACTTTGATCACGATCTGTGAACTGTAGCCGAAAACATGAATAAAGATTTGAAAGGGCCCGCGATGCACTGTTTTAGCTAGAAAGTTGGTGCGTTGCGAGAGTAACGTTATATTTGGCGTGTCTTCCATTTCTCGGTCCACAGAGCGAGGAGCAATACAATCGTTTTAACTTTTTATAGGTGAACTGTTTCTTCCAGAGCAAATTCCAGCCCTGTATTAGGATTCAGAGAATTCGCTCAGACTTGGAGCTTACAGTCATATACAGTATATTTCTCATCACATACCACATCCAGGATTTTGAAATCTCCTCTATGTGTGCCTCCACATTCCTCTTTTCGATAACAATTTTTTAACATTCATTTCTATCAGAGGAGAATACTACAAGTTTAAGAAAAGTAAGACACATGAAGTGGGCTTTAAGAAGAAGAAAGAAGGAAATAGATAAATAAATAAAATAGAAAGATGAGTAGAAATGTATGAAAGAGAGAAATGAAAAATATAAGGAGGATGAGAAAATAAATTAAGACGAGGGAGAGGATGACGAAAAGAGCAAGAAGTTCTTGGAAGAACTATTCGCAACAAGGAACGCATAGAGAACGAAGCCTCCAATTCTTCGTTGCCGTGAGAACGTGTTAACTGAGCCATTACCTTGCAGTGATGGGGGGATACACAGACAGACTAACATGCTTTCCTTTGATAACACACAGATCAAACATTAAACTACGAGCCCAAAAATTCTTCTAGTATTACCTGTGTATTCGTTACCGCAGTGACTTCTTACCGAGCCGCTGCCTAGCAACGGTGGGGGGATAGACACACAGACTAGGGTGAAGAGTTATGAAGTACGCCATTGAGATAGGCTGAGTTGCCATGAGAATATACCAGGTTTCATAAAGAGTGGTTCAGGAGTTCAAAGAGTGGGGGGGACACGCGCAAAGAGGATGGAGATCGCATGGGCCTACTTTTAGTGTGTTTCAAAACGAAGAAAGTAGGCTAAGAAGCAGGTGAGGAAAGAGGAGAAGGATGAAAGAAATTTATTGCTTTATAATCCTCAGACCCGCTTTTTTTTTCTTCAGAAAACCGTCACTCCACAGCAAGACTGGAAAACGTGTAGACCTGCTTTATAATACAGTAAAGAAAACTGCTAACGGCGTTCCCTGAAGCTTACTAAAAACAGGAGTAATGAAATGCAAATTAGTGGAAGTTCCTGTATAGAATTTGAAAAACCTGTGGAACGGTTTATCAAATACTTGGAAAATTTTGTTTATGGTCTTATGCAAACAAGGTTTTATTATTAATCAATATCATTGAAAGTCAGAATTTCCTGACAACTTTTGGTATGTCTCCCAGTTCATGTTTCAGTGAAATCTGTAGAATGGATTACGAGATATATGGATAAGTCCATTTATTGCCGTATATAAACTGCTAAATATTAGGAGGGAATAACAATTTTTAGTGGAAGTCTCCCATATTTAATTTCAAGAAAATCTGCTCAGTGGTTTAGGCGCCGAAAATGCTAGTAGGTCACAGACAGGCGGACAGGAATGCTCCCCACATGAGACGTTCTCAGAACACGTCCTAGCAGCTTGGTCCTGAAGGAGACGTGTTTCCAATGAACATGGGAGCGCCCAGTCAGTATAGCGACTAGGTTACGGCCTGAACAACCGTGTAACCGTGGTTCGATTCTCGGCAGGGCAGGTGCTCTTTTTTGCGCAGCCTCCAAACCAAATCTGGGGCGATCCTTCCTCATGTCTAATGGGTACCCGGGGTTATTTTCTAGGGAAAATCGACGCGGGACTGAAGTTAATCACTTAACTTCATCAAAGACCGAGGATGAGAATGCGTGGAACTATACCTCCACTCCCCATATATCTCTAGCTCATGATGTTTTATTAACCAGAGAGACAATTCTATGAATATGCTATACGGACATTTTGAGAGTTTAAGAATTAAGAGAGCATGTTTTCTGGTAACAACGCTAAACATTTAGCTTCCGTTATGTATGTTTATGTTATAAATATGACATTTATTACGTGAATATTAAGCGTTCGTTTTAATTGTCATTAGATGTGATAATTGCTGGTATGAGTGTGTGCGACTAATAGAGAACAGTTTCTTATAGCTCAGGTAGTGAAGGAGATGAATTACACATCGGAGCAGTACGGTTCGTTTAGTGCAGTCGATATACCGTACTCATATGAAACCAAGATAAGTTGGCGCTTTATTTGTGTCCTGTCATGAATAAGAAACGTACGTAATATCCGCGACCATCTAGGAAGCAATAAAATGTCGTTAAGTGTTACAAGAACCTTGTAATCTCTTCGCGTGCCAGCTGTTGTATAATTGAAAGCCTATCGTGGTGAGCCACAATTATTCGTGACGAATAATAATTCGTTTTATTCTTTTATTTAGTTACGTGCGTACTAAGCAGATCGAGGGCAATTATAAAGTAAGCACCAGCAATAGAATGAAGCAAAAACCCATATTATTATTATTATAGCTTCGTGACTTGTACTCTTCTCCAAGTATAATTAGAATGATCAAGTCAAGGAGGATGAGGTGGGCAGGTCATGTAGCACGAATGGGGAGACGAGGAATGCGTATAGGATATTGTTGGGAAAGCCGGAAGGAAAGAGACCACAGGGACGACCAAGGCGTAGGTGGGTGGACAATATTAGAATGGATCTTAGAGAGATAGGATGGGATGGTATGGATTGGATAGATCTGGCTTAGGATAGGGACCAATGGAGGGTTCTTGTGAACACGGTAATGAACCTTCGGGTTCCATAAAATGCTGGGAAATTCTTGAGTAGCTGCAGAAGTGGCGGCTCCTCAAGAAGGGCTCAGCTCCATGAGGAAGTGAGTAAGGAATTATTTTTATTATTATTATTATTATTATGGCTCTTGGTCTTTTGCCGCTTTATAAGTTATTTAATCTTATACGCAGCCGGTAGGACTCAGGCCTATATTAATTCCTTATATGTATATGAATATCAAATAAAAACTTTGATGTTCCAACAAAAGTACACAGCAACCAAAAACGTAAAAGTTGTAAACACTAATTTATGAATTTGACTCGTTTCAAACAAAGGCTTGGTAGCACTCAGCAAGTCCCTTGAAGATGAAGGTTTATTGTTTTTCTTCTGACTGTTCCTCAGAGGCACGAAGAAGGAAATTCAAAAGCTCCTTACACGACACAATTAGATTATTATTAAAATGTTAACGTGATGTTTATTTTTATAGAATTTGTTATGTTCATTAGCCTCTGAGAAACATCAGGGGAAAATGCTAGAAAACGCGATGAATATGCAGGAATTTCAAGCCAAATTCTTTGCTGTGCTGATGTTCAAATTAGAGTAATTGCATCATGTTTACCATAACACTAAATTTCACATGTTGAAGAAATTAATACTGTTTATATTTGTGTATTCCCTTGCTTCTCACTCCAGTGATTTGGAATAAACTCTCCATTTTTACAAAGCACCTATAATTAACTCACGTTCCATGATCCCTGGCTACACTAACCACCAAATCGAACACATTAGTTAGCCACGCTGTGATGGTTCTCCTTCTCTACTGGTTGTTTCTGTTCGAAGGTAAAGTTCCCAAAGGATCTGCATCGGATATATCGTGACTGTGCATCGTCTGAGTTAGCCGCTGCTTTCTGAGTTCGAGATATTCTCTAACCTGTAGCATGGATAAGAAGAAACAACTGAATGTCCCTTGTCAAGTAACGCATGTAAGAATTGTCTCGGTTCTAATCTTATTCCGTTAATGTCTTTTTAGATCGATCTACGTCTCCTCTGTTATTCCATCCTCAAAACGAATTTGTCACGACAGATGGCGTAGGGTAGTTCTTACTTCGTGGTCTAGCTCTTTGTTTCTCGTGATGTTGTTAGAAATTTTCTACCGCGTGCTTTATTTTTGAACTTGTCCATGAATATCTAACATTGATCTAAGAAATTTCATTTCGCATGTTTTTACCCTCCTCCTCCTCCTCGGTTTCTAAGTACACATATTTTGCTGTCATATTATACGGCTGACTTCATATCTGTTCACATACGTGGGATATCTTCCGAAGGATGTTCTAATACACTCGTTCCACTAATTATATTTCCTAATTGGAAGGTCGCGGGATCTAATCCCGAAGAGATGATTTTTTTTTCAGTTTACCTAATCCTTCCAGCCGCACTATGGCCCTGGGGTCGACTCAGCCTCTAACAGAAATGAGTATCAGGAATATTCTTGGAGATAAAGGGCTGCTGGCGCGTAAGGCTGACTACCTTACCGCCATCTATGAACAGATTTTCTAGGAAAAGTGGGAACCTCAACATCTCTCAACCCTATGGTTCTCCGCCCCCTTTTACAGGGTTACTTTTACTTTTTATTTTACTTTTTACTTTACTTTTTAATAGAAATAATAAAAGTTAAAGCAGAGAGCTCAAGCAGCTACATCTTAGCAGTGGAAGACAATACAAAAGAACCAGACATGTTTCGTGGAACAATACAACAAAGGTTGAGTGAGGCTAAGGAAACATTAGAAAATAGTGAGGGAGAGAAACTGAGGTAGAGGAAACTAGGCCTAGAGTGGAGAATAAATTAATATATTTCTTAATAAATTGGACGCGAGGGTGTAAAATGAGTTCAAGAGGATCAGAATAGGGACCAATGATGGGCTTTTGTAAATATGTTGGTGAGATTTGGGGCTCCGTAAAATCGGACAGCCGGTCACGGTAGCCGAGCGGTCTAAGGCATGTACTGTCTTCGATTGCTCGGAAACCGGGATCATGGATTCGAATCTCACACTTGGCATGGATGTTTCGTATGCGTATGTGTTTATTCTGTGTTTATGTTGTCCTGTGTTTAGGTAGAGGCCTTGCGACAAGCTGATTACTCATCCAAGGAGTCCTACCGTCTGTAAAATGATCAGGAAACTGAAAATTAGAGGCCAGGGCACAAGGGGGATGTAGATCCAGCGCAAAAAAAAATAAAAGCGGGCAAACCTCTTGGCTAGATGAGCGACTGTTACCCTCTCATCAAATGTTCTCCTGCGGGATCCCCAATGTATGAATAAGTAATAATGACACAAATTTTAGTCTATGCAGAGGGAGAGAGAGATAAATTTAAATGAAAGACAACTGTGAGGTTCTAGTGGATGCAAAGGAAGTTCAAAGTTATTAAGCATAATCAGCAACAAAACACCATTGGTCATTTTTACGTTACTTGATTAATTCTGTCCTAATATCTGGTTCCAAAGACAGTTATGAGAAAATCCATTTTAATAATCATTAAAGTAAATTTTATTGAAATCAAAATTGCTCACTCATTTAAATCATTGTATTGAGGATAATTTTGTTTATATGCTTAACTAATCCGCAAAAATAAATACTCTTCAACAAAGCCAATTATTCCCAATTTTCGGTGGAATTGCAAACCAGAATATTTCTGAGAACAGGAAAGAGACCCGAATTTGTGATCAGAGTGAACTTAAACACACATACACCGGCTGCTTTAGATATAGAGAGATAATATCAGTTTCGCAAAAAATAATTATATTCAAGTAAGTGATTCGGATTAGTGAGGGTGAAGCTCTCTAGTGATGAAGATGATTATGATGACACAATTTATATCGTTTGGTCTCCATCACTGTACTAAGTAGACACAGAATTTCCAGGTATATGTAAGAACTAGTGTCAGGATATGCACTTCATTCGTCTGGTATAGGATAAGATCGGTGTGGGATGCGGTGAACACGGAAATAAACATTCGAGTTTCATAAAAGCCTAGAATTTCTTTGCTGATTGAGAGGTTCTCAGCTTCTCAAGAAGGTCTGTACTCCATTGATAATAAATTCCATGAAATGGGTCACAACAGCTTCCTTTTAAGTAAGTCACATTATATGCCGAGCCATAGCTCAAGCGGTTAGTCGCTGGCTTCCCACCGCGGCGGCCCGGGTTCGATCCTGGGTCTGGTCAAGTGGGATTTGTGGTGGACAAAGTGGCGCTGGGGCAGGTTTTCTCCGAGTACTTCCGTTTCCTCTGCCAATTTTCATTCCACCAATTGCTCCACAATCACCCTCACCTATCATCTGGAGCTGGTAAAATAGGCCAGAAGTGGCCGCAGTACAAGTGACTTAGTCCCACCCCACTAGCAATAAAAAAGTCACATTATTAAACCGGTATGTGTCGTTTTACGAATTCAACAATGCTTTTTACGCTAAGCTTTATTTAAGATACGCTTGAAAGAAACATATATTTTTGGAGAGGGGGGGGGCTTTTATCCTGTCTCGAGATAACTGGTATAGTTATAGCTATATTTGTTCACATTTTGTATGTATAATCTGTATTGGAGGTTCTCACAGCAGTGATTATGAAAAGTTTGAGATGCAGCACTTCTACCGCACTACACGGCATTACATCCAAGATAGTATTCTTATTTTCCTATTATTTGAGAACATAAATTTCGGATTCAAATGATTCGGAGTTCGAAACCAATCGTCGTCACTAATCCAGAAAACGAGAACTAAATATCATATATGTTTCAGTGTGAAGATATCTTCCGCGGATCTCTGAATCAAGAACTACTCTGCTGGCGAGGACCAACATCAATTTAACAGGCAGTCAGTTAATTAAAGATGGAAACAGACCGAATTTTTCTAAACGCCGTTTATATAGAATACTTATCAGACAAGAGACAATGTCCAACGTAACTGCGGAATACGAACTTCATGGGACATACAAATACGTAGTTAAAATGAAATAGCGCTGAGCGCATGTTGTATCTCTTCTGCATCGCGTAACCAGCACATGCACGGCACTATATGTACCATTTCGTATTTCAAATTTCCTGTTTTTAACATAAATTTGTATTATTTCGCCAGTATATTTTATGTTTTCTGATAATGTACGTATTTGGTTGACCCATTAAGCTTAATGAGTATTATACATTTATCAATTTGGTTAACATTTAAGAACTCTTCATTTTACCCACAGAATATGTTTATGGGTACCGTATGACTCTCAGAATAAACAGCCATCAATTTCCTAAATCGCATCAATTGATTGTTTTCTTTAATGTAAATTCGTGTGTGTTTTCTATGAAGTAGGAACTGAAATTTTTAAATATTATTTATATAACGGCCAAGCGGCCTCCGTAGTCTAGAGGTAACGTTCCCACCTCATGACTCGTGGTACGCGGGTTCAAATACCCGGCGGAGGTCGTCGAATTTTTAAGGGCGGAAAAGTTCAGGGAACAAGTCCTCCGGGAGGGACTTTAAGCTGTGTGTCCCGTGTCGTAACTTTACGGCACGTAAAAGAACCTCATATCCCCAAAGGGGATCACTGAGCCAAATTCCAGGACGTTTCCCGCCCAACAATAGTCTCTAAGGCCTCTGATAGATGGGGGAAGCATTATAGACACCGCTAAGCAATGGACCGAACTCGCTTGCTCGGCGGGACTGATGGTACGCACCATTTATCGGTAGGGTATAGAGACTGGTAGAATATCATAGAGGGAAGCACAATAGATCAAACTGGTCGCGGTGCATGGGGAAACCCACCCTCTCTAAATAACTAACTAACTATATAACGGCCACGAACAAAAAAAAAACTTTTCGAATGATCACCATTAAAATTCCCAACATACCGCATGGAGCAAATTCCTTCTTCAGAAGCTAACAGTCGCTCAGCTACTAAAGAAATCCCCCGCTTTTTATGGAACCCAAATGTTCATTACCGTTTTTACTCGTACAAAGGAATGCCTCTGGTCTCTGTCCTGACCCAAATGAACCTAATCCCTAATATTGCCGCTTATTAGAAGTCATCCTTTCTTCTGGGCATGCTCTTTGTCATTAATTCCAAAAACAAACCTGAACATCGCGTCATACATTCGTAGTTGGCAAGTATAAAATTCAGGGATTTGCACTTCTGTCTTCTCTGACCTTTGCAGTTCAGGCCCCATACTTACGTCCCAGAATTCCGAAGCCGTGTTTCATGAGCGTGGGAGGGGAAGTTTCCCGTGTTACCGATCGTCAATGATGGAAACTCACGCGACACGCAAATGGTTTGGGATTCGAACTAGGTTCACCAAAGTTTTTGTTCGGCATAAGACCTGCGTGTCACAAGCATGAACATCAGGATCTGTGTTCAGAGAATTGTTGATTGAAATGCCCATGTTTCGACGGATTTCGTGACTTTCGAGCATTCTCTTTGAGGCAGTTCTTAAGGGTCTTCAGCTCTACGCGTTTTACTCTGCAACAAAGCCGTTGCCCTCTAGAAAAGGAATGGCTTTTTTCGAGCCAGTGCTGGAGTGGAGTGTATGAATGATTGCATTGAGCACAGGCATGATGAATACATTTTTTTCCCCTTGGCACTACAGCCCCGGTGGGCCTAGGCCTACCTCCATGAACTCCGTTCATTTCGGTTTTTCTAGATCTTACACGTACGGTAGGACTCCTTGGGCGAGTGATCAGCTCGTCGCAAGGCCTCTACCTGTAGACAAACACAGAAAAGCGCACACAAACATCCATGATCTGAGTGGGATTCGAACCCACTATCCCGGCTTCCGAGCGAGCGAAGACAGTGCATGCCTTAGACCGCTCGGCTACCGTGACCCGGCTGATGAATACATTCATGTACTTAATTTGGAAGCAGATCTTTAGATATAAAAATTTTTACACTGAAAAAATGAAATAGTTCCGTTCAGTGTGACTGCCTTAATTCAAGGCCAGATACGAACCCGGCATGTCCCCAATATTAGCCATAAATGATAACCATTCCACCATGATGTTCGATAGGCGCACGCTTGTGCACTGCGAATTATTCTGTCCGGACCCCCAGGATAAGTGTTGTTTCTCTAAATGAAGCCGCTGTGTTTTCGTTCTAATATAATGCATTCTTTCATAAAAGTTAAGTCTTCAGTTAACAAACGCATATCTAACAGGTATATGCGGCAGAAGAAAAGTTTATACAAAATATTCATCAAAATACCTAGAGAGAAAGGGGTACTTCGTGGACCTAAACTGTTGTGACATAAAGCCTCACAGCTAGTATAAGAAAGATAGAGAAACAACTATTGTTAGGCAACTGCTTTGTAAACACACAACATTACCAAAGCCATCGCTAAGCAACGTACGCAAGCAACAATAGAGGAGCTGATTGGCCCTAAACTGCCAGTCGCAATGTAACTCTGACCCTGACTCTTACTCTGACCTTGAAGCCAGTAGACAATTGACAGCTGAATTTGGAGGTTGGCAGTTGGAAACCTGTCCAGCCCGGGAGCTCGCAGCCGAAGGAAGTACCAGCATGAAGACGGGTCAGAGTACGAAGTTGGCTGAGATGGTCTCTGCTCCTCAAGGACGTGAGACCGGAAGATGAACTTCGACGTTAACCGCTGCCAAGCAAACGTGACTGAAGACACAATCTCTGTGTGATAGTGAGGTGTGAAGTGTAGTCACGAGCCGTGAGATTGCCCAATAAATCCGATTATTAATCCAAAACCCGTCTACATTCTTCTAACATATGACGATATACATAGATGGGAAGGTTATATTATAAGTGATCTTAAATACATAGCATGTGAGAGTGTGGACGCGACCCATCTGTCTCAAAATAGGGAGTGTTGGTGAGCTCCTTGGAGATTGGTAACAAGTCTTTGGGGTTCCATAAAACCGGGGAATTTTTGACCAGTCAAGCAACCGTTAACTATCAAGAAATACTCTGCCCATGCAGTTACTTATTAATCGTCGGTGTCAGGATGGCTGATGCAAGGTGAACTGGAAATGATTTGGAAGGAAACGATCATGGCCTAGCCGAGGCGCTATCCCGGAATTTATCTGGAGGAACTGAGGAAAGCAACGAAATATCTGACTCAAGATAGCCGGTGTTTTTGAGATATTCGAGCCGACCACTTCCACAAAATAAGTCTACAGATTTGCTTCTAGTTCAATATGTTTGTTTTGTTTGTTGGTCCGGAGATAGGGACAGCTCTATCAATTAGGCCCAGCTGAGTAGGTTTTACCTGAAGACGGAGACAGAGCCCGGTCTCCGAAGCGTTCTGTTTTGAAAGATAATCAGGCAGTGTTTGTGGATAAAGGAAGAACGATGGATACTGTCCAAAAACATAATATTTGTCTGACGTTATTTGAAATTGTTGTACAATTATGAAAATGCCAGCAGCGGCTTGCTGCTCAGTGAGCGACGGAGACATCATATGGGACTACAAACCAAGTTTGACGAAAATCCATCAGTTTTCAACAAAAGTTTTTAGGAATGTTAAACACTCGTGTGGATGACGACACTACACACTCATCCTTACTTACAAAAAAAAATTGGCTAAAATGATTCATTAAAATGTAAGAACGGAGAGTTTCATGGAGGTAGGCCTAGGCCCACTGGGGCTGTAGTCCCAATGAAAGAAAAAATGTAAGAATATAGGTCTCATAAATCTGTGGGTTACTTACGAGCTTTCGACATACCAGGAATAGAAAAATTGGGCATGAAACCAAAGCCATCCTCTTAGTAACATGCATAAAATATGATTTTTTCGGTAGCTTCGCTTATCGTTTCAGCGTTCATATAGGTCATAAGCTTATATTATATACTGTATGGAGGAACTGTATTTTAGTACCTCCACTATTACGAGAACAGTGGAGTAATTGAGTTAAATTGCCCTATAATACTATGCACAGCGACTTTCTATACCCTAAAAAAACTAACGAGGGAAAGGGTTTTCGTAGTAAAGGGCAATAAATGAGGGCCCTGAATCTGAGCTGTGAAACATGGCCGTTTGTAAGGAGAAATAAGTCCTAGTAATAAAGTGATGGGCCGGTCAAGGTAGCCGAGCGATCTAAGGCATGCACTGTCTTCGCTCGCTTGGAAACCGGGATCGTGGGTTCGAATCCCACTCAGGGCATGGATGTTTAGTTTGTGTGTGCGCGTTTTTCTGTGTTTGTATACAGGTAGAAGCCTTGCGACGAGCTGATCACCCGCCCAAGGAGTCCTACCGAATGTGTAAAATTTAGAAAAATCGAAGTGAACTGAGAAGTTCATGGAGGTAGGCCTAGGCCCACTGGGGCTGTAGTGCCAAGGGGAAAAAATAAAGTGATGGTTATTGTGGAATCTAAATCAACTACATAGGACGAGTATTTTTTATAGTTTGACAATTTAGTTGTCGGACTTATAAAACACTATCGAAGGGAATTTGTGGATAAATTTTCGGCATCTTAATTGCTATTCGTGGAATATTTGATCTGTTGTGACAGATTGATTAGCTAATTGATTAAATCTCTCGTACAAATCTTCCTTTAGTTCTTCAAGAAATGTTCTTATTTGCATTTTTATCATAACTTTACAGTCAATGAATTTAGTCACAAAAGTACTAGCTAAATTGCTCGTCCTTCTTCTTAGTTTTTCTTAAAATAAACTGCAGGCCTATTTAAATAATGAAATGTCTCCAATTATATGCGATAGGTCTTTGCATATGAATCTCTTAACCGATCGATTATAGTTACTGAACTGCAAAGGAATGACTACCGAAGTATTCTTACTTGTGATTAAATTCGTGTCGTAGGAAACAAAACTTGTGTCATAACATATTTTGTTCTAGCGCTTGACACAGTGTTTCCACATAGTGTTCGCTTTTTCCACGAAACGTTTGTCGAGCGATGAATCAGCGGCGTTCAAAAGAGTTTCTGGCACAAAAAGACAGGTGCGATTACCTAGAGATCGGAACAGACGAAAGAAGTTGGAGAAACAGAAGGACTTTTATACAAGCTGAGATTAGAATTACTACATGAACCAACGTGATGTTGTACGGAAGGGATTTATTCATATAATTTTTAACCAGAACACTTATACGTTCAAGTAAGAGAATACTTTCAACAAAATATCTGTTTCAATATGTAACATTAATTTAATTATTCTACGTAATTTTAATTGCCAAAAATTTAGAGCTACTAAGACTCCACAGCATCTAGAGTGTCTTCGCGGCGCACCCAGCCTCCTATCCAATGGGCACCTGGGTCTCTTCCCTCGGGGATAAAGCGGCTGGTGTGTGAAGCTGAGCACTCACCTCCATTTAATGCCGAGGTCAAGGATGGTGGAACTATACCTCCAATCCCCACACGACTTCATAGTGCAATGCTTAATTAATTACACACAGGAAAAATACATCGTATTTTTACCTTAAAGAAAGAAGCACAAGTTCTTCTTTGTTCAAGCAATGAAAACCCCTTTTCATCTTTGTTGGCATTTTAGGAAGAATTCAACTCCAGTTACGAGGTTTATGAGAAGATATCGTCACGTGTTGGGTATGTGATGCGACAAATAACTTCACGTAGGTCAAGGATGTAGCGATTTATTCCGCATTCGCTCTTACACATACACAATTCACAATTTCACAACTACTGCCATCGGCAGGATCACAGTTACGTCTTCTGCTGTAGTCACTTCCATGCACTCGATACAACCCAACTCGTAGCTGCTGAACTTCAATTCGTACTGGATACTGGTTACTAGTAACTCAATACTCACCACTGGTCTTAACACTCTCTCTCTGGTTACTCTTCACTACTTCTGAATAGTGTTCGCTGTTCCTTATTTAGGTTCAGCACGGATAACATAGAGAACATCTTGCTACTCGACAGCATACGTATATCAGATATTATTGTCAGGTGTTTCTACCTACGCACTGCCTAGCAATAGTCGCTGCACGGACTCGCCTGTTGCGTGACGTCACAGCCTAGGGGGAGGGGTGTTTACCGAGCGTTGCGTAACAATGGGAGGAGTGGGGGTACGTGACGTTACTCGCGGAAACGCAGAGTTCACGTTACCCCTACTTCCTGTTGCGCCGTTCACGTCACAATATATATGTTTTAATTTGGTTGTATTTTGATAGATTATTTCATTATAATGTAGTGAATAAAACATTATTTTACCACATTCGTAGAAATATTTAAGAATCTATCAATGAAAGTTGACAAGTATACCTATTGTAATAATAGGTCCTATGTTGCGTACCGTACACCAAAGGCCCTGACGAACTGCGTCGTTCTCGTATATATACGTATTTGACCCTGGTTGGACCTTCCGTCCATCTGGAAATCCGTCAGGCCATTTACGTCATGCATTTTGGAATCTTTCAACACCTGGATTCTTTGTCCAAAATTTAACTTCCGTTTTAATATATTTAATATATGTTGTCATAAAATTATGAATTTGAGCTTTAACAATATATAGGGCCGTAATTGAAGACTTGTGTTTCAAATTGATCATCATACATAGGACTATACCAAACAGAAGAATATAAGATATTTTATACATAGCTTACGTCTCATAGCATGTCCATCACGATGCATTATGAGGTTATTCAACGTATGTCAGCACTTCCGAGAATAAATGTACGTAGAAAACATGTTCTGCTACCTGTCAGAGGGAAAGTTATTAGTTTTGTTGTATTTGACAAGTTAAATGGCTACAAGACTGGAACGGATGTTTCTAAAATAATTCTGTTTTACCCTGAAATAGTCTCTCCATTCATACAGACAAATGGTGCAACTGGCGACCAATCACTTCTAATTTTCAGAAGAACAGAATTGCACCATTCTTCATACTCTCCAGATCTTACTGCGACAGACGTCCCCAGCTGGGACATTTAAAAAGGAATATTTGTCATGATATTGGTAAAACCGATAAGGCCTTCAGGAACCTGTCATGTATAGACAACACACCACATGACGCAACTCGAAGAACGTTAGAAGACCGGACTCTGCAAGTTCTCGTACAATTAGCCATTCGTGATAATTTGGATAAAATTTAGTTTCATGGTAATGTAAGTGTGTTTGTGCCTCTTTTATGATGTTGAAGGAAATTTGTTCGATGATCAAATAAATATTAGGCGATTATGATCATCGAGGCCTCCTGCACTCTGAAGTGTTTTTTTTTGGGGGGGGGACGCTGTCAGTATTTCGGATCATGTAGCGTCGAGTGGTAGGGAAGTGGAAGCGAATAATAAAATGGAAAACTGTGTAAATAAATCTCACCGCTATACAGCCTATATATTTGAAAGAGAATCTTTACATAACTCAAGATATAGGACTTACTGCTCCTCCACCAATCCAACACCTGTCATCTGTTTATATGTAGAAACAAAACTACTGTCGAAAATTATGTTGGTTTTGTACACGTTTACCCAAAAATATAATCCCTTTAACTAAATTATGAAGTCGAAAATTCGCTTTAGATACGTAGTGTTATGTTCTAGAAGACTCTGTTGTGGCAATTTCTGAAACAAATTTGTAGTGACGCAATGATTTGCAGTGACGTCAAAAGTACAATAATAACAAAGAGGGCGATACTACTGAAACTTTTGATGTTTAGGTTATTAAGCTTTTTTCCGTAATAGCTAAACTCCGAGATGATAGAAATAAAAATATTTAGACGAAAGATTATAAAGTGAATTCTAATCAATTCCGTAGACAAACTCCAGATTAATTAATCAGTGCAGTTAGCATGTGCTTTTATTTACTCTTTTCACATCCACGGATTATGCTCCTAAGTATCTGCGCCTGTTAACTCCAGTCTTCAGAAGGTCCCTTCATTATACCCTATACTCAGACAGTTAAACGGAATTCACATCCTCAGACCCCCCCTAACCCTACATCAAGTCTAATATAATTTTTCCATCTATTCGTAGATAGCCCAAGTTGCCTTTTCCTTTCATAATTGCAGCTAAATTTTGTTTGCACACCTTATATTTCCTTGCGTGTTGCATGCCCCGCCCATGTCATCCTCATCTTAATAATATCCACTTCAGCTCTCATACAAATACAGAACTCTTTTATAAAATTTTATTTATATTTGACTCGTGCTTAAAAAGTTACATATTACATTTAAAGGGCAAAAATAAATGAAGAAATTTCTTACTGATTACAACTGTTAATTTGTTATACGACGCTAGTATTATGTTATTATTGTACCAGTAGAGGTAGCTGTTCATGTTAAGTGGGTCCCTTGTCACCACGGCATGGCGCGTCCTCAGGTTGTGATTGGAGGAGATGGCCTCCACATATGGAGGTTAGCTGAGATACGTGTATATTGAATAAGCAGTCGCGGACAGCTGACGAGGGACAGTACTTCAGCTTATGGTATGGGAGTGGAGCTAACAACTTCTCACCGTGAAAGATAAGCTTGTTACGAAAGGTCACAAGAAGCCTGTAACCTGGACGGATTCTTTGGATAAACGACCTAAGCGAACGTAAGTTTGTCAGACACGAGTATGACCTCAAAGTCGTAAGTCTTAATTTGTGAATAGTATTTCATGCATAGTTTATGGGAATGTTGATAGTTTAGCTTCATGCAACCTCTCATGTTCCTAGCGTGAATTGCGCATTATTTGTCACTGCCGAGACTGAAAGTTAAATGAAAATTTCCGCATGGGTGTAATTTTATTCTTTCACATTCTCAAAAAAAAAAAAAATTCACCACAAAAGGTATATTCTTTCCTAGGTCAGTTTCCACGCGTCATTTCAGGAGGACGCTTGTATTATCTGTATCGCAACCACTTCATAGGTCCGTGAGTCGGCAAATTTTTACTGACTATAGAAAATTTAAACATAAGAGGTTAGTGCGGAATCTAATGGCATAAAATTCGTTCGAATTTTCGTGAAATTTTTCAACTTGTTCAACAGTTGACGGTGAGACGCAAAAGCACCAGGCGATTCCACAAACCCATGTTTCGTCTTAAAAGAGGAAAGTAGAATAAAAACAAGCAAGGGAAAGCTGTGAAGTTCTGTAGAATGTAAGCGTTAGTTCTATTTATATGCGTTGGAATAATCGAATTGCCATTCAATGTCGAGAGAATTATTAAATTGCAGCGTACAGTGTTCAAACTGTTTTTGGCCATATTTGATCAAACGTGAAGTATTCTGAACGGTATTTACGTGAGCAAAGCACGGCTTTCAGCATTCACTCCAGTTTCTCTTAATTAAAATGGGTATACTGGAATTCGGACACAGGCATTTTATAATGATGAATAATGTCCATTTTGATATACACAAATACCTGCTTGTAGTTCATGTATTAATACTAGTGGTACAGTCTAAACAATAGGGCGATTTCATAGCGGGTGCTCGTGTTAGATCCCAGGTCATATCTTATGGAATTCAAATTAGTCAGAGTGGCGCTAGGGTGGGTTTTCTCCGAGTACTTCGGTTTCCCCTGCCAAATTTCGGTACACCAACTAAACAATTATTAAACACCTTATCATCGACTCTATATAATGTGGCATGGCGCCTAAAAGTCGGATTATATGACGTCCATTGCTACGCAACGGCTACAATAAGAACGCATACTTCAGTTGAAACGAATACACAGGCAGACCGCTACGTATGAAATTGCTTAGGCAACAGAGACAGGACTGTTGAGTTCCCGCAGCACCGGTTAGGCTAGCCAACGCTGCGTCGAAGACAGAGAGAGCCCTTGGAGAAGGTGTTCTCTCGGCAGTACATGAAGACCTACTTTAAGAGGGTAGATTGCAAAAGTCAGATCAGAGATCAGAGATGATGGGCTAGGAAGGTCGCATCACCTGGAAGAAGTTATGTCAGAGTGATTGTAGTTATTGGAATTGTAATCGTGAACGAGTTGTCCAATAAAACAGCTTTGTCTAAGCTGCAACCCATTATTTGTCACGGAACCCCGGACACGTGACAGTATTATACGGATAGAAACTGAAAGCGTAGTCAAATAATCGAATTAAAATTTTTTAAGAAATGAGTCTCGGAAGCGCTGTCCTGGTTGACATTGTTGTTTTCTGTAGTCTCGTCGGTTACGTGATGAGCATAAAACAAGTGAGTGATGGCCATTATATTCTAATTCCGCCTGTTCGTAAATAATGAATCCACATGCTCATGTTTTCATCATATACTAGGTAAACGCGTGAACTTCAATTACCGCTCAAAAACAAACATGCCATTTTGTTTGTCTCCTACATAAAGATGTACACTATAATATCGTTACTGATCATAATGTTCGACAATTGTAGATTTATCAGTGTTAATTAATTAAAATAAGGATAAACTTTCACTAAAAAAAAAGAATATCTAATGGTAATTTGCCATATATAAAAACGCTTAAGTATCATAATGCGTTATTAATTAAAAATATCAGATTTAAATTTCAGAAAGTACAAACAAATGACAGAAATACTGAAAGAAAGACATCAGAAATTTCTAGAAAACTGTTATGATTATCTTGCCGTTTCTTTCGATGCTACGCAACTTTATAGTTTTTGAGCCAGCTTCATTAAATAAATTTTGAATTTCTGGCGACTTAAATTATTTTTCAATGCGTGTTATCATGAAGTTATCAATTTCTCCATTTAACTTATTGTCATTAATATGAGTCATGTTATATAATATGGGTGAACTGGGTATCATTCTTCCTTTATAGACTGTAGGTGCTCGGTTCGACGACCTCTGTGGTCTAGTGGTCAGGGTTCCTGGCTACAGATCCAGACGTCCCGGGTTAGATTCCAGGCGATACCAGATTTTCTGAGAAGTACTGGGTCTGGAATGGGGTTCACTCAGCCTCGTGAGGATAATTGAGGAGCTATTTCAACGAAGTAGCGGTTTCGGTCTAGAAAACCGAGATTAACGGCTGTGGGAACCCGTTGCGCTGACCACACGACACCCTCTGTCCGCAAAAGTTAGCACTAACTTCGCCGACAAGCGGCGGTCGCTCGGTCGGTATAGTTCGCTTCCGGACTACAGGCCAGGGAGTTTTTAGGCGCTGGGTTCAAACCTCGGCCTGGAGACCCGATATCCTCACTAAATATTCGTCACTTCCCCTTCTCTCCAATAAAAATACTAGGTCACTACTTTACAGCAAGTGACATCAGTTTCCTTTTACATTCTAATACTCGTATGACGTTTTGGGAAACCTGAAAATGTAATGTATTTTAGAATAATGTCCCAAGATAGACTGATTCTTGGACAACTTATTCGAGAGGGTAAGCTTATTAGGTTTGTAAAGCACGACCCCAGCGTTCGAGCGAGCGAGCGAGCGAGCGAGGGAAGACAGTTCATGCATTTGACAGCACTGCCGCTGTGATTAGCACCCCATGACCATAATGTACATAAATAAGCGGTCATAATGGTATTAGGTGAACGGAGAAGTTCATGGAGGTAGGCCTAGGCTCACTGGGGCTGTAGTGCCAAGAAAAAAAATGGTAATAGATGTAAATGATAAGTTCCTTCTCATAAAATAAAAGGAGGCTGAAGGATAATGAATAGTTAATCACTTAATCAATTAATATTACTATGGTGATGAATCTACGAGACGAGAGATTGAGCCGTATATAGGAGGGTAATATTAAAATTGGCCGGTCACGGTAGCCGAGCGGTCTAAGACATGTACTGTCTTCGCTCGCTTGGAAACCGGGATCATGGGTTCGAATCCCACTCAGGGCATGGATGTTTGGTTTGTGTGTGTGCGTTTTTCTGTGTTTG
>NW_019721758.1:1410097-1430724 GCF_002891405.2 Cryptotermes secundus
AAAAAAAAATATTAAAATGGATCTTAAAGAAAAGATTTGATGATCTGAACTGGATTCGTTGGGTTAAAAATATGGTAATGAACGTTTGGCTTCTGTAAGAGTTAGGGAAAATAAAGGCCGCGCCATAGCTCAAGCGGTTAGTCGCTGGCTTCCCAACGCGGCGGCCCGGGTTCGATCCCGGGTCTGATCAAGTGGGATTTGTGGTGGACAAAATGGCGCTGGGACGGGTTTTCTCCGGGTATTTCTGTTTCCCCTGCCAATCTTCATTCCACCAAATTCTCCATCATCATAATCACCCGGGGCAGGTACAATAGGCCAATCAGTGGCCGCTGTGCCGAGTGGACCCAGTTGGACTCCACCCCCACTAAGCGAATTAAAAAAATAGGGAATTTATTGGTTAGCTGAGCGATTGTTGTATTCTTATGAATCACTCGACTGCTTTGAGTTACTTACATATTTATTGTTTTTCTTCATAAATTAAATTTCTTTATGCGTTTACTCTAAGGGGGTCCATACAGGTACGAGTCTGGCTCCCGAGTCCGATTCGGCTCGGGTTCCAATGAGCCAAACTCGTCCGTGTGTGGGTTGCCACTCTCATACGTGTGTGCTGAAATTAGTCCAAGCTCGACTCGCTGAGCCACACTCGTTCGTGTATGGGCCGCCTAAGTTTATTCACAGACATGCCTTTAATATTTGACAAATCTTTAATTACAGAATATTACGTAATTTATTTAGTTAGTTTTAGCTTTTAAGTTGACGATGTGGTGTATAATAGTATATAAGGTATGCAGTCTACACAACAATATTCTCTATTAAAAAAAAAAGAAGACTCTGCTGTATCAACATTTGCTTTTATTACTTTATTTTTTATTATTTTTATTTTATGATTTATTATGATAAAAGCATATGTTGATACAGTAGTATCATCTCTGTTTTTTAAATACAGAATATTGTTTGTATAGACGACATACCTTATATACTTTTGTATATCTTATTTATGACATACAACAATATGCACTTTATTAATTTGATATATAATATTTAATTTTGAAATAGATACCTCATTGAAAAATAAAGGGAAGTCTTTCTTCAGTCTGCTCCTAATGTGTTCTACATTGAGGTAGGGGAAGTAGCAGTGTTCCGTCATGTTGGTCCCTTGATGGTCTCAATGAGAACTGATTGCAACCCCCCTCTCCCATACAGTAACCCCCATGACCCTTAATATCGCATTCCTTCGGGATATGGGCTAGAAAGCAACAGTCTCAGTCATTCAGTAACTGGGTCAGTTCTGAGGAAATTTACGCTTAACTTTAACGAAATAGTTTACGGCTCTCCCCTATTTATAGCAAATATAAAATGTGAAGTGAATGTGCGAACAGAGACCAGGGAAGTAGCGGGGAATTGTCGAGGTCAAATTGTCGCACTGGTTTCCTTTTTAGGTGCCATTAGTTAAGGCAAGCGGGACTGTCTAGTCGCCGATATTTCCGCCATAAACTGCGCGATAAACTGTAATACCAACTGCTAGAGAAAACTATACGAGGGGCTTGTAACTGAAACATACTGTCACGTATCCGGGGTTTGTGTGACTAATAAGACGGGTTTTGGATTTGATGATCGAATTATTGGACGTTTATATTACTGATCACAACAGTTCACAAATCACCGTCATCTTCTCCCGACTGACACTCCACGGGAGCCATCTTGACTTGCAACTGAACTACTAAGTTGTACTCTGTTGTACTCCTTCAGTTCTGATTTGATCTACGACTGTGCTCTCTTATATCTCCTCGGCACGGACACCACGGAAAACATCGTTTTCTGTTGGGAAGAATGCGTGTTTATTGGTCCGTTACCTAGCAATGGATATCCTATTGTTAAGAATCTATGCTTCGGGAATGTGTTTACCGAGCCGTTGCCTAGCAATGGGCACATGCATCACAATATTTTCTTCTACAGTAGTTTACTTAACAATGCTATCTGTAAATAAGAATATATAACATTGAATGATCAGATGACAAGGACTAATTAATTCGAAATATTGTGGAGGAAAGCGGCCATGGTCTCTTTCAATATATTATGCTGGCATTTGCTCGAATGGACTGAGAAAAACTAAGAAAAACCTCAATTAGGATAGTCGGTGTCCAGAATACAGGTCAGAAGATTTCCCTGCTCACCATACAGAGTGCCTGGATGAAAGGTATCCAAATAAAAATTATTATATCTCAGAAATAATTTATTGTACATATTAATGGGTTACACCATTACAAAGGGAAACTGTCAAAATTTTTTTCTGCATATATAACCTTCTCAATAAAGTTAAATATGGGCTCCTTTGGTGGCACGACAAATATCCAGACGATCCAGCGTGTTTGGTGTTGCCGTAGCCACAGCCTCACTTATGCAGGCTTTCAGGTGTTGAAGGTCGTTGATCTTAACCTGGTAGACAATGTTCTTCACATAACTCCACAAGAAAAAATTCAGTGGTTTAAATCTGGCGACTTGGGGTGCCAAGCGATTGGTCCACCTCTATCAATTCATATCCCAGCCATTTCTCTGCCCAGGTGATTGCTAAATTGGTGGCAGAAATATGGCGGCGTATGCGCTAAGCCGGGTATGAAAAAAAAATCCGAGTTTTCCTTTACTGTGACATAAACCGGATACGTGTATGACAATTAGTTTCCGAGATATAATATTTTTTTTTTATTTTGGATACCTTTCATCCGGACATCCTATATTTCCTTCTGGTTCATACCCTTGTGTATAAAGAGCAGATATCATATCAGATGTGTCGCTCATGGTTTGCTTAACGATCCGTTGTCTGTTTGAGTGGGTGGTTTATGTAAAGTGTTTTATCTTGTACATATATCGCATGACTTCAGAAGCCAGACCTTCGTGAAGGGTTAGGAAATGGGGACAGAAGCGTGGGTTAATCATCTTATAGGCCGTATAAAATCGTTGCTTATGGTGTTACTTGTTTCTACCTCTTTTTACCTCCGTCCCCAGTTTTATTGCTGCGTGACTATAAAAAGGTTTTATGCTGTAAAAGCCATCTATTTCCGCCGGTTGTTTAGTTGCTTCACAAACTTTCAGTGAATCAAATGATCACTATGCAGTTACCAGGGCGGTAATTGACAGATCATCATTTATTTACTTACTCACTCCTTGGTTCTGCCATCCTCAGGAATCTTTGCCTCCTTACTCTACTATTAGCCTCCACTTTTTCTCATTCTGCTCTCCTAAATCATTTTTACATCTTCCGGCCATTTCAGTCTGGGTCCCTCTGACCTGAGCCAACCGCTCTAATATTCCCTTTTGACATCCGCTCATTTCAGACGTGTGAGCCGGGATAGCGCAGTCAGTATAGTGACTGGCTACAGGCTGGACGATCGAGGGGTCGGCATTCGAGTCCCAGTGGGGTCAAGAATTTTCATTTCTCCATGTCGTCCACACCGTCTCTGGAGTCCACTCAACCTCCTATCCAATGAGTACCGTGGTAGGTAAAGCCGCCGGGGCGTGAAGCTGACCACTCACCTCCAGCTAGTGCCGAGGTCAAGAAAATGTGGATCTATACATCCACTTCCCCATACGCCTTCAAGGTAAAAGTAAAGTAAAGCTATCCCTGTAACAGGCCGTGAAGGCCCATAGGGTTGTGAGACGTTGAGGGTCCCACATTATCTAGACAATCGGCTCAAAGATGGCGGTAAGGTTGTCAGCTTTACGCGCCGGCCGCGCTTTACTCCCCAGGAAAATTATTTATTTAATTCCTGGTACTCATTTCTGTTAGAAGCTGAGTGAACCCCAGGGCCATAGTGCGGCCGGAAGGATTAGGTCAACTGATAAAAATCCAATGACCTCATCGGGACTTGAACCCGCAACCTTCCGGCTTGTAGCATAGTGCCTCAACCAACTATGCTACCGTGTGCCCCCACGCTTTCAAGGTGTAGTGCTTAATTAGTTAAGCACGGGGACAATTTTACCCTTTCATACCACTTCGGACGGATATGAATAATTCCACAAATCCTTAGATACTTCTGATTTCCCAGTCCCCTTGCTCACTTAAAAACAAATCTGGAACTAAAAGTTTGTGACGACGGTGTATTAACATAATTATTATGTTTTTGGATATTATTCATCGACCTGTTTTGCATTTAAAACAGTGTTTAGGACACTGGATTCTATCTCAGTCGTCTGGAAGTAGTGTACCGCATAATGTAGTACACAGATTTTGTTTATATGGGTAATATTTATTGTACGCTTTGTCAGCGTAACACTATTTCCAGCAGATTGGTTTCTTTCTAAGACGGCATGTATCGGTGCATATGACATCTTCAGGTTCCCTTTAGAGTTACAGTTAATGTATCCTACACTTAAAGTAAATTTACATGTAAACCGAGTGGATCCACTGATGTACTACATAATGTGATATGACGCCTAAAAGCCGGAGTGGTCCATTACTAGAGAACATCTCGCTACGAAATTTACACACGTTTCCGCGGCAACGGATAGACGCGGAAGAGTCCATTGCTAGATAAGGGCTCGCTAAAGCTCGTATCTGTAACAACGAATAGGCAAGCAGTAATACATGAACTGTTAGAGATGGTGATCTACATTCAGTTCACCTCGAAGTTATAAAAAGGGGACACGTAATTGATTCGAGAGTTCATTCGTGAGTCGTCATTCGCCATTCGTCGTTCGCAAACCGGAAGTGAGAGACTCTTAAATCAGAACGAAGTCAGTCAGAGTGGAAGAGAAGAAAGTCGCAGTCCGGCCGAATAGAGCGAGTCTTAGGCAATAATTGATTGTGAGCTGTTATAATTGATTGTATTTAAGAGTTATTGTAATAGAAGGCGTTAATGAATCGAATCATCCAATCCATAACCCGTTATTAATAGTCACGGAACCCCAGATACGTGACAGTACTGTGTATTATATTATATACTTAATAGGCTAGCTTATATATTATTAACTCGCCTCTGTGGTCTAGTGGTCAGCGTTCATGGCTACGGATCCAGAGGTTCGGGTTCAATTCCCGGCTCTACCAGTTTTTTCTGAGATGTAGTGGGTCTGGAACGGGGTTCACTCAGACTCGTGATGATAACTGAGGAGCTGTTTGAAGGAAATAGCGGCTCCGGTCTAGAAAACCGAGATTAACGGCCGTGGGGATTCGTTGCGATGACCACGCGACATCCTCTATCCGCTAAAGTTGGCACTAAACTTCGCCGACAAACGGCGGTCGCTCGGTCGGTATAGTTGGCTTGCAGACTAAAATCACGGAGTTTTTTTTATATATTATTAACATTTGCAATTTTTTTTAAGTTGCAGATTTTGGATGTGTCTACGTGAAGGTATAGTACCGTACTATGCTGTAATGTAATTAAGTTCAAAACGTAAATAAATTAAAATAGCGCTTCAAAAACATCACTATAAAAATATATTCCACACAACGTCAGCCACCGACAAATGCGAAAATTCTGGGACTTATAAAATTACGTGTTTATATTGCAAAAGAGCTTACATATGGCAAAGAGGACACCCACTTTACACCACGTACAAGGAATACGTAATAAATATAAAATACAATACAGATTATACGAGATATGCAGCACACATCCTAAAGAACATTCATCAGTCTGAAAAATAAAAGACATTATGGAGAAAACTGACTCGGCAAAAGAGGTTATACAATGGACAGAAATGAAATTTTCAATATCTATATACACAGAGCTCAGAATAAATTCATACAAGTACAAAAATCTGAAATTAGAAAAAACTGCTTCTGTGACACTGCCGTAAACCTTATGGCAACAAAATACTCCCCTGAGCATGCGCACACGGATGGCTGCACATTGCCAGTACATTACCAGTCCAACACCCCGACCACAAGAAACCACAGCTATGGCCATGGAGCTGTTTCTCTTCGGTAAACACCTAACAAATTTATATTATATTGTTAATAAGAAAGTCGCAAAAATAAGCTAGAAAGAAATATCCTGATCCCACTGTGTTATATTTTACATGCATTCCAAAAACGAGTGTGGAACAACAAAAACAGCACAGGAAAACCATTATCACAGAATGCAGAGACTGCCTCCATCTGGAAATCTTAACATAATTTTGGTTGTATTTTTTTTTATAGAAATTTAGAACTCCGATTTCAAAACCTTCTTTTATGGATGTGTATTGTGAAGTTTCCTCTTAATATGAACACCCCCTTAGGATGGTGATTTACGTTTGATCGGAAAAAGTAAAGCTATCCCTGTAACGATCCGTGTAGGTCCATAGGATTGTGAGACGTCGAAGCTCCCACATTTTCTAGACAATCTGCTCACGGATGGCGTTGAGGTTGTCAGCCTCACACGCCAGCTGCTCTTAACCGCAGGAAGATTTCTGGTAAGTAAAAAGTAAAGGAATACCAGCAAAAGGCCTTTGAGGCCCATAGGGTTGTCAGATGTTGAGGTTCCCACATATTCTAGACAATCGGCTCATAGATGGCGTGGAAAATATCGACCAAGCAGACTACTCACCTTCATCTAGTGCAGTGGTGGAGCTATACTTGCATTCCCCCTTCGTACCTTCGTGATGGGGTGGTTATGAATAGATACAACATTGACTTCATCTTTTCTTCAGCTTTCTGATTTATAGTTGTGACCTTTCTTCAATAAGCCATTTCAATTATCATACAATAATTTCGGTCAGATACTCTGTTCCAGCATCAGTGTTCACGAGAACTCCCGCAAGTCCGGCAGAAGCAGAAATATAATTAGGAATACAAAAACCTAATAAGGATATTCAGCTCACAGCCTGCCAAAAATATAGACAAATCCTATACGTTGTAGCATAGTTGGTTGCACTATGCTGCAAGCCGAAAGGTCGCGGGTTCATTTCCCGATGTGGTAGATTTTTTCAATTGACCTAATCTTTTCAGCTGCACTATGGCCCTAGGGTCGCCTCAGCCTCTAATACAAATGAATACCATGAATCTTCCTGGGAACAAATGCCGGCCGGCGCGTAAGGCTGACAACCTTACAGCCATATGTGAGCCGATTTTCTAGATAAAATGTGGGAGACTCGACGTCTCACACCCTTATGGATCTTCAGGATCCGTTACAAACATAGCTTTACCTTATTTAGGGAGTATAGAATTGGTACATTGTACAGAGGAATCCAATATGCACATGGAGGTGATGCTTAACCATTCTCGTGCAGGCCTCAGCTGATAAAGTGGAATATTTATTGTAGGGGATATGTTGGTCTGGATTAGAACGTGTATTAGAATTAGTAATTTACAGATAAATGTTGTATAAATTTCAGGAAGAGTTTAGAAGAGGCAAAGAGTGGTGTGATGAAAGATTAACCGAACATTTGTAAAGTTAACGTTACCGACAAAATTATTATTATTATTTCTAAATACCTATACTTTACATTTCTCAATCGCCAATAATAACTTAGATTTGTGATAATGAAATTATTATTTTTTTTTGTTTCCTTATATGCATTAATGTGAATTTCCTCCAGTGCTTACCTTCAATTAGTCTTTGACTTTATGTTGTGTTTTTCCAGTATGTAACTACAATATCTACACTGTGCTGTGTCTGTAATTGGCCTTGCGGCTGTTGGCTCAGCACATAAATAATAAAAAATTGAATAGAAAATTACAGCTGTGAACTACATGTGTTTCACATATACATTTCGTTGTTCCACTTTGTGCTCCATGCGCAAAAATGAAGGAATGTTCTCTTCGAATGATTTACATTTTGCACCATTCCGCATATATATCTCAACGTAACCTGTTTAAGAGCTCAAGATACACAGTCAAGCTTAGCGCCTCCGTAGTCTAGAGGTAACGTTCCCACCTCATGACTCGTAGTACGCGGGTTCAAATACCCGGCGGAGGTCGTCAAATTTTTAAGGGCGGAAAAACTCAGAGAACAAGTCCTCCGGGAGGGACTTTAAGCCGTGGGTCCCGTGTCGTAGCTTTACGGCGTGTAAAAGAACCTCATATCTCCAAAGGAGGTCACTGAGCCAAATTACGGACGTTTCCCGCCCAACAGCAGTCTCTAATACCTCTGGTAGATGGGGGAAGCATTATAGATACCTCTCAGCTAGTATAGCCGGTCTCGCTGGCTGGGCAGGACTGATGGTAAGCACCAGTACCGGTAGGATATAGAGACTGGTAGAAATCATAGAGGGAAGCACAATGGACCAATATAGGTCTCAGTGCATGGGGAAACCCACCCTCTCCAATAACTAACTAATTAACTAACTAACTACACAGTCAAACTTCATTATTAGTTTCTATGAGCCTTGTTGTCTTTGACTCCAGCGGTATTCTAGCTGCCCCTTTCAGATAGAGTGGTAGCAATTGCCAGACAGATAAAAATACTCACATGTTCAGGGAAAAGTATCGTAATTTGTTTCCGTTTGTATCTTCTCTTTCACTCACACATTTACGATTCTGTTGCTTTCACTGAGTGACGCCGTCAGCGACTCAAGCTACTTGTATATAGCGTCGAATCGTTGGACGATTAATGAGTGCTGAAAAGAAAACTATGTGGAAGGGTGCAGTCTGGCCTGTTTCAAGGTACTATATTGACATTCGCCTGAAGGGACTGAAGAAAACCTCAAAGAACCTCAGATGTTCAAACCTGACTCCTCCGTAAATATAATCAGAAGCACAGCCGCCTAAATCAACTTTCTGTCTTCTGTCAATTCAGCGTTCTGTATGAACATCATCACGTGATTCTTTATTCAACGGCGATACTGGTCAGCTCCATCGGATGGGAAATGGCCGATGGCATAATTCAATACATTGCATCAGAATTTTCCTGTACCTCTCGAATAAAAAACTCGTACACCGCGACGTTCTGTCTTGGAGAGTTGACATGTCTTCACTGAACAATAATCCAGAGTAATTTAACTGGTCAACGTAGTTACGTACTACTCAGGACCCGAGCTCGAACCTATATCTTGAGACCGGCTACCAAGACTGATGATTTTCGTTGTCTTCCACAGCCCCTCCAGGCAAATTCCTCTTCCTTTTCTTCCCTTCCCAGTTGATTGGTCAATAATCATTCTATAATTCGACGATATAATAGGAGCTACTGGCAGTGTAATTAAATAAATAATAAATCAATGCAAAGTCAGTAAATAGCCAATATATACCGGTCGTCAGTATTACTAGCTAAATTGACATCTGACCCCTCTCTAGAGCAGCTTTCAGGAAGCTGATCCGTACATCCCAGGCAAATTGAATTTGTGATAGTGGATTCGATCAAATTTCCTGCTCAGTCGAAACTCAGCGGCCTCCATGCCCCTATTTACACTAACCGTAACACGGAAATTAAAAGTCTAGCAGCTAGGTTTCTTGAGCATCCCTCGGCGACTGTCCCACTTACGTGCGTGAAAAGGCATGTAATAGAATTCTGATAATTTAGAGGAGGTCGGGACACAGCCCAGTTATATACTTCCCAAATTCTCTATGAATTGTGCTCATTAATTTGTCTAAAAATAATTTTCCCATCATCAACCCTGCCGATTTTTCCACGCTTTTTAACATAGCGCCCAATTTGTAGTATATTAAAATGGCTCATGTAAATAGGGACTAAAGTAGCAGGAAAGTATCAAGATGTGTCTTAGAACAATTTTTTGTGACACCTACATAGTTCTTTAGAATGATGATTGGTTGTTATTGGATAAGTAGAAGGTTTGTGTGTGTCTCGCTTGTGAATGTTGTAGGCCTTCAATATTTTATGCTGAGTTTTAACTAATTAATGACACTTTCGAAATTTCGAAGATACAATCTGTCAGGCCGTGCCATAGCCCAAGTGGTTAGTCACTGGCTTCCCACCGCGGCGGCCCGGGTTCGATCCAGGGTCTGGTCAAGTGGAATTTGTGGTGGACAAAGTGGCGCTGGGGCGGGTTTTCTCTGAGTTCTTCGGTTTCCCCTGCCAATCTTCATTCCACCAAATTCTCCATCATCATAATCACCCGGAGCAGGCTATAATAGGCCAATCAGTGGCCGCCGTGCCGAGTGGACCAAGTTGGACTCCACCTCCCACTAAGCGAATTTAATTTTCTTAAATTACAATCCGTCACGTAAAAGCAGCTTTGTACATCATGCAGTTCGTGATTTTTATTCAGGTCACAGAGCTTGTTTACAAAGTACTTTCCGGAGATCTCATTTTTTCTTCTTTGCATTGATCCGAGGAAATGTTGGATCAGAGATGAAGCCCGGAATCGAGATGGAGTTCCTGATAGCACGGCTTTTAGTCGCGCCTAAATCACAACTGGGGGAGGAGTGGATTGGTGTGGATTGCTGGCAGAGTGAGGACTGGCAAGTGAAACCCGAGGTATCCAGATAGACACAACACATGGACTTTGCCCTTCTATTGAACACGGACAGCTTTAGTGAGCGTCTAGTCTTCTGATCTGTGGCATAACCTCCGAATTCCTATTTTCGTGAACACACTTCATTGTTGTTTTTTCAAATTTCTGAAGCCCTTTAATCAAAATCATGATCTAATGTTTAATTTTGCTGCTTTACATTTCCGTGCTTTCTTTTGTTCGCTCCAGAAGAACGAGGCATGTCATGTCTTCCTATTGGCTACTGCCGCTCCATATACTCTCCTAACCGCTCACTTCGTTGTGCCCCTTACATTGGTCTCCACTTATCACCGTCCTCTTCCTTCCGGTGTTGCGGTTCATCCGCACCTCTTTCTGGACACCTCAACTGGAGTTCCTGCCCTCCTCCTTATCCTCGTGGATGGCGAGAAGTTAGGTGGGAAGGGAGGAAGATTTTGGTTGTTGGTGCTGGTAGGCGAGAGTTCGGTTTCGGTACTACCATTAGGTGTCCCGCAAGTAGGGAAAGATGGGAGTATCTGGGTTCTGTTCTGTAACTGGTAGAGATGAGTTCTTATCCCTGGGTCTTATACGGGTCTGGCTCGGGCAGGGCAGGAAGGATCTTGCCTTGCAATCACACTCACCACTTCAGACTTTTGCACTTAGTAATTATTTAATTCATTCCAGCTCACTGAATACAAAGGAATCTATTAGTAACACTTATTTAGAAATTTACTTATAATAATTTTACTGTAGGGACGTAGTTGTAATTTGTGCCTGACTTGGCCAAAAGTTGGATGCAGACTCCTTGAGGTGGAATGCACCCTCTCTGAAAACAGAGGTCCACGAACCACAGACTCCAAGAGAAATCCACTCCTCCACTTTGCCATTGGTTAAATTTTCAAACTAGGAGTTTCCCTAAATTTGTGAATTTCCAATGAGGTTGCTTTGCTATGTGATTCTGGCAGTTGCTGACCTGACACTAAGGTTGACAGAGACTTGATGCATTACAAACAGGGGATGAGGCTCCGGCCCTCCCACTTCTAAGTTATAGCTGTTCCAAGCTGTCAGCTCTCAAATTTCCGGCTTTGCTGAAATTGCCAGAATTCCAGGAAAGTACCAGATGTTACTTCCTGTCCACATAGCAAAACTTGAACTATGTCTAATTCTGCGTGTAATAGTTGGCTATCTGCCGGATTCTCTTTGTATTTATTGTATTTATTAACTTAATATAGATTTAATTAATACCAAATAGTCGACCAAATTATAATGAACGGTTACACTCTTTCAACTTGTTCATAATCATCCTGCTATTTCTCATTTGGTAGTGTACAACGTTCATAGGCCCAGTTGGCACTTTTTCCTTAAACATCCAAAAAGAATCACCTGAGGGGGCTGTTTTTAAAGTTTTATGAAGGGGAACTTTGTAATTCATATTCTTTACCATATATTATTACGGTAAACAAACCAAATGGAATGAGACCTGTGATGCATATAGTATGATTGGGAGAAGTAAAATTTAGCTAGGCGGGTCACGGTAGTCGAGTATGCCTTAGACCTTAGACTCTAAGGCGTGCACTGTCTTCGCTCGCTCGGAAGCCGGGGTCGTGGGACAAGGATGTTTGTGTACAGGTAGAGGCCTTGCGACGAGCTGATCACCCGCCCAAGGAGTCCTACCGAATGTGTAAAGATCTAGTAAACCGAAGTGAACGGAGTTCATAGAGGTAGGCCTAGGCCCAAATGAGGGCTGTAGCGCCAATGAAAAAAAAAAAAAGCTATCAGACCGGACGAGAAGACATCGCAGACCTAATTTAAATGCCTCTTAAAGAAATATGATGTAATGGCATGAAGCATATTCTGCTGCATTAGGAGAGGAAATAGTGCTGGGCTTTTGTAAACACGGTAATAGATAAAATATGGGTCATACCTTGATTACCCGAGCGACTACAAGTTTCTGAAGAAGAGCTGAGGTGTATTCTCCAAGATTTTCATCTTGGAAATCTGCATTTCCGTGATAAACCATGATTTCTGTTGCTCAAAAGACATTGTTGATAAATAACACGGCACGCATTATTATTATTTTGAAGACAGAATTCTAGATTCTGTATACATCAATTTGCTCGATATAAATTTCCACCATATCCGTATATGTAATTTTTACATATAAATGATATTTGCATATAACCTGTAAGCATCGTTGTAATCCTTCTCCATTTCAAATATCATACTTCTACCTCTGGTGGTTCGTAAGTACTGGCTGTCAAACTGAAAATTATGTAGTGCCACGTCCTGAAATCCGTGAGAAAAACGTGCAGGTTTTTGCTGTACAACATTCTTGAGTGGCATACGGACATTGAATATGAAGGCATGTTTTTTTTTTTCCTTGACACTACAGCCCCAGTGGGCCTAGGCCTACCTCCATGAACTTCTCCGTTCACTTCGGTTTTTCTAGATGTTACACATTCGGTAGGACTCCTTGAGCTGGTGATCAGCTCGTCGCAAGGCCTCTACCTGTACACAAACACAGAAAAACACACACACACAAACTAAACATCCATGCCCTGAGTGGGACTCGAACACACGATCACGGTTTACAACCGAGCGAAGACAGTACATGCCTTAGACCCCTCGGCGCCCTCGGCTACCGTGACCGGCGAAGGCATGTTAGTAAGACTAAATTTTCCATGACTTCATTGCAGACGACGGTATCTCGATGTTCTATTTATTATGAAAATTTTAGGAAGCAAAATTAATTGTTCGTCTATTCTTGTCACTGTCAGCCTGTGGTCTACTTGAAAGTTAATCAGCAACTATGCCTATTCATTACTTAATACAAAGCGTGACTGAAGGACAGTTGCTCAGCTGGATGTGCTTCTGTGCCTGATGTCAGCACCGCGTTCAGTTTGTTCTTTAACGAAGCTGTCAGTTGCCGGCCTGTATAGCGTCCATGCTAGGATGATTAATGAATATGGAACAGTTGATGGAATGAGGTTTTCTCTTGCAGATACATTAAATTCGCGATTACTAGTAATTTAATTATTTTTTCTAGTTTATTATTCAGGCACTTCAGATGTGATATTACTCATCTATTTTCATTGTATTTATATTTTACATGTGTTCACAAACTTCGACTTTGAACCCTATCCAGAACCACTTAATAGTTCAATTCACATTCTCTCAGAATAAGTTTAATATTGTCCTCCCATTTGCGTCTAGATCTCCAAAATATCTCTACCCTTGTTAATTTCCGGTCAAAAATCTCTATATTTTTCTTCCCTTATGCTCCACGTGTGCTGCTTTTTCGAATCCGTAAGGAGAGTTTCCCAGTTACAATGTACATGACTCTCTATGGCTGTTGTGGTTAATACAGGTTTAAACAACCCTCATAATTTTCTTCCTCTTCGCTCCCTCTTAGGATCATAGGGCTAATTTCTCAGTTTCATTGATCATTTTTAGAGACGGTAGGACTCCTTGGATGGGTGATAAGCTCGTCACAAGACCTCTACCTAAACAGAGGGCAACACAAAGACAATAAACGCATACACATACCAAAAATCCATGTCTTGTTGGGATTCGAACCACAATACCGGCTTCCAAGCGAGCGAAGACAGTACATGCATTAGACCGCTAGGCTACCGTGACCGGCAGTTACTGCAGTTTAATTATAAAAATTGTTTTATATTCTCCAACGTACCGAGTCTCTGCAAAGGCTCTGCGGGAAATGGATCTGTTTCCAACATCAGATGAAAAGAAAGATTCGTAATCAGGTCGAACTGTCCCGGCAACTAAATACACAGAGTTTACGTTCTCTAAACTCCAGTTACTTGTATAATCCGAAAGACTAGATTATAAAAACTGTCAATAAAAAGTATGAAAGAAACCGCAATAAAACGATACTGACCCGTCTGCTTGCAGTAGATTGCCGGTTATCCGTGGGGGGGGTTGTAGAAAAGTGTCTGGTGGGTAAAAAGTCAAAAGATAAATTTCATGTGAAATATATTTTTAAATAGGAACGAGTACAAAAGGAAGGGAGCCCTTCTTTTTCGCGGTTGAATATGCACTTGGGAACTGAAGTTTGCTTTTGTTGTGTAGAGACGGCACAGGATTTTCTCAGAAACCACACTCATACTTCTACCAATAAAGTTCGAATAAAATTCACTTATGTTACATATGTGTCGTTTTATAAATTTAATTTAATATGCACGGCAAAATCATGACATAAAGATAGGAAACAGATGTTTTGAAAATATGGCACAGTTCAGATATTTGAGAGCAACGATAACAGATCGAAACCTGAGGCGACTGAACTCGGGTAATGCTTGCTACCATTCAGTCCAGAACCTTTTGTCTTCTCGTCTGCTGCCCAAAAAAGATAAAAATTAGAATATACAAAACTATAATTTTGCCTCTGGTTCTGTATGGGTGTGAAACTTGGTCTCTGACATTAAGGGAGGAAGTTAGACTGAGGGTGTTTGAGAACAGGGTGTTGAGGAGAATATTTAGATCGAAGAGAGAAAAGTACATAATTCGGAGCTTCATATCTTGTACTCTTCCCCAAGTATAATTATAATGATAGAGTCAAGGAGGATGAGGTTGGCAGGGCACGATTGGGGGAGACGAGGAATGCTGTAGGATATTGGTAGGGAAGCCAGAAGGAAAGAGACGACTGGGAAGACCAAGGCGTAGTTGAGTGGACAATATTAAAATCGATCTTAGAGAGACAGGATGGGATGGTATGGATTGGATTGATCTGGCTTAGGATAGGGACCAGTGGAGGGCTCTTGTGAACACGTTAATGAACCTTCGGGTTCCATAAAATGTTGGGAAATTCTTGAGTAGCTGCAGAATTGGAGGCTCCTCCAGAAGGGCTCAGCTCCATGAGTAAGTAAGTCGTTTTATAAATCCCAATTCACAGGTTAGTTACAGCTTCCTTTTGCTGATTATCCGGGAAAATTCATTTCCCATCCATCTGAGGATAATATGGAGTCTAATTTAAACGGCTAAAATCTGCCATCTAGTGTAAACATCTAAAAAACGAGAGCAGGGTATAAATCATTATTTCATGTTCAGTTCGTAATTGGAACTAGCCCTGTGAACGTATGTGAGCTCGAAGGTTTCCCCATTACAAATAGTGACGGAAAGAGAACAAGTTTAAGAATCATTGTTTTTTAATAAAACCCAAGACTGTTAACAAGGTACAAAATAACAAATCACATTTATCATTACCGACCATAATCAGAAAGATTAGGACTCAGTTTAGAGTTTGTAACGGTACATATTTCACCAAGAAAATATAACTTTGTAAGATTTGAGGCTTTCACGGCGGTGACTATGAAGAAAGTCTGCTTTTACCGGTTCTCACGGTCTCTTCGCTTGCAGATTTCTTATATTTTTTCTTCTACCCTGAAGATGGAGGCGATACGTTCCTCCGAAACGTCGGTTAACACCACATATACACGGTGCCAAATCCCAGAAGACTGCTTTCTTCAAAATATCACTTCTTCGTAATGCAGAAGATATGTCACAATGAAACCTAACGTTGCATGCCCGATAATGCACCTAGCAGGGGGCAATTCGGATAGAGCATTCACTATAGGAGCATTCGAGACATGTGACAGGTCCACCAGCCACCTGGAATATCATTGGTCAGTAAGCATTCCGCCTCAGCTCTACTTGCTTGAATAGACCCACATAAATGGGACCGGACGGTGATGCTTTTGAACTGAAAAGAATAATAGAATTGGCCGCTGGAGCTTCAGAACGCTGTCGGAGCCACCATAATAATATAAGAGGATGCGTCAACAGGAAAGTAGTTCTTTTCTCCACAGCGTCCAGACGGTCCAGACCGCCCTGGTGCCCACAATCGGTACCTTGGTTTTCTTCCCGGTGGGAGGGGGGTGGGGGGAGGGGGGTGTAGCGGCTAGAAATTGAAGTTCAATACTCAGCTCCATCTAGTGCCAAGGTTAAAGTTGCGTCCCTATGCTTAATTAAGCGTAGGCACAAATTTAACTTAGCTTAGCTTCCCTCCAGCGGCACTCTGGCCATGAGGTCGACTCAACATCTAACAGAAATGAGTACCACAATCTTCCTAGGGGGGTAAAGGGCGGCCGGCGCGTAAGGCTGACAACCTTACCACCATCTGTGAGCCGATTGTCTAGAGGAAATGTGGAAGCCTCGACGTCTCACAACCCTATGGGCCTCCACGGCCTGTTACGGGGATAGCTTTACATTTACTATTACCTTAGCTTAGCTTCTGTTTATCCTAATCAGGTATGTCAATGTCCAGCTACAGTTGTACCGGTAACTAATAGCTCTCTGATCGCAAATAGTGGTCGACTGGGAACTGCTCCTGCTTCGCATTCGGAAGGTTCCTCATTCAAATCTCGGCTCATGGACCGGCTATCCACATTGAAGTTTGTCGTGGCTTTCCTCAGTCGCTCCAGACAATTGCCGGTATAGTATTATAAAGTAAGCCGCGACCGCTTCTTCCAAATTATTTCCAATCAAGTATTCATTAATCATCCAAACATTCGACGCTATAATCTGAGCAACTTAAAGCGTTGCTAACAAACCAAAAATAAATAAAATGTAGCTTCCTGCCAAGGTGATTTCTTTTTTGCCCTAAAACATGTGTGTTCGCAGATAGGAATGCATGTAACAGGGGCATTTATCGGGTAACTGTAATGTAAAACCAGGGGACGACGGAATATGTCACCTCCGAGGAAAATAATGATGTTCAGGCAATACTGATTTCGTGTTTGAAGAAGAAGAGAAACCTCACATTAAATATATATAGCATTCTTGCTCATCGGTCTTTTGTCGAGTTCAAAATGCAATTGACTATTTTGTATATAATATAGCCGAAAACAACCAAAGTTGCACATGTTTTCTGTGGTGTCTGCCTAGTTATATCTGTTCAATATACGCTTATTAGTGTTCGACATACGAATACTTTTATGACCTACACAAATAATTATGTGGACCCTTTTTTCCCCCCTTGGCACTACAGCCCCAGTGGGCCTAGGCCTACCTACATGAAATTCTCCGTTCATTTCGGTTTTTCTAGATCTTACACATTCGGTAGCACTCCTTGGGCGGGTGATCAGCTCTTCGCAAGGCCTCTACCTGTACACAAACTCAGAAAAACGCACACACACAAACTAAACATCCATGCCCTGAGTGGGATTCGAACCCACGATCCCGGCTTCCGAGCGAGCGAAGAGAGTGCATGCCTTAGACCGCTCGGCTACCGTCACCGGCTTATGTGGACCCTGCCTAGCCTATATTTATCGTAGGGCTGCAACTGCTGTATAGTTACGTAGCAGTTTGAAACTCTGAGGGCGAAAGGTGGCATACATTGTAAATAAACTAAAGAAAGCTTAGATTACAAGGCGTAGTGGAAGAGGTAAACGTGTTCTGTGTGCCTTGAGCAGAGATCGGCAAGTGGTAAACACATTACTTTAGGTTTAATGAACCATCAAGTGCAGCTCAGTGGGCAGCAGTGTGAGGCATGTACTATGTTCAACTCTGCGATCGTGGGTCTGAATCCCACTTAGTGCATGGACGTACACGTATGTCTGCATCTTTCCTATGTTTATGTTGCCCTGTGTAGGCAGAGACCTTGAGATGGCCGATCGCCCTTCCAAGGTGTCCTCAGGGTCCCGTAAAAATTATGAAACTAGTCCGCATTGTTCTGCTCTGCCGCACATGGAGAAACCGCAAGTTGTAGAGCTAATGCAAGTTGCTAGTGACCACTAATCGCTAAATTGTTATAAAAAAAATCAAATTGATAAAGCATGTTAATTATGTTTACAGATACGTCCTCAGAAACATAGATAACTACTCGTTTAAATAAAACGGAAGCTGATATGTTAGGTGAACCTACACAACTTCTTGATATGTCTTCTTAGATATTTTGCGATACGTGTCCCTACTTTTTCCAGGAAGTTAGTAATATATTCTACAGTGATATAAGCTATGTCACTGAAGTCGTCAGGTTTACAGGATATGGAATTTTATTCAGTAGTAAAAAACAGTAGTACCAATAAAGTTAGTTCAAGCAGTAAAATTTCTGACTTGTATTCGAAAGGTGCCCGCTTTGAGTCTCTTCAGAAACACCGATCCCGACAGAGGTGTCTCGTGTTTCCCTCATTCCCTCTAGAATGATTCCGGAAATACGTCACGCTCACTTCCTTCTACATTTCTTCCAATTCATTTTTCACCACCATATCATTCGGCGCTATAGGGTCTCTGATTTTGGGCCAGTGAGAACATCGATAAATGAATTACAAATAAAAAATTGATAGAAAATAGTAATACAAAGGATCGTGAACTGAGTGGTGGGAAGAATTTACTCTGGAGGGATCGTTTTCAGATAGAATACACGTGCCAATAAATACTTTTAGCCATTTTCTTCCTGAACCGTGCATTCGCTTCTCTTACAACACATCACGAAGCGAGAATTTGAGCACAATTTGCTAGACCAGATAAAGGGGGAGGTACAGACGTACTTAGTAGAAAGTGTACAATATACGTATATGTACCTCAACTGCTGCGCCAGGCTTCAGTATCCTCAGAACTCTCTCCCTCTGTCTGTGGACAGTTCTTGTGTAATGACGTCCTTACGACTGATCTTGGCGAGAAGTTTTGGGACAGGGCGCAGGAAACGACTATACGTAAGTCTTATTTGCTTTTTTGTTGCTGCAGGTCAGGACACACGAATTCGCTTCAGCGTAATGCCCTCTCCGGGGGACAGTGGGTTCACACAATGGCACGACGCTATGAAGATGGTGGCACGGTTGCCAGGAGGCATCCCTCCGGAGTTCAGGAGAAGGGTACGTAGAACTGAACTAAGTTGTATCTGCACTGTCAGTTGTCACCGTCCTCGCCTTGGCTAGCACTGCAAGCAAATGAGCAGCAAACCGCGGCTTTAGATACGAATGTCTTTGAGACAGGATTTCACTGCTTATGTTAATAGGTTAATTCCAAGAAGATTAACCGTAAGAATATCCCGGCAAAGTGATTTAAGATCAGTTTGAGATTGTGCGAAATACGAAGCATGACATAATGGGGTTTTCTACATATAGACACGTCCATGGCCAGCGAAACATGGTCGAACAAGACGTCTGAAGTACAGTAACGTGGGACCGAGTCATATATACAATTTCTTTTTGGGGTGGGGGGAGGTTACATATACAGAGAAAGTGATCTCATAAGCCTACTTTTATTTTATTATATTCTTTAATGAAGAAAGTAAACTAAAAGTCGGAAACCCAGACTCATTCACAGCTCCCATACTGATCCAATAAGCCCAAATAAATAGGTCAATTCTACTAATTGGAATTTCTTGCAATGTGGTTGTATCAAAGCAATATGAATTTTTCAGCAAAGAGGAAAATTAATATGCCTGAAAGATCCAATTATTGGAACCTGACTTACAACATAAATTTATACAAACTTGTAACAAGGCAAGAAATATTTCCCAACACCATAAAATCTAAACACGCTGAAAGGTAAAAAAATATGTATTAGCACACAATACAGAGTAATGTATACGTCCCTCCGGAAACCCCGCCAATAATTTAGAATCAATCTGTAGATCAAGTATATGACTATGAGGGGTGCTGTGATTATAATTATTGTCGGGTTTTACAGATGAACTTACGAATTACACCGTACTTTGAGCGTTTTGTACCTTCTCACACATCCTCAGTTTTCCATCATACTACAACCAAAATTCATATCTAAATCAAAATCAAAATTCATATCTACAATTTCCTGTAATTCCAGTTAACTAATTCCGCTGAGCAGAGTCCTGAAGTCGACCAGCCAGTTTCTGTTTCCGTTTCTGGCCTTCGACATCACATCCGGGCCCCGTGAGGCCCATTACTATAATTCTTTCCGCCTCACAACAGTAAAGAAATTCTCCGCCATTTATAGAACCCGAATATTAAATGCGGTGTACACAAGAGTTAACCAGTGATTACTATCTTGGACCAGAACAATGCAGTATATAACCTAACATCTTGTTTATTTAAGTGGGATGTTATCACACTTTCTTAAGAGGAGAAGAAATACGGTCCTTCAATTTATCTATGGAAGACGATTTTAAATTTGAAACGCATTACTCGAAATTGAAAGTAACACAGATCTGCCCTTTAGTTGTCATACGATGCGGGCTGTCTCTGTTTTTTTCACTTGCGGTTTTCAAAACATCCAATCCTGCCGCCATCTTACAGGCTCGGCGCCTTTCCGGTCTATGTGTATGGACTAGCTTCTCTTTTACGACC
>NW_019721758.1:1430752-1459315 GCF_002891405.2 Cryptotermes secundus
GTCGTTCCCCTCCCCACCCCCCCCCCCCCCCCCCAGGAGAGTCAGCAAGTCCATGTAAGCAGATATCAGCACCCTCAGCCACAATCGTCACTGCTCTGCAGTTCCACCGAAGAGTGCTTCCTGAGAAGCCAATAGTTGCTCAGCTACTCAATAAATTCTCTGCCTTTCATGGAACCTGGAGGTTTATTGTGTGTACACAGCAGCCCGCCCCCGGGCCCCGTAGTGAGTTAGATGAATCCGGTTCAAAACTTCACGCCGTATTACTTCTCTCCCACCCAAACGTGGATCTTCCTCATGCCTTCAGTTATTTTCCGATTAAAATTTGGTATGCATTTCGGATCTCTCTCACCATGACACCACCATAATCATAGATCACCATCTTCTTTTGTCTACTACCATGTAGTTCAGACAGATACCGATATTTCGGAGGAACATATCGCCTCCCTCTTCAGGGACCGAAGAATTCAGCTCGCGTCCACTGCTTTTTTGATTGGTTTACTCTTCGACCCTGAAGATGGAGGCGATGTTCCCTGAAACGTCAGGCTATCTCCAAACTACATGGGGTTACAACTCAGAACACAGTATTCTCCATAATTTCCATGATAAGAACGTTATCATATTACACATCGATGGCGTATTGATTTGTAAAGAGCATAGGACCGCTGTATAAAGTCATGGTGACTAGAGAGTAAAAAAGAAAAATCAAAATGACGGTTCTCTCTAGAGCCAATAATGGAGGTACATTATCCCGAACTCGATAAATATGGGACAGATTTTCCTAAAACTCGATGAAAGATCTTTCACTATTATTTCTCAGGCATTTTCGAGTTTCAGCCATATTTATCCACAGTACAGCCTGCTTCACTTAAGATAATAGACTGTTTCATATATCTCATAAATAGTTTAACAGACTTTATTGAAATTCGATATTGGCTAATTTTACTCATTTTCATTCTATTAATCCCTTTTTAAGAAGCTTTATAAACTGCAAAGAAAGCCGTTGGCAATTCTGTTTGTTACGTTACGGAGTGCGCCATTTTGAAGTCTAGTTATTAATTCCCACAAGTCCGTTGTCGAAATAATATCTCAAAATAAGTTATTATCGTTACATCCGATATGACTTCCAAATCACAGGACGTAACACTGTATCATTCAACATTACTCATTCTGTGCAATTAATTCAGCATGAGTAACTATCTACAAATCGGATTATGCTTTGTGGAACTCTTCGAGACAAAATGTTCCTGTTACGAGTAATTTTACTGAACATCGAGCTGCAATGGTTACCATTTCTGCATCGAATTATTAAGGCTCTGAATTATGTTCTTGATCCAGAGCCTAGTTATCCTGAATAAGATGTTCCGTAGTTTTCCTCAGACCACCGATACAAGTGTTGTGACATTAGCTTTAAACATGTCACTGTAGCTGCCTTACGCGTTCTTCTAAATTCACCAGGCAGAGATATCAAGTCTATATAACCTATGCAGTTAATAAAACGTCGCTGAAGAAACTAAGAAATACTCGTAAATCCAGTCATAATCCCACTAACTTTATTTAATCGATGCGCTTGAGAAAATGTCATAGAATAGGACAATAAAGAAATATAGTCTGCTTATTTGACGAAGTATAACCTATGCAGTTTAAGAAACGTCATTAAATAAACTGGAGAATAAACGCAGTCATCTTTCAACCGAACATTATGAAATCGATTAGACTGAGAAAGCGTCATTTAATAAAGCAATAACGAAGTATCCATTTTCATATTTACACCACATAACCTATGCAGATGAGAAGGGGGCATGAACTAAGGAACAGACACAGTGATTCACTCACGTGATCTATAGGCCTGTGACCTCTAGACTAATCTTGAGAAATTTTTGTTCGTGATATACAACCCGTGCAGGTGAAAACTGTTCTTAAATAAAACAATAAATGAAAACATTTTTTTCTCGTTGGACACTATATATGGTGCATACAGTTGAGAAAATGTCGTTACATGAAAAAGAGGACGCAGAAGGAGACGCTATATGCTTCATGTTTTTAGTCTCTCCATGTTTCGACAAATGTTGAGGCTTGCGAGACGCATTCCACCACAACTTGATGTATTAGTCTGTGCTTCAAGAACTCATGTAATCTGAAGTCTGTATCGTCTGTATGACCTACATTTCAAGCCTTCCAATCCCTGTCACCCTTAGCAGCAGATCGCTTCACAGTGGTAGTGCTGGAAAGGTATTAAGGGACGAATATAAAGCTGGATATTGTACCGAGAGCGCAGTCCTGCCGCTTCTTCTGTCGCAAAGAGGAAAATCTGTATGCTTTTGTGGAAATGACATTGAATTCATATGTAAGCGTATATGTGATGTTTTAATGGATAACATAAACGAGGCTTTCTCCCTGATTTTTCGTTAGTTCAGTATCTCAGGGCCAGACTGGATAACTTCTAACTCCATGGAGCAGAGCCCTTCTTTAGAAGCTAGTAGTCGCTTAGGTAGTCAAGATACGAGTATTTCCTGCGTTTTGTGGAACCCGAAGATTTATTCTCGAGTTTACTCAAGCCCACCATTGATGCATATCTTGAGCCAGCTCAGTCTACTGTACACATTCCATATATCATATTCATTTGAGATCCACTGTCCTTTCATCCAAGCTTAGGTCTCCAAAGTTGTCTGTTCCCTACCAGTTTCTCTGACTAAAATTCTAGATTCGTTTTCCATCTTTCTCATTTTGGCCTAATTTTTTTAATGCTAGTGGGGTGGGACTAAGTCCCTTGTACTGCGGCCACTTCTGGCATATTGTACCAGCCCCAGATGATAGGTGAGGGTGATTGTGGAGCAATTGGTGGAATGAAGATTGGCAGGGGAAACCGAAGTACTGGGAGAAAACCTGCCCCAGCGCCACTTTGTCCACCACAAATTCCACTTTACCAGATTCGGGATGGATCCCGGGCCGCCGCGGTGGGAAGCCAGCGACTAACCGCTTGAGCTATGGCGCGGCCCTCATTTCGGCCTAACTCTGAAACATAAGGCCTACTATTCTGCGTGCAATGATTATACCTAGAACTCCAACTTTCGGATCGTGCGAGGGTCGGTCATGAACTACATGGGGGTTTTTGGCCTCCAGTTGTCGCTGTTCTGATATTCAAGTAACCACTCACAGGCTAACATGCATAAAAGACTTAAAGAGTTCCCCAGCTGTGGTGTGATCTGGCTAATGGAAAGTATAAGAAAATAACTAAAGCACTAAAATTCCGTCTCATCCCCATGAATTGTCCAGAATGAATAGCTTGGGATTCCTTTCATATTCGTGCCAAAAATACATAAACTGGAGAAATGAAATTCCAAGCTCTTGAGGAACAATGAAAAGATAATTGTTGACATATTTGCTCAAAGCCAAAAATTGGGACGCCAGCAGAGACAGCCGTTGTTAGGTAATGGCTGTATAACATGCAACAATACCAGAGCCATCCTAAGCAGGGTGCGCACGCAACAATGGGATAACTGTTGGAAGCGGTATTTTCTATTCGCTCCCTGCGTGGAGGTGGGTTCTAATACCTCCACCGTAGTCCTGCGAGTCGTAGGAGACAACGAAAAGGGAACCCAGTGCCTGTGGGGTATAGCTGGACCAGCGTGTTCCTGTGGGATATAAATACGGTGATCTGACCCTTCAGGTGGGGGGGGGGCTTTAATCTGATACTGTAAAATACGGTCATGAGTTCCGCAGGACTCGGACCAGTGAATGATTGCGCTGGCGAGGCCCAGCAGCAATTGTAAACGACAGATCCGTCCTCTCGTCAGAAAGGGCACTCCACATCAACAAAGCTGCAACTGTCTGACAGTAATGAAAATCTGGTCTTTTGCCCCAAATGGGTGCTCAACACCAAGACGGGCTGGTCTGCTGATCGTCTGTCATAACATAAATTTGATTTTGACTTTGGAGGCTCGAGTTGTGAGTTAGTCAGTCTCCCTTTGTCGAGGAGGAGACCCCATTTCGAAACATATAAAAGTCTGGAAAGAACAAATATATGGACATGGTTCCCGGCGGGACCCGATACGAAGAAGGACTGTGTTGGCGAGGACCAGCAGCAATTGACTGAACTGGACTGTGTTAGATCAGCCCGGGAGCTGCAGCTGAAGGGCCAGCGAGGACAGGAGCCGTTGGACACGGAAGCCGAGGACGTTACATTTTTGGAAGCCGCTACAAGGCATTGTGACTGAGAACATTAATCAGTGATGGTTACGTGTGAAGTGTAGTCACGAGCTGTAAAACTGTGCAATAAATCCAATTATCAGTACAAAAGCTTTCTATCATCCCTCGAACACGTGACAATATATATGGCTGGACACAGACTGAGCAGTCAAGACACGGCAGTACTGTTGGGACAAGACAAGGCAAAACGTCTCGACTGACGGCTGTGTCCACAGGGAACATAAAAGAGAACAAGTACTCTGTCACTTTCTGGTCACTCAGGTACTCCTTCGCGTGTTCAGAACAGAGTGGAGAAGACAAGGGTAGAGCAGACATTAAGAGTGACGTTTCTGCCTGCTCAAAGCAGTTCCATTGCGGATATCTTGTTTCATTCGATTGGTGTGGACTGACACCAGTTCCCTAAGTCAACATCATTAAATTTGCGTCATCATCATACGGTAACGAAGTTCCTCACATCATCTTCACCTTCATAAATTTATTAGATCTGTTTTGAACATACTGTGAGGTCGAAAATCACAAGATCGGAAAACTCTTGAAAGCACAGAACATCCCTTTCACAAGGTTGCCTAACAAACCATTGCGTACACCGAAAGATATTTTAAGCAGACCATAATTATTTGACGGAGAAATGTTCAGGGAGTCTCGCAGCTGCTTCAAAGACTTACTTAATTAGTATTGTCCCGGCTATCGCATTTGCCGTTATCCAGAAAATTTCTCGGTGGCAATTTATTAATTAGCATGACATCGTTTTGATAGTTTGACTTGCATTCCTGAGGTACTCTGTCCCACTCTTGGTTGAAGATCCTCCTGTCCACCCTGACCAATGGCAAGGTGTCACCTTGAGAGAGGCCATGACGGCGTCCGCGGGGATTTACAATCTACCACATATAGTTTTATTCTGCCTTACATAAATTCTCAACTTGATAACAGTAGTTAAATAATGATAACGGTGATGATAATGATAGTAGTAGTAGTAGTAGTAGTAGTAGTAGTAGTAGTAGTAGTGGTGGTGATAACGATAATAGTAATAATACCAATCACAACTAAAACTCCATGATTTTAGTCCGCAAGTGAAATATACCGACCGAGCGACCGCCGCTTGTCGGCGAAGTTTGGTGCCAACTTTGCGGATAGAGGGTGTCGCGTGATCAGCGCAACTGATCCCTAAGGCCGTTAATTTCGGTTTTCTAGATCGAAGCCGCTATTTCCTTGAAATAGCTCCTCAATTATCATCAAAATGCTGAGAGGACCCCGTTCCAGACCCACTATTCTCCGAAAAAATATGGTACCTCCGGGAATCGAACCTGGACTTGTGGATCTGTAACCAGGAACGCTGACCACTAGACCATATAGGCGGTAATCGCAACGGAACCAACAACTAAATAGAACAAGAGCTATAAATACAGTTTTATGAAAGTCCTAAAGAAACTTCGAATGTGGTGGCAATTCTGATTGGACGATTAGGCCAAAATTGTCATTTTGCTATAAAAGGCCCTTTACACAAGCAGTTACCATGGCCACACCTCCACAGTGACCCCTCAAACTTCAAAGTTTCCACAAAACTTAACTACCTAATGTAATGGTGTGCCTGTAGGCCGCGCAGTTAGTCGCTGGCTTCCCACCGCGGCGGCCCGGGTTCGATCCCGGGGTCTGGTCAAGTGGGATTTATGGTGGACAAAGTGGCGCTGGGGCGGGTTTTCTCGGAGTACTTCGGTTTCCCCTGCCAATCTTCATTCCACCAAATTCTCCATCATCATAATCACCCGGGGCAGGCTACAGTAGACCAATCAGTGGCCGCCGTGCCGAGTGGACCCAGTTGGACTCCCCCCCCCACTAAGCGAATTAAAAAAATGGTGTGCCTCTGATGGCGTGGCTATGGTAGCCCCTTTTGTAAAACGTCCAATTTTAGCACAAAATAATTTTCATTATAAAATGTCATTAATATTCGTTCGCACAGGGCGCAATGGATACATCCTCAAAAGAAGAGAGATAGGGATATATAGGAATCCTCACTTTAATAAGCAATGTCCTTGATAATTTTAAATATAAAGAAAAATGGCTTCCTATTTCGCGAAATAAAAAATAAATTATCAAAATCCACTGTTTTATTAACCCCACGTTAAAGCCATTTAAAACAAAATAACTTCGCTTTGATGCCTGTAACAGCAGAGTGCAACAATATCTTGCCTTTTGTATCCTGTTTTTGCCAAAAGTATAGATATTACTTCGAATAATTCTTTAGCATCTCGCAGTATCTTTTTTTGTAGGTACTTCGACGCTATTCTATAAATTTTTACAGCTTTACAACAAGCACGACGTCTTTTGACAGTCAGTCCGCGTTGAGAATGAAATGATACGCGTATGGAGGTCATGACTACAGATGACTGTGGGTGACTGGCAATCGGCAGAACGAATTGTGGATTTTATCGATTTCAAAATGCAGTGTGCTCCATACAGCTGTAATTCGTATTGTAGGCCCTCACGATACTCGTTTATTGCAGTTATTTCTCTCATATATTCAGTATTTCTGGTCGTCTGAGTCACTATACACCAGAACTATTGGAATATTTACTAGAATTTCTAGTAAGCGTATTTCCCAAATGTGTTTTTGCTATTTTTGCATGCCTCATTTTCTGTTATGCCCATTTATCGCTGTTGGAAATCTTGCAATGGAACACGTAAAATGTACTATTTTTTGCGTCGTTAAATTATAACGACACTGATAATACTCGTAAACGTCGTATTGTGTATCTGTACAATATTTCGAGCCCTTCACTTAAAATGTATTCTTTATTTACGATTTTGGTTGCTGTATCGTATAACCCAGACGATGTAATATTTAAATGTTTATTTTAATTACTCACTCACTCATTCATGGAGCTGATCCCTTCTTGAGAAAACTCCAGTTGTGCAGCTACCTAAGAACTTCCCAGCATTTTACGGAATACGAAGGTACATCACCGTGTTCACAAGAACCCTCCACCGGTTCCTATCCTGAGCCAGATAAATCTAATCCATACCGTCCCATCTTATCCTACAAACAATATAAAACTAACAGATTTCGTGGTTTTAGTCCGCAAGCGAACTATACCGACAGAGCGACCGCCGCTTGTCGGCGAAGTTAATGCCAACTTTAGCGGATAGAGGGTGTCGTGTGGTCAGCGCAACGACAAGTGAGAATGCTTAGAGAAACATGAAGTTCTGGGAAGAGCTAATCGCCTACTTTCTTTTCATTACAATCTGAGTATCTGATACAAGCAGAATAAAAGAAAACTTTATGTTCAGGAATTAAAAGAATATTAAGGTTATTACGTCAACAATTTGAGGGGCTTCAGTGTTGGTATCACTGATTGGAAGGATTTTTCTCTGAGCACACCGTTGCAGCGATCCTAGATGGCATGGTGTACGCATCAAGTTTTATGACGATCGATTCAGGATTCCAAGTAGTTCTAAAAAGTTATTACTTCAACAATTTGAGAGGCTGTTGTATTGGTATTACTGATGGAAGACATTTGTTAACTAAACCGTTGAAATGATTCAGGTGGCACGATATACATACAAAGTTTCATGAAGATCTGTGCAGGGGTTTAATATTTGTTACGGGGCGACACACGCACACACAGCAAGGCGATAACATAAGCCTACTTCTTTTTTTTTTTTTAAATAAAGAAAGCAGAATAAAAACGGAATGTCATTGAGCAAGTTGGCTCAAGGGATAAAAAAGGCAAAACTATCCCTGTAACTGGCCTTGGAGGCCCATAGGTTTGTGAGACTTCGAAGCACCCACATTGTCTAGATAATCGGTTCACAGATGGCACTGAGGTTATCAGCCTTAGTCTCTGGCCGTCCGCCCTTTAGACCCAGGAAAATTCTTGGTATTCCTATCTGTTATAGGCTTAGTCGACCCCAGGACCATAGTGTGGCTGGAAGGATTACATAAATCGAAAAATCTAATAAATCGACCCTGCGACCTTCCGGTTGTAGCATAGTGCCTCAACCAACTACGATACTGCTCTGGGGATAATATTTTTCTGATTTGTATTTAGGAGGATTCTGGTTCAACTATATGCCACGACATCGACTATCATGACCTAAATTTTCGTTAGGTTTCTTCAGTCTCACCCGGAAATTGCTGGGACTGTGCCTCCATTTAGATCTCGGCATTTCTTCTACGTCATATCCTTTCGTCGTTCACTGTAATCAAATCATTTGATATGATATGCTCTATTGATAATCTTGGTTACTGCCAGTGACGTTAAGTAAAATACATAAAATAAAATCGATTGCCAATCAACGCAAAGTGTCTCCGATTTCAACTGAGAAAATAAATCATAGTAGCTGTTCACCCGCTGGGAAATTCTTGAGTAGCTGCAGAATTGGCGGCTCCTTCAGAAGGGCTCAGCTCCATGAGTAAGTAAGATACTGATGTAGTGCATTTGACAGGAGAACGTGGACAATAACTGGAACCATGTGAAGCTGGTAAACATTTTAACATGTACATTTTTCATTTTACATATTTTATTTTGATGCATTTATTTATCACGTTCAATTTATCATCCTTTATTGTAAGGCTATCCTAATTTAATTTCCCAACATAAATGTCACTAGTCGCCTCTGTGGTCTAGTGGTCAGTGTTCCTGACTATATATTCAGAGGTCCCGGGTTCGATTCCCGGCTCTGCCAGATTGTCTGAGAAGTAGTAGGTCTGGAACGGGGTCCACTCAGCCTCGTGAGGATAATAGAGGAGCTATTTAAGGGAAATAGCGGCTCCGGTCTAGAAAACCGGGATTAATGGCCGTTGGAATCCGTTGCGCTGATCACGTGACACACTCTATCTTCAAAAGTTGGCACTAACTTCGCCCAACAAGCGGCGAGTTTGTTTCTTTTGTTTTTGTCGTAAAACTTAGTTACACATTGCAGGCAATACTGACAGTCAGCCGTTTAAATTACAACTGAAACCATGGAAAAAAAAATACGGTTTTACTTGCCAGTGTTGTCGTTCCTAATAATCATATTATGTTTTCTATTAATACAAATTAACAGTTCCTGATTTATAATTCTGAAGTGAATCAGGACGGTGTCTATTTGTGAGCAGTATCTTAACCCAAAATCAGTTAACTGGCTAGAAGAATGCACACTAAAATAATTACTTACCGAATTTACAAAAAGTGTTCGAAACTGAGTTTTCCATTTTTTCAAGTGCAGAAGTCACAAAACTGCGACACGGTTATACAAATTTACTGGCAAATATAACTCTCAACATCCCAGTTTTTTTTATTGCTAGTGGTGTGGGACTAAGTCCCTTGTACTGCGGCCACTTCTGGCCTATTGTGTCAGCCCCAGATGATAGGTGAGGGTGATTGTGGAGCAATTGGTGGAATGAAGATTGGCAGGGGAAACCGAAGTACTCGGAGAAAACCTGCCCCAGCGCTACTTTGTCCACCACAAGTCCCACTTGACCAGACCCGGGATCGAACCCAGGCCACCGCGGTGGGAGGCCAGCGACTAACCGCTTGAGCTATGGCGCGGCCAACATTCCAGTTAATACGACATAAGTTATTAGGTTAACTGACTCTTGGACAACTCTGTATAACGAATGTCACTTGGGCATATATTTGGCCATTTAGCTATTTAATATTAGCTGTGTATGTCACCTATCTGTTTGCAGAAGAATTATAAGAGGCTATGGTTTCGACGGCAGGGCTTGCATTGCAGAATTAAGGTTAAGACTTTTCCTTTCACCGCCTCGTTTAGAATAGTTCGAAAGACCACTCATCCTCTTGTCCCATCGGCATCAAAAGCTCGTTCTTAGGGCATGAAGATGCTGGAACTCTCCACTCTTGTATATATTCATAACTCTTTCGTAATGATACGAATTACTCTACCTTTGCCTTACTGGTTTATTAATAACTAATAATTTTTCTCAAAATAAAATATTGCTGTCTTCATAAACATAGTTGTGAGAATTTTAAATCCAAGATTGCCCATATACCTTGATCGCTAAGGTACTGTCACGATGCCAAAGCTGGGAATAGTGTTACGCTAACTTAATGTGGCGAATTGCTGACAAAATAAAAAAAACAACAAGAAAGTCTGGAAAGAGCTAATAGTCTTCGTCCCTTTGATGCAACACTGACGGCATAGGAAACGAAAAACATTAATTGGGATACACAGACAGACAGAGAGCAAGGTGATCCAATAAGCTTCCTTTTATTTTTAGCCTACTTTTCTTGTTTTTAAAAAATAAAATCAGGCTTATAAGATCATCTTCGTGTCTGTGTGTCCTCCGTTTTCTGTGCAACCCGTGTTGTATCAAAAGAAATTAGGTGATTATTCCTTCCCAGAATTCTCTGTTTTGAAACAAGGAAAATAGGCTCAAATGGATTTAAGAAATTGTAAATAATTCATAGTACTATAACATTTGTATCAAGAGACTAATCAAGGAATCTACAACTTCATTTTACAGAAGATTACACTCTAATATCAATCAAATGGCTCAGTCGGTAACATATAGCGACTACGCTACGGGCTGGAGGACTAGAATTCGATTCGTGGCAATTGCGGAAATTATTCTTTTCGCTATCAAGTCCAGACCGGAACTGGGCCCACTCTGTTCGTATCCAGTGGGTACCACACACTCTTCCCCGTGGGTTAAAGCGACCTAGTCATGACGCTGGCCACCCATCTTCGTCTAGGGCCGAAAGTTAAGTAGGCTTACCTGAGCTGCATCTCCACAAGAAAGCGAAGGCTTACGGTGGAATTTTGAGTTTGTGGTTGGATTGCTTTACGGAGCTGTCACTATATCAGTCTACGATGTCGAAAGGTAAGACTATGGATGAGTTGAAAAGGATTTGAAACGAGGCGGTCGTGGCGTAGACGAGATACTTTTCCAGCATTTGTCTGGAGGTACTGGCGAAAATTACGAAAACGCTCGAAATAAACGGTGTCCGAAACGAGATTCTGAGAGAGCGCCTTCCGAATACAAGGCATGATTGACAATGTGGGCTTTTTTTTTATTATTGGTAGTGGGGGGAGACTAAGTCCCTTGTACTGCGGCCACTTCTGGCCTATTGTACCAGCCTCAGATGATAGGTGAGGGTGATTGTGGAGGTATTGGTGGAATGAAGATTGGCAGGGGAAACCGAAGTACTCGGAGAAAACCTGCCCCGCCGCCACTTTGTCCACCACGAATCCCACTTGACCAGACCCGGGATCGAACCCGGGCCGCCGCCGTGGAAAGCCAGCGACTAACCGCTTGAGCTATGGCGCGGGCACACAATGTGGGCTTAGTGTCGTTACTTATATACTGATACCGACCTACGTGCTATGCCATGAAGCAGTAGGTTCAATAAACTGTGTACGAAGTAGACAGAGTGTTCTGCTTTCAAATTCACCGTGTTCTGTACTCATATACGTGCTGTGTTCACAGTGTTATGTTCCGTCAATCATATTGCAGAGACAATTCATTCGATATGTTTTCCGGAAGGGCAGCAGGCCGGTGTTCGAGCTCTCACTCAGCCAGTCACATAACGTGTCAGTTATCTGTTTAGGGATAATTTACACGCTACACAAAGCAAAGACGCAACTAGTTCAGAGCTTGTATCACACGTGTGATATCACGAGAAACTATAGCAGACATTCGTACGAAGAGCTGCGACGTGATGGAAGAGGGAATGCTGAGGAATTTTATTGTGCCTCCAGCTTCAGGAAACAGGAAGACAAAACGGGTGCTGTAAAACAGCTCTAGTTATCTGCTTCAATTAAATTTGGAAATGCTGGATCTGAGGTCCTCACTTAGGTTTCTTTGAAGAGTACTACCTTCTGGGATGGGACGCCGTGTAGCCTAGTAGAAGTTCATCGATGTTTCGGAAAAACTGTGTGCTTGCCGGCTGCTTCTTGCTGGTTTCTTTGCCCGGGCCACTATTTTATACTGAAGAGGGGGACGAAATGCTCCTCCGAAACATCGAAGAATTGCTACCGGCGCTACTCTTAGGAGATATTAGAGGACTAATCTTCACGTTAGGAATTGGATTGAGAAAAGTTCTTTGCGTTCGAAATATAAGCTTCCGTTTTCTTTCAGATATTTTGAAACGTGATATTGATGTATCACAATATTATGAAGGAAACGTTCATTGTATTCCTTCGAAAACATTTACCTCCTATCTAAAAAAATAAAGAAAGACACCGCGAGAAATGTTTCGGTGCCACAGAAATTATCTTTATAACATTTCCCTCACACAGAACCATAAAGTTTGCTGTTTTATGTGTACTTTTTTTTATTGCCAGTGGGGTGGGACTAAGTCCCTTGTACTGCGGCCACTTCTGGCCTATTGTACCAGCCCCAGATGATAGGTGAGGGTCATTGTGGAGCAATTGGTGGAATGAAGATTGGCAGGGGAAACCGAAGTACTCGGAGAAAACCTGCCCCAGCGCCACTTTGTCCACCACAAATCCCACTTGACCATACCCGGGCCTCCGCGGTGAGAAGCCAGCGGCTAACCGCTTGAGCTATGGTGCGGCCCTTCTGTATCCCTTACGCATACAACTCTTTTGCTTTAACGATGCAAGATTACCCGATCTTACCGATGCTATACAGAGCTTACAGTTCTTTGTCACTCCCGCACTGACAGGATACTGACCTGTTTTGAACAGAATAAACGTATACGCCCGACTGGCTTGTTCTTGGTTCTACTGTCGGTCGGAACTCCACCTACCTAAACCGGCACATTTCGTGATATTCCTCAGTCCACCCAGGAAAATATCATGACCAACTGATACTATCCTCGGATGTTCCCACTCATCATTTATTAACATCGTACTGCACAGCTTAATCTAGAGGAAATGCTCTATACTTTTATTTGGAGGTGCTTATTTCGAATCCCGATAAGGAGATCGCCTATCCTAATTGAGGTTCTTCACGGTTTTCCTCAGCGCCTTCAGGCAAATGCTTGATAATACCTCGATTATGCCACGACTGCTCCTTATAAATCCTTTCTAATTCATCAGTCACCTATCACCTGACACCATACAAAGTCAAGGTCAAAGTCACATTGTGACTGATGGTCAGTCATTCAGTCAGTAAGTCTTAGTATCAAGCCCCATTTGAGACTCGTGACCAGATATTTATTGTTGCTTGACAGTTACGGTCTTGCTTTTGTGGGGTGCCCTCTCTGACGAGAGGACGAGTCTGTCTTTTGTATATGCCGCTGGCTCTTGCCAGCGCAGGCTTTCGTGGCTCCGATTACCTTGGGGGCTCACGTCCATATTCTACTGTCTCGAATTTGAGACTTCACTTTTCGTCGCCTCCTACGACTCGCAAAGTCACGGAGGAGGCATTCGACACCGCCTCCACACGGGTATGCACCATACAACCTAAAAACTGAAAGCGTTGTTACATAACCCACGAAAGAGGAAATCATCATTCGACATCAAACAGCCTGTCAAGTTGGCGAATGGTTAAACTACCCCAGAACTTCCTAACCGGCGTGATTGGTATTTCCTTCAGTTCCGCGCCTTCATTGTATCATGGGGCTATTCCCTGTTTGAGAAATCAATTTAAAACGAGTGCTTATACTTGTAACNAGTTGGTATTGGATTGGTATTTCCTTCAGTTCCGCGCCTTCATTGTATCATGGGGCTATTCCCTGTTTGAGAAATCAATTTAAAACGAGTGCTTATACTTGTAACGCGAAACATAAACACATACATAAAGTTACAAGTGATTTGTAGTTGGTTAATTCGGGGTATGTAACTGATAACGCCCGCAACTCGATGCAGCATTTGATGGTTAGGACTGTAGCCATTCTCTGATCACGAGTTTGGCGCACGGCTATGCAACTAATCAGACAAAAGCGTTGTGCGTTTCGCTGTGAATGATATCTGTAAGCTCCGTAATGGACGTATATAATGAATACAGTAGACTGTAGGCTTCTGCGTTGCCAATGTATTTACTTGTAGAAACGGACTGTAGAAACGCGAAGAGCTATTGTCAAGTCTTCATACGTTGTCTTTGCTAACAAAGCCGTTAATCTTGAGTCAGAACTGACATGCTATACACACATGTCAAACTGCCTCTCAAAATTGCTCTGTATCTTCAACTTCCAATCTGATAATAAAGAAAGACAAAGTAAATAAAAAATGTAAAGTTATCCTTCTACCAGGCCGTGAGGGCCCATAGGGTTGTGAGACGTTGAGGGTCCCACATTTTCTAGACAATCGGCTCATAGATGGCGGTAAGGTTGTCAGCCTTACGTGCCGGCCGCCCTTTACCCCCGAGAATATTCCTGTTACTCATTTCTGTTAGAGGCTGAGTCGACCCCAGGGCCATAGTGCAGCTGGAAGTATTAGGTAAATTGAAAGAATTCACCTCATCGGGATTCGATCCCGCGACCTTCCAGCTTGTAGCATAGTGCCTCACCCAACTACGCTACTGCGTGACCCCAATGAAGAAAGCTTAAAGAAAGATAATTAATGAAAATGGCCCAACAGAGCGAACTGCTTCAAGCGACAGCGCTCCTGTTTTGTATTCTATAGGCTTCGAGTTCGGATCTCGGCCCTGATACGGATTATCATGTCTCCAATTTTTATGGTTTTCATTAGTCACTCAAGGCAATTGTCGTGACAGTACCTTAAATTAGGCCACGACCGCTTCTTTGCACATCTTTTGCAATTCATTATACACTAACGGCCAGTCATCGCAGCTATATAATCTAAACTACTGGCAGCATCGTTTAACAAACAGTTTATATTTACTGCACATGAGCAACTGCTCTGTGACGTTGAGAAGTTCAACAGAACCGCCAGATATTTGAACATGATGGTCGTGCTTACGTCTCTTTTTGTTTCAGTGATGGCATCGAATTGTTACTTTACCAGATGCCGGCAGTTCCGCTCCCACTCGCACAAATTGACGTACAGTTCGCTGGAAAATTTTAATGAAGGTCCGTTTCAGGAAACAGAATGATCACCAAACACTGAAATTTGATTGCAGCAATACACAGCCTTCTTTCTTCGCTTACACATTCACTTTAAAACACAAATTCTTCCTTAAGCACGTCACAGTATGTATGCTTGGGTGTACTGCACACAATCACATTTGACTTTCAAGGTTATAAGAACAATAACAGATATCCACGTCTGGACAATCCGCTAAGGATATGACATGTATTCGTCAAAACGATTTGAATAGAACTTGTCCCAAGTCTGCCCGTTCGTTGTGCTAAAAAATAAAATGAGATATGGAGAATGAAAACAGTGTAAAGTGAAAGTAATCAGATTTAAGTAAGGGCGAGTCAGTGCTGTAGATATGGTGAAGAGAAGGGAAAGTTTACTAGAAACTGAATAAAACACGAAAACATAACGAAAAAACAGCTTCTGCAGAAAATAGAGGAAAGATAGGCCTGGAAGTTTGTATACATTTTTGTAAAGAATTGCTCACAGTTTTATTTCGTAAGCATTACTTTGAAGGCAGACTATTATTATTATTATTATTATTATTTTCTTTTTTATTGCTAGTGGGGTGGGGCTAAGTCCCTTGTACTGCGGCCACTTCTGGCCTATTGTACCAGCCCAAGATGATAGGTGAGGGTGATTGTGGAGCAATTGGTGGAATGAAGATTGGCAGATGAAACCAAAATACTCGGAGAAAACCTGTCCCAGCGCCACTTTGTTCACCACAAATCCCACTTGACCAGACCCCCGGAATCGAACACGGACCGCCGTGGTGGAAAGCCAGCGACTAACCGCTTGAGCTATGGCGCGGCCTTTGAAGGCAGACTATGTCCTAATTCACCAGTAACGACGCGTCAGGAAACAAAATAGTTAACAAACTTACTCCAATACTAAGTTTAATCGGAAACCGTTGAACAGTTACAGAGATGAAACACATAGTAGGCAGGCGAATATGATCTTCCCAGTACACATTCATTTAGTGTATTTTGTAGGGGAAAAGTTTGATAATTTTAACATGCCGTCGAGCGGGGTAAGGCTGTAACCCACAACATACTCTCAGTACTGCAAATTGCAGTCATAAACAGACTCATTATCGTGATGTGATATAGAAATGTTACCATTGTAGCCCAGCCTCTCTTAATCACAAGATCACTCAAAATTTTTATAGTGTATAAGTATTTTGCATTTACTTTTACACAGAAATGTGGTTTTGTAGAAATGTTTCTGTCTAAAGTCACAAGAAATGTATCGTAAACGGCAAGAAAAGTGTTTGGTTCAGCGTTTTAGAAGGCTGTGCTAAGAATGGGCATACGTTAAGTTCTTTTACTATAGAAATAAATAACAACAAAAGTAAAGTTGGCTTCCAGTCAGTTTCTTTTATTATGCATTACAGCCAAGTCAGTGGTCTTTTCCATTCTGAATATTATAATCATAGGGCGGTTGACGGTGTTTGGCTTCGTTTATGTCTATTTTAGTCGAAAATTCAGGATTTTTAAATTGCATTGTTACTGTTAAGCATTGAGTTACAAAGTTCAATTAATGTCAAAATAAGGGATTTCAGAAACACTCGCTCGACTCATAACGTACATTACCACACACAACAGCTCACTCTCCCGCCTTTGATACACTATGCAACCATTTTGCCCTCTAGAAATTGGATTCATGTGTGTGTGGATACATGGATATACTGATGGATAGATGAATGAATTAATTAATAATAGAATGAATGATAGCATATATGCATATATCTGTATACATGGATGTATTCATGTGTTTATGTCGAAAGCACGCCTGCATATATTCCAACAAATTCAGATACACACAATTAAGTTTCTAGACAGCACAGCCGTGAAGAAAATTCATGTGTTGTAGGTTGGCCAGACTTGACAGGAGGGGAATCCCACTCCGACCGAGGCCAGATCTTGCAGAAGAAAACACTGAGTATTCCTGTTGTACAGAATGGAGTGGTGACAGTTTCCTATATCAATACTCAGTGCCAGCCTCTGCTATATTATCAACTGTCCTGAGCATTTTCTTGTGATTCCTCAGCCCTCAGTCAGAGATAGTAGCCTGCCTTGAAACAGATCACCATTATCTTCTTCCAAATTATCCATTCAATACGCATTATCGTCTTTCCAAACCTTTCCATGCTATTACACCCGTGAAATTTAAACCGTCTTTCTAAATATCCAAATAATTGACCATATGTCTGTTAACTATTTCGTTTTCTGGCGCGTCGTTACTGGTGAATGAGGACATAGTCTGCCTTCAAAATAATGCTTACGAAATAAAATTGTGAGCAGTTGTTTTAAAAATCTACACAAACCTCCAGGCCTATCTTACCTCTGTTTTCTGCAGAAGTTTCTTTTTTCGTTATCCATTTTCGTGTTTTATTCAGTTTTCTAGAAAACTTTCCCTTCTCTTCACCATATCTACAGCACTGACTCGCCCTTACTTAAATCTGGTTACTTTCACTTTACACTCTTTTCATTCTCCATATCTCATTTTATTTTTTTAACAGAACGAAGGGGCAGATTTGGGAAAAGTTTTATTCAAATATTTTGGCGAATAGTACATGTCACATCCTCAGTGGATTGTCCAGACATGGATGTCTGTTATTGTTCTTAAAAGATTGAGAGTCAAATAAAACTGTGCGCAGTACACCCAACCATTCCTACTGTGACGTGTCGCCTGAAAGCCTCAACCTGCTCATCTGCTGGGCAGAGCTTGGCGGAACACGTTCCCGTAGTAAAACGAAATACACCGTTACTATGGGTTTTGCTGGAACAGTCAGTTGTTGAGCAACGGCTCGGTAGTCATATTTCTTCTACAACAGGGAACAGTGAATACATAGTTGCCTAGGCGGTAATTGTAAATACATTCACGTGACAACGCGTATGTAAACAGACTGTTACCACGGATATGAAAACACAACTCTTCAAGGTGGTGATTTCTACCAGCCGCTTAGCAGAGATGAAAGGAGGCCTGTTGAGAAGCTGTCAGTTCAGAAGTGAAGTAAGAAGAAGAAGGAGAACTGACTCGGCAGTGAACTAGCTTGCAAGATCCAGACAACCCCGGACACACGTGACAATATGAATATCCGTAGGACATGTATACGAGAGTAAGCGGAAGGGTGGGCGCTACATCGCTGCTCCTACCTTTCTGTCAACCCTTTTTCACCAAATAAGACCTAAAGGTTTGTGACGAGGGTACAGTAGTACAAATATTATGTTTCTGGACATTATCCATCGTCCCACTTTTTTTTCTTCTAAAAAGCCGTCATGTTTATATTTCAAAAGAACGTTTCGGAGACTGAATTCTGTGTCCGCCTTCTGCTGAAACCTACTCAGTTTGGTCCAATCGATAGAGCCAGCCCCTATCTCCGGTATCGTCTTGAAATGTAAACAGGACGGTGTTTTAGATAAAAACAGAATGATGGATAATGTCCAGAAACATAATATTTCTACTTGCTTTCACTGGTTACAACTCTCTCCTCTCACCACGGCTCTAGCAACAGAAACTGGTATACTGAACCAACCGTTCTCCCAACCCGTAGAAAGTCACTAGAGTTATGGCGGTGAAACTGTTGAGTACAGCATGCAAGATACACCATTCTCGTTCTAGTTTATTGATTATTTTTAATCAATAATAACAAAATGTCAGATGAACGAGCTTGCGAGGTGAAATCGCCACTGCCGCCACTTAATTATGTTCTTAAGTTGATGTACAGTAACAAATCTTTCAAAAACAAAGACATTTTTGCTATCGTTTGGTGGACTTTAGAATAATATTACAGGAGACCGTGAGAAATATCCACGTAGTGTTCAGTTTGACAGCGATATATAGTGCACCATTGGAGCTACAGATATGACATTTTCTAATAAAATATATTATTTAACTCTTAAAAGTTATGTACGAAATACTGTTATATGAATAAGAGAACATCTGCAAACGTACACAAACATATGGACGAACGTTGAGGTCATATTCGACAGAACAGAAGTAAGCAAACTCTTGAAAATTAAAATATTATTTTACCGCCAACAAAATTAATAATACTACCAGCACAGAGGCCAATTACAAAGTTAGCACGAGTACATAGAAATACACAAAAATAATTAAAAATCAAAATACCAAATATGACAGTCTACATAATGGCAATAAGTTAATAGTAATTCCAAGAATAATTGAAGTTAGCTTTAACAGGCGAAAAAAATAAAATAAGTGCATTTCCAGTAGTTTTGCCATTTGTGGCGAGAAAGGACAATACATGTACATACACACATAGGAGTTAATAATAATAATAATAATAATAATAACTTTGTAACATTTAAAATTGACGGAAGTAAAAATGTTTTACTTGTTTAGGACTCTATTTTATGGTCATCTACACACCATCCCTCAAACCAGATTGCATTTCATTATTTGGTTGTGCATGTAAATCATTTAAATGGTCTTTCATATTAGCAACGCGAAGTGTTAGGACTTTAAGTTTTTGGGATATGAAAACGGTTTTATTACTCCTACTCAGAATGTATTGTAATTCATGTAATATGATGTAAATAGAATAAATTTAAATGGTCCTTCAAACAGTGCATTTGGAGCTCACGTGCTTTGTACAGAACGGTGGGTTCCCTGTCACAGTGACGACAAAGGAGACACTAGAACACCAAACGTGTTTAAAAGATGTTAGTAGGAAAAGCTGAATGACATCCCTCTGAGGGTGATACGGCGAATTCTGTACTGCCATAGATAGAGTTTATTGCATAAATGTTGCTCAGTGTACAGCTCTGTATCTTGCCATATATATTTCATTCTACAAAGAGACCAGATATAGAACGAAAATCGTCAATTACAAGTCCATATCGACGTTTCCCATTCTCTTCCACAGGAAAAGACACTCAACGATTTCCGTTCTGCTTCCAACTTCCGACCTTGAAACAGAACATAAAAAAGAAACTGAAATCACTTTGATTATAAACGTAATCGATTGTAGTCGAACAGGTTTGTGTAACTGTAATTCTGCAAACTTGTATCTGAGAGACGTTGTTTAAATCTCGGCCGAGACACAATTTATGACTGAGTTTTTCTTGTTTCCCCCGTTCTAACATGTAAATACCGGGATAGTACGTATTCTGATTACACTGCTGCTGCTTCCTCCTAAACACTTTTTCATTTCATTAGTCACCTGTCATCCTAATATTTCGGGGAGCCGGGATAGCGTAGTCAGCATAGCGACTGGCTACGGGCTGGACGACTTAGAGGTCGGAGTTCGAGTCCCGGTAGGGTCAAGAATTTTCTATTCTACACGTTGTCCACATCGATTCTAGGGCACACCGAGCACTCTATACAATGGATACCCGAGGTTCTTTCCCCGGGGGTAAAGCGGCAGGGTCATGAAACTGACCACTCACCCCAGCTAATGCCGAGGTCAAGAAAATGTTGGTCTATACATCCATTCCCCCATACGCTTTTAGGACTTAGTGCTTAATTAGTTAAGCACAGGGAAGGGCCGCGCCATAGCTCAAGCGGTTAGTCGCTGGCTTCCGACCGCGGCGACCCGGGTTCGATCCGGGTCTGGTCAAGTGGGATTTGTAGTGGACAAAGTGGCGCTGGTGCAGGTTTTCTCCGAGTACTTCGGTTTCCCCTGCCAATCTTCATTCCACCAATTTCCCCATAATCACCCTCACCTATCATCTGTGGTTGGTACAATAGGCCAGAAGTGGCCGCAGTACAAGGGACTTAGTCCCACCCCACTAGCATTAAAAAAATAAGCACGGGGACAACTTTACTTTTTACCATCCTAATATTTTACGCTGTGTAATCTGATATTTTGACGTCTCAGAATTAAATGGCCAGAAGGAAGAATAACCGAGTGTAAGCTTGCATCATGGTGGCAGGATAACGCCATCTCTGCCTCACAGCCTAAACCCAGCTTATAAAAACGGGTTAGATATGAAAGGATGCTTTAGTAGGTAGAACTGTTGCATCTTCGGATTCTGGATTCAGTCACTGCGTATCACAGATCGTTGCTGAGGCGCTGGTCGTTCTGAAGCAGCCCAGAGATGAATTTATTGTATACGAATCGGCTGGAAGAGGAAAGGACAATGAAATCCTCCTGTATTACTGGTAGTCCAATCCTACTAAACTGATTGACGTCCAAATAAACAGAAAAATGGCAGACATCATGGATTTGCTGAAAGAAGATTTAGATCAATTTACCGTTGAGGAGTGGAGAAAAAGAAATTCTTTATAAAGCACAACTACAAGAAGAGCATGTAAGAAAGGGGATTACGATCTTCTGTGATGTGACAGTGCATTTTGTTAAATAGGCACCAACGTTGCGAGGCAACGTCCTGCCCACAAAGTCGGAGTGAAATGGAGACAGTAGGTTCCTCCGAAACGTTGATATCCATCTGTAAAACGTGACAGAAGGCTGTAATATTAATACTTACTGAGAACCCGAGTTCTCACATCAAGGAAACTGGAAATTAAACTTATCACTGTGATCTCAACGGTGAGATGTCGAGAGAGCGATGTTGTATGAAATGATGAAGTGGAACTTGATCTAAAAATTGTTGAGATTTCCGAGTCTTTCTTTTGCTGGTAACTCCCCATGAACTAGCACGGTTCGAATGGTGGTAGGCCTGCTCTATAATGCAGTGCACGAAATTACAAACGGCATTCTTTGAAACGTGTTAAGCTTACTTAAGAATTCATTCATTCATCAGTAATCTGTCAAGACGACAGGTCCACAGTCTCTTCCAAAACAATTCCTCCACTTAATGCGATCTAGAGCTTTCTCCTTCAAATGACAGTATCCTCTTCTGTCCCCAAGGTCATCCAGCATCTTCTTACGTCTTCTTCCTCGTCTTCTGGTCACTTCTATCCGCCCCTCTATCTTTCCTTCAATAACTTCTTTTAGAAGGCAGTTACTGCGTAAGATATGACCAATCCAATTAGCCTTCCGTTTTCTTATTTCGTGTAGGATATTCCTCTGCTCACTGACTCTAAATAACACGTCTTCATTTCTCACATAATCGGTCCAACTGATCTTCTCCATCCTTCTGCAACACCACATTTCGAAGCTTACCAGGTGTTTCTGATCTACTGCCCTAAGTGTCCATGTTTCAGCCCCATACAAAGCCATGCTTCTTTCGGTCCTGATTTCGCTCCAAGCGACTACCACCTGTTTACCTACCTGAAGAACTGGTTGAGATCACAAAACTTCAACAATAATGAGGAGTTAATGGAAGGTGTCAAAACGTGGCTGAGCTCACAGGCGGCAGACTTCTTTGACACAGGCATAAAAAGCTTATTCCCCGATAGTACAAATCCTTCAGTTCCGGCGGGGACTACGTTGAGAAGTAGCTGAAATATGTACATATTTTTTGTACACTATATTCTTTTTCTCGTCATTTCTTTTGTTAACAGCTCACCGGAATTTACTCTCAGAATAGCCCTCGTACGATAGGAATTTCGTGCAGGAGTTGAATTGAAACCATTCCTTCTTTAACCCCAGTGATACCTTGCAACGATATAACATATTCTCCAGTCTTGTAACTTTTCCAATATGATTACACTTAGACGCTGATGGCATTAATTACGGTGAAGGAAGTAATCAGGAACATTTAAGTTAATTATAATTGACTGCAATCTGCTGATTACAAACTACGACAGAAGTTGCAAAACTCAAGTCCGCACACCATCATCTTGACATTAACAAATACGTATGAAGACACATTCATCCCTAAAGAAGTCGGCATTTATAATAAACTTTGGATATACTACCACGTGTATTAGTGACTAAAGACGGGGTTCGGATTGGCAACTGCATTTATTAACCACCTACAGGAAGCGGCCTCCGTAGTCTAGAGGTAACGTTCCGACCTCATGACTCGTGGTACGCGGGTTCAAATACCCGGTGGAGGTCGTCGAATTTTTAAGGGCGGAAAAATTCAGGGAACAAGTCCTCTGGGCGGGACTGATGGTAAGCACCAATACCGGCAGGATATAGAGGCTGGTAGAAATCATAGAGGGAAGCACAATGGACCACTACAGGTCTAAGTGCATGGGGAAACCCACCCTCTCTAATAACTAACTAACTAACTAACTAACCAACCACCTACAGGTCATAACTACAAATAATTATTACACTGTTGCTGATTTATATAATTTACAATCACTCCACACTAATCTTCTCAGTATATTTCCGCTAGTTTTCACTATCCTATTCCTGGCAACGGATTTACAACAAAGGAACTATAAAAATCTCACTAAATTGCACACTCCCAATATCGGAATGGTCGCGGAGGTATATCGGCTGACACACACCTTTCAGAGGAAGAACTCTGCATTGCAGATTTGGAGAGTGGACGTCAGTTTTGAACAATACTGAAAACATTTGCCTTCGGTGTGGTATATTTCAGACTTCCGAAGGATTCGTTTGTTTAATGGTTTATTGAACTGTAGATCTGTCAAATTCGTAAGTTTTATAGAGTTCAAGCGAAGAAACAATAATCGTTTAAGTACTAGGTTACGGGCTGGACAACCGAGGAATCGGGACTCGAACCCTGGCAGGAGAAAGAGAGTTTCCTCCCTTCTTTATGGTATATGTCGGTTCATGTGCCAGCCCAGTCTTCTATGCAATGGGTACCGAGGAATTTTTCTTTGGGTGTAAAGTGGCAAAATCGAGAAGCTGACCAGTCACTGCTGTTTACTGCCGAGGTTAAGAATGGTGGAGCTATACCTCCATTCTCCCCTATGTTTTCATGGCATGATGTTTAATTAATTAAGCATATGAATAAATTTACCCTACCTTTAACTTAGAGATTAATATAGACACCTCCAGTACTAAGTTTAATCGAAATCTTTTCAGTAGTTTCTTGTTGAATCATATGAGCTCTGTAGTATGGGTTATGTTGTGCACTTACTACAAGAAACGTATGGAAACCATGAGTTTGTTTCTTCTGTTCTGCAGCTGTGGCTGACTGTAGCCGAGAAGCATCTACAGTCGCGGGGTGTAGACTGGGGTCACGCGGAGAGGTTCTGCTTCAACGAATGGAGCAATCCGGACGACGATGAGCTGGGCGTGCAGATTGTCAAGGTGAGTCGTTTTTTGCTGCTGAGAATCTGCGAAGCGTTCTTTCAGAAACGAACGTTGCCACCGAGCGATTAGGAATCCTGTTTCGTGTTCGAGAAGTTCCGGAGACCGGTTATGGTGACAGGTTACTTTGTGATTTTCCGCAGTTCCTCCAGGCAATTGACGGAAGAGCGCCACAAGCAGGCAACAATTGCTTTCTTCCACATCCTTTAAACTTTATGATTCGCTGCTCATCACAGTATTCTACGCTATGTGGTCTGAGCTACTAACAGCTTCTTTAAATAAATGAATAAACATCTTTCAGGGAGTTTTTGATGTTTTGTTGATTTTCATTGGCGGTGATTCGAAAATGGGTGACCGATATTGTGAACAATGACTCATGTGCCTAAACAAGAATATAATGTATGTAATGTAACGCCTTGTAGTAGGTAGGTATCAGCTTTTTGGAAGAACATGCTACCTCCATCTTCAGAATTTAAATACTGAGGTAACAATTTCTTCCGTAAAACTCATATATGTACCAGAATGCCTCGGTCTTAATATTCACTCAGATCTCAATTCATCATGCATTCTTCTATACGTACATACATAGGTTGGATAAAAAGTAGTGGCAGCGCCTCTATAGTTCTGAAATGACTTTATTAGCTGAGGTAAAGACACTTACATTCCTTCAATATAATCGCCCCTCATGTGTTCCACCTTCTGCCAAATTTGTGGAAGGCGTCGTACACCATCAGTGCGCCCACTTCTGTTGATGTCCAGCAGTGACCTCCCTACAGCACGAATAATCTCCCCTCTTATGTTGTAACGTAACCCTCGCAGTGGTTCTTTCATTTTGGAAAAGATACCATAAACACACGGACTCATATCGGGTGAGTTTCGCGGATGTTGCAGTGTCTCCCATCGCCAGCGGCGAAGAAGCATCAGCAGTATGAGCCCTTGCATTGTCATGAAGGATGATGGGGTTCGTTGCCAACAAGTCTCGTCGCTTTCTCCTGAGTGCTGGACGAAGACGATTACGCAGGAAATTGCAGTAGTAGGCAGCGTTTCTGTCGTTGAGGTACAGTGTGGTGCAGTATCACTCCATCAATGTCATATGCCACAATGAACATTGCCTTCACACTACTTTGTGTAGGACGCACTTTCTTTGGACGATGAGAGCCAGGATGCTTCCATTCATTTGATTCTGGCTTCAAGTGCGGTTCGTGTGAGCGAGCCCAAGTTTCGTCCAGAGTGACGATCCTTCCAAGAAAGTCGTCACCTTCCTTCTGGTACCGGTCCAACAAGTCCTGTGCAATTGCATAACGTTACCATTGTTGCACCTCGGACATTGTATGGGGTTTAATTGTTTCTTGCATTCTGTTGTGTATTTAATCAATATTAGAGTCAATTTTACAGACCGCACAACATATTTTTATTATTATTACACTATATGTTTCGACCTCAAGAGGTCATCCTCAGGTGTACGAACACAGCTGTATAATTACACGCAATCACATTCGTCTTCTCACTTATTCGATCCTGTATCTTATTCAGGCCCACGCTCAATAATATATCAAGCTCCTCTCACAAAACACAAGTTAAAATATTGTTCTAAATGTCAAAAGTTAAAATTTAAATTTAAAATTTAAAAATTTGTGAATCGAATTTCAGTTCAGATCACTAGTTATGCTTTCACTTTCACTTGTTATTCAGTCACTTCCTACTTACTTTCATCACTGCGTCAAGTTCACTTTAACTAGTTTAATTATATTATTGGTTAAAAGTTCATGAATTAAAGTTCAATGGCTACTCAGTAGCCATCACGACAAGGACCGTAACAGATCTGGATCTGTTACATCAGAGGACGCGGAAGAACAGCGAGACCTCCAAAAAGTGAAAAATGCAATCAATATAATAAAATGGAACTTTAATTAATAAACTTTTAACCAATAATATAATTAAAGTAGTTAAAGTGAACTTGACGCAGTGATGAACGTAAGTAGGAAGTGACTGAATACAAGTGAAAGTGAAAGCATAACTAATGACCTGAATTGAAATTCGATTCACAAATTTTTAAATCTTAAATTTAAATTTTAACTTTTGACATTTAGAACAATATTTTAACTTGTATTTTGTGAGAGGAGCTTGATATATTATTGAGCGTGGGCCTGAATAAGATACAGGATCGAATAAGTGAGAAGACGAATGTGATTGCGTGTAATTATACAGCTGTGTTCGTACACCTGAGGATGACCTCTTGAGGTCGAAACATGTAGTGTAATAATAATAATAAAAATATGTTGTGTGGTCGGTAAAATTGACTCTAATATTGTATGGGGTACCCAAACGCGTTGCAATTTTGCGGTATCCAAGAATATCGTGCAGAATGTGGAGCACGGTTTTGTGACATACGCCTACCTCAGCAGCTAACTCCCGCCCAGCCCATCGACGATCGACATCCAGCAAAGAAGCAAGAAGCTGAATTGTGTGGTTGTCAACATGGGGCTGTCCTGAACGGCATCCCTCCCTTCACGGAACAATTTCACCCATCGTGCCACTGTGATATGGCAAAGCAGCATCACCACATGCTTCTCGTAGTCCATGATAACAGTTTTGTGCACTATGACCTCGTGCAACTTCAGTTTTTATCCAGGAGCGTTGTTCTTGTTTCGTAAACATGTTGTTAGGGCGCTTGAACTGGGCTTCTGCACTTCAAGACGATGCACAATGCAACTCAATGAAACACAACCAGAGCCACTCACTGCACTACTTCAACTGAACTTCTGCTATCAGCTACAGACGGCGCTAGTGCCACCTGACGTACATCTTTCATGTTACAGCAGTGTTGCCACTACTTTTTTCCAACCCTTGTATATTGTTATATATTATATTGTCATGTGTAGGAGCGACTATAGGCGGAGTTTGCATTGGTGAATAGATTTATTGACCACTTACAGGTGGCAACAACAAATAATTATTACATTAATTGCTGAGTTACACAACTTACAATCACTCCACATTAATGTTCTCAGTCTGTTTCCACCAGCCTTCACTATCCGTTTCCTGGCAACGGATTTATAACACAGGAACTATAAAAGTCTCATTAAATTACACACTCCCAATATCGATGTACTACAGCGCATGTGACGTCACACACTAAGTCTTCTAATTCTTCTTCTGGCCAAACTGCTGTTCCCTTGGAACTTCGGAAATCAGGTCAAGTCAATTTCCAATCCCGTATAATCTTATATAGGCCGCGCCATAGCTCAAGCGGTTAGTCTCTGGCTTCCCACCGAGGCGGCCCGGTTTCGATCCCGGGTCTGGTAAAGTGGAATTTGTGGTGGACAAAGTGGCACTGGGGCGGGTTTTCTCCGAGTACTTCGGTTTCCCCTGCCAATCTTCATTCCACCTATCACCCTCACCTATCATCTGGGGCTGGTACAATAGGCCAGAAGTGGCCGCAGTACAAGGGATTTAGTCCCACCCCACTAGCAATAAAAAAAATAATCTTTATACATTTAGGCACGGACCACGCACAATATTCAAGCACAAAGTAATATGTCAACCACCACGCTCTGGAGGGTTAAAGGCTGTAATTAGAAATCGATAACCTTAGTCATCACCTACGTATAGCTCTATAGCTAATATCGCAGCAAAGTCAGTATGACTTGTAGTAGTCAAAAATGTTGGCTATATATTTTTTTATCCGTTCCTCTTATACCCTTATACGGGTGTCGAAGTTTTCTTTTAATCATTTCACAGACGGCAGGGCTCCTTGGACGAGCGATTGGAACGTCACAAGACCGCTACCTAAACACAGGACAACATAAACACAGAAAAACGCATACACACACCAAACATCCATGACCTGAGTGGAGTTCGAACCTACTATCCCGGATTCCGAGCCAGCGAAGACAGTTCATGCCTTAGAGCGCTCGGTTACCGTGACCGGCCGGCTATATAATCACTTATCAATATAATCAGCAATTTATTTGATATTGATTTGAGTATTTGCAAGAAAAGAGAAAGAGATGTTATTCGACATGATGAACAATAATTCGCTCACTGATAAAAATACACGTATGTGTGTTTGTTTCTCCGATTCGGTTCAAGAGACTTTTTTATAATGTAAATAAATTGAGTATTCCGGTGGCGCTGGGGCGAGTTTTCTCCGAGTACTTCGGTTTCCCTAGCCAATCTTCATTCCACCAAATTCTCCATTATCATAATCACTCGGGGCAGGCTACAATAGGCCAATCAGTGGCCGTCGTGCTGAGTGGGCTCAGTTGGACTCCCCCCCCCCCCCCCGGGCTAAAAAAAGC
>NW_019721758.1:1459402-1462804 GCF_002891405.2 Cryptotermes secundus
CGTTTACTCGTTTCTGTTAGAGTAGTTAAAATTGTAAATAGTATTCAGAATTAGTAAATTGTATCCTATTAAGACTTTTATTGAAATTGCAATCGAAATTGTTGCACAATGTCGGTTTTTGTATATTGAAATATCATTGCAACTACTGTACAATCCTTTATGTTGGTTCTAGTGACCGATAGGTTGAAAAAAGATTATGCGGCCTGGCTTTCGGAGGGCGGCCATGTTTTCTTTAGCTAACAGTTTAATTCTCTTTCTCTGGGTTATATCAAAACACTTCACTCACTCACCCACCCATGAAGCTGAGCTCTTCATGAAAGCCGCCAATTGTGCAGCTACTGAAGAACTTCCCAGGATTTTATGGAACCCGAAGGTTCATTTCCGTGTTCACAAGAGCCCTCCGCTTATCCTTATTCTGATCCAGATAGACCCAGTCCATACCATCCCATTCTGTCTCTCTAAGATCCATCTTAATATTATTCACCCACCTACGTCTTGGTCTTCCTAGTGGTCTTTTTCCTTCTGGATTTCCAATTAATATCCTACATGCATTCCTGTTATCCCAATTCGTGCTACATGCCCTGACCATCTCATCCTCCAAAACACACTATCAAATTATATAGGGTCGAAATGTAAGATGATAGATAAAAATGAATTGAAAGGATCTGGAAGAAAGCGGTCGTGGCCCGATTGAGGTACTATCCCGGTATTTTCCTAGAAGAACTTGGGAAAACCTCGAAAACCTCAGTCAGAATAGCCGGTGTTCCAGCCTAGATTCGAAACGAGCGCCTCCCGAATACGAGACTACAGCTTTACTGCCTCGCCAACCCGTTTAGTATAGTCAGTCCCAAATGTATGTATCATTGTGGTTTTTATAATTACAGCTTCAAAGTAGCTCCTGATCTTTATCTTTATTGAACTCTTAAGGACTTTGGAAGTTAGTTGATTTATTCATATCACAATTGCTTAATAATTTTTTATGTTCATCTTCGTTTCTTATTTCACTCGGTTAGAAAACCGAAATTAACGGCCGTGGGGATTCGTTGCGCTGATCACGCGACACCATCTATCCGCTAAAGTTGGTACTAACTTCACCGACAAGCGGCTGTCGCTCGGTAGGTATAGTTCGCTTGCGGACTAAAGCCACTGAGTTTGTTTGTTGTTTGTATGCATTTCCTCATTAATCTGGGAAGTCTGTGTGCCTGCATTTTGTGAAAGTTGAAAATGCATTCTTTCCTGTAGTTAGGCTTCATGCCATTATCCATTTATATTAAATATATTTTAATACATTTGTATTTAGTATTTCCAGATTTTAAAATAAATGATTCTTAAACACCATATAATATTTTAAAATTGTTATGTTTTAATGTTTAAAAGAATTCGCACTTTAACTTCAGAGTTCATGCTATTAATTAACAAATTTTAAGTTTATTTACGAGGCGCAGAAGCTAATGTACAAGTGTGCAGTTCGTTAAAATTGTTCTGAATTTCATCATTTAGGTCTGTTAGTGCGGAATCATAAATACTCGTATGTAGTCCGCAAATTCTTGATATACTAGATACAGAGGTGTGCAGGTGTTCCGACTCAGTAGAGAAGGGACAGACACACCACTTCAGATTACACATTTAACATTTTTAAAACTGTATGAAGGTTTACCCAAATGCGAAGTTAACAGTTTCAAACTAATTTTTTTTTTTTTTGCTTTTGTGTCCCTCCTTTTTCGTGTTAGTTTCTCTCACACATACACACATCTATTATTGACAGAATTTTATTCTTTTTTTACTGAAACAAAATTGTTCAAGTATATTGTGGCGTTCCGCCAAAAAGCTGGGCAATAAGACGTCCACTGATAGGCAACGGCTGCAATAAAAATGTATATTTCAGTGGAAACGCAACACCAGCAGACCGTTACATAGGAATCGCCTAAACAACAAAAGCGTTTCCCAGGAAATGGAAGGATATCCATGGAAACGAATACTACCAGCGGATAAAACGGAATCCTTGAACACGATGTTCGCTAGTCAGTCCGAGCACACGCTACAAGAGTCAGTGTAGCTCCGACGAGAGTTCAGTTTTGTATTTGACCTTAGAACAGAAGAGTTCCTACCCGACAGGGACCAAGGACAGTTGAGCTCCGAGCAGAAGACACTTCTCCAAGATAGCGGTGCAAGAAGTGACGTAACATTTAAGAAGAAAGGTCCGAAGACGTTATAAGTTGTGAATAATTGTACTTGCGAGTGTGAAAGCAACTGTCCAATAAATATTCTTTCAAATCCGGGAACCCACACAATTTCTTGTCGCGTTGCCTATGAAACACGTGACAATATGATGGTTAACGAAAAATTAATTTCAAAGAATGCGAAAGGATACGGCTATAGGCTATTTAAATACATTATTTTTGTATTTGTCTTCAAGGATCAAGAAAAAGCATGAAAAGTTCAGTGGAGATAGCTGGTCTATGAAGGAAACTTTAACTCGAGACCTTCCGAGTACGCAGAAAGCGTCTTGACCTCTCAACCATGAAGTCCTGCTACCAGCAACAAGCATATTACAATGCGTAGCCATAAGCTACGTTGCTGACAGTGCCAGTAGACTGTACAGAAACTACCTCAATAACTAACTAACTAACTATCTAAGTTCATGGAGCTGAGCCCTTCTTGAGAAGCCGCGAATATCACAAAAAATAAATTTGCATTAAAGCATAAGCGATAATGGATGTGATATTGACATCAGGAACGAGCTTTATGCTCCATAAAACGGGTTATTTTTAATTATATTAAAAAGTGCGATTTGGATTAAAGTAACGTTGGATTTATAATAGCGGACCGATATGAAATGACAATGTAAGGTTTTGAGAAATGAAACGTACTGAGAGACATGTAGAATCAGCCTCAGTTTTATAATTTAATTTCATTCGAGAAGCACATTACACGCTATTAAAATGTGATATATATATATATACATTAACTTTCTAATCAACGGAAAACGAAGTGTAACAAAAGTTTTCCGAATTGTTTCTGCCCTTAAATTTATAGTTCACCACATTAACTTCTCTTTGTTTTCTGTTGGAGCCATTTGATTTTTTCACCACAAAATTGCTATTAGCGTCTATTATATTAAATTTTCTTCCAGTATTTCTCATTTAGACATGTGAACTGTTCCTAACGATAAGAGTGTACTTTCTTCATTTAATCTTATATCTGCAGATGGAAGAATATTCGTTAAACAACGTAAAAGTAATGAAACACTCTAACTCGGCGTTCCAAGTGCAGTTGATTAATAAACTATCTCTTAATTGCGTAGTGCAGGGCATTTCTTGAAATATTGATAGTAGCTCAGCTGGTCAAATTATTTGTTCAAATTATGGAACTCGAAAATACATTATCATGTTTAAAGAATTT
>NW_019721758.1:1462913-1496283 GCF_002891405.2 Cryptotermes secundus
GCGTGTGGTGGGGGGGGGGGACGGGAGTACAATGGGACAGTATATCAGCTATTCATAGACTTCAAGAAAACCTAAGATTCAGTAAGGAGTGAAGTATTATGCAATATTTTTATAGATTCTGGGGTACCTATGAAAATAGTTAGGCTGATTAAAATGATCTTGAACGAAACATATAGTAAAATCCATATAGGTAAATATTTGTCTGACAAGTTTCGTATCCAAAATGGTTTAAAACAAGGAGATGCTTTATCGCCACTCCTTTTCAACTTTGCTTTAGGATATGCCATTAGGAAGGTCCAGGAAAACCAGGTGGGAATGAAATTAAACGGGACACATCAGCTGTTGGTCTATGCAGATGATGTGAATCTACTGGGTGATAATGTAGATACCATAAAGAAAAACACACAAACTTTAATTGACGCAAGTAAGGAGGTTGGTCTAGAAGTAGACACAAGGAAAACTAAGTATATGTTACTGTCTCGTCACCAAAATGCAGGGTAAAATCGTGACATAACCATAGAAAACAGATGTTTTGAAAATGTGGCACAGTTCAGATATTTAGGAACGACTATAACAAATCAAAACATCATTCTGGAGGAAATTAAGAGGAGACTGAACTCGGGTAATGCTTGCTACCATTCAGTTCAGAACCTTTAGTCTTCTCGTCTGTTGTCCAAAATAATAAAAATTAGAATATACAAAACTATAATTTTGCCTGTGGTTCTCTATGTGTGTGAAACTTGGTCTCTGACATTAAGGGAGGAACATAGACTGAGGGTGTTTGAGAACAGGGTGTTGATGAGAACATTTGAACCTAAGAGAGATGAAGTGACAGGAGGTTGGAGAAAACTGCATAATGAGGATCTTCATAACTTGTACTCTTCTCCAAGTATAATTAGAATGATCAAATCAAGGAGGATGAGGTGGGCAGGGCATGTAGCATGAATGGGGAGACGAGGAATGCATATATGATATTGGTGGGAAAGCCAGAAGGAAAGAGACCACAAGGAAGACCAAGGCGCAGGTGGGTGGACAATATTAAAATTGATCTTAGAGAGATAAGATGGGATGGGATGGGATGGATTGGATAGATCGGGCCCAGGATAGGGACCAGTGGAGGGTTCTTGTGAACACGGTAATGAACCTTCGGGTTCCATATAATGTTGAGAAATTCTTGAATAGCTGCACAAATGGTGGCTTCTCAAGAACGGCTAAGCTCCGTGGAATTAGTTAGTTAAGCTTTCGAAAAATATAATAACTGTCCTTACCCTGTCATTATGTCCTTCATTTAACATAAGCAGATGCTCAGTTACATTATTGTTTAACTTTGTAATTATCCTTACTGTAGAGTTGTTATATAATATTTAGTTTTCTGCGTGGACTTGAATTCTGCTACCAGACAATTATATTTGCGGGCTTGTTTAATATTAACGTTAATATTTTAGTATTACTACTCACATGAATATTTATTTTCGTAATTATCCTTACTGTAGTGTGAGTTAAAGTGATTTTTAAATTCCTAATTCCCAAAATTATGCTACGAGCACTCCATCTTACATGCTGTATAATCTATACCGATAATGTTTATGGTATGATCAATCTTGAACTTTCGAATTCTACCAACAGAGACATTATTATTACTTACTTACTTACTTACTTACTTACTTACTTACTCGTGGAGCTGAGCTCTTATGGAGGAGCCGCCAATTCTGCATCTATTCAAGAATTTCCCAGCATTTCATGGAACCCGAAGGTTCATTACCATGTTCACAAGAGCCCTCCACTGTTCCCTATCCTGAGCCATATCAATCCAATCAATACCATCCCATCTTATTTCCTTAATAACCATTTTAATATTATTATTATTATTGTTGTTGTTATTGTTATTATTATTATTATTATTATTACTATTAGTATTATTATTCCTAATATATTTTGAAGCATTATCGTTGTATTATACATGAAACTGTAAGACAAATGATTAGCTAAGTTAGTAAGATTGCTACAACGTCCACGTGTTTCATGAAGGCGTGTGGCGTACTGTATGTTCTATTTAATTATCTCCACCGCCAGATACTGCCTCTCCACTCTTCGTTGGGCTACAAACACCGCTCGCTCTTTCCTTCCAGCCCCATTTTCACAACCACTCATCCGAAACTTGCGCTTCCAGCTATAGCTGCCCACACTCGACTAAGCGAATACAGTCTATCTCTGACGTCAAACCATTTATAAAAACAGTCAGTTTGAATTGGACAGTAACTTTTTATCCAGCCAGAAGGCGCAGTCATACAGTATGCTTGAATGATAGCGAAGTACCATATTATACAATATAAATCAAAATCATCCGAATCCCCTTTCGGAAAAGTGATCGAAATATTCCATCCGATAAAGTAGGATGATCCAGACTGCTGGATCTCAACTTACTTAGCTGAGGTGAAATTTTGGCTACGAGAAACACTGATGAAACTCCCAGATGAAAATGAAAATCAACGTTAGGTGAAGATATAGGGCTCAAAATTTAAAAGGGGCGCTATTTTCGACTACAGTGCAAGGTCAGCAGCCGCAGCAGCTTATGAAGTATGAGGCCTTGTGGCCTCTTGCAGTTTCATGCAGTGTGTTCAGTGTTCCTCATAATTTCCCTCTAGGCTCTAATGCTATAGGACCATTATGTTTCGGCATTCTGTTGTTTTCCACTAGAATGTACGGAAGTAAAAGTAGAATGGTACATAACGTGAAAGGTACTATCCTCTAGGTTAAAACGCCGTTTAGTTCGGATACAGCCAGAAGTATAGAAGGAACTTGTCGACTTCATCTTCAGCGTCGAAAAGTAGCTTAAAAGAAACCAAGAGAAGCAGGCAGCAAGTGTGTTTCCAAACTATACGGCGCTACATCCCAGAAGACCGCACTCTTCATAATCACCGCCGTGAGAACCTCAAATCCAAAAGGCGTATGCGTATTTCCCAATGCGCTTTCCATTTTGCATATTTTGATGTACACTGTAATATGTTATCAGGGATAAAACGTATACCTTGCCGGCCTAATGATAACAATATCACCCTTCATAATTTTTTTTAACCGTTTTATGGGCGTCCTGTTCCAATCGACGCCGTTATACCATTCAGATTATTATCCTGCAAAATATTCATAGTCTCTGAAACGTCGGCGTCGATAAATGCTGTGTCTGCAGAATATTGCTTCTGGCTGTGGACCCCGGCCAGAGAATTTAGTTATTTGGGCGTGTTTCTAGATTGCCTCCTTTTAGGTCTTGTAAGGATCGGTGAACTTTTCTTTGGTTTAGTTTGGTTACGTTGAGGCTGGGTTGAATGCTTTGAGTTTGAATTTCTTAGGTTACATTGCTTTTGTCGCAGACGTATGCACGTTTCTCAATATGCCAGCCTCAGTTTCGAAGTGAAGTATTTAATTTTTTAAATCGGCACCGGGGTCTGTAAACTCGTTCGCTTTGGAGTCTGCCTCAACAGCCAAATCCGAATGATATTTATTAAATAATTCCTCGTTCACGAAGCGTTAGAGACGGTAAGTGTGTCCTCAGCCGAAGATACTGCTCTTATGCTGTTCATTCTTGCGGACGAGCGTTTGTTTGTATTATACGAGGGTAAGTCAATAAGTAGCCGGTCACGGTAGCCGAGCGGTCTAAGGCATGCACTGTCTTCGCTCGTTCGGAAGCCGGGATCCTGGGTTCGAATCCCACTCAGGGCATGGATGTTTGTGTGCGTTTTTCTGTGTTTGTCTACAGGTAGAGGCCTTGCGACGAGCTGATCACTCGCCCAAGGAGTCCTACCGAATGTGTAAGATCTAGAAAAACCGAAGTGAACGGAGTTCATGGAGGTAGGCCTAGGCCCACTGGGGCTGTAGTGCAAAAGAAAAAAAAAAAGTCAATAAGTAAGTTACAAATGGATGTAGAACTTAAACAAATAAGAGTACTGATTTGAAAAATGCTTTTATTTCTCAACATAATCTCCCTGTACATTGAGGCACTTTTCCCGTCATTTCACAAGCCCCTGAAAACCAGCAGCATAAAATTCTTTTGGCTGGTGTCGGAGGCAGGCGGTGGCTTCCTTATCTACAGCTTTATCGTCGGGAAAATGTTCAGCCGAAAGATGATGTTTAAGAGGGCCGAACAAAGGGAAGTCACTCGGAACGAGGTCGGGGCTATACGGAAGATGCTCGAGGACTTCCCACTTGAAATTTCGCAGCGTCTCATTTGTCTTGTTGGCAGTATGGGGACGCGCGTTGTCATGCAAGAGCAACGCGCCTTTGGTGAGCAGTCCTGGTCACTTCCGTTGAATGGCCTTACGAAGTTTCCTGAGGATGTTACAGTAGGAGTCGGCATTTACCGTTTGTCCTTGAGGCTGGAATGTGGTGAGCAGTATGCCTTCATGATCCCAGTCACCGCCTGGCTCCGAGAGGAGCCCAAAGAATTTTATGCTGCTGGTTTTCAAGGGCTTGTGAAACGATGGGACAAGTGCCTCAGTGTACAGGGAGAGTATGTTGAGCAATAGAAGCATTTTTCAAATCAGTACTCTTATTTGTTTAAGATCTATATCCATTTGTAACTTACTTATTGACTTACATACGTACAAGGGCCGCGCCATAGCTCAAGCGGTTAGTCGCTGGCTTCCCACCGCGGCGGCCCGGGTTCCATCCCGGATCTGGTCAAGTGCGATTTGTGGTGGACAAAGTGGCGCTGGGGCAGGTTTTCTCCGAGTACTTCGGTTTCCCCTGCCAATCTTCATTCCACCAATTGCTCCACGATCACCCTCACCTATCATCTGAGGCTGGTATAATAGGCCAGAAGTGGCCGCAGTACAAGGGACTTAGTCCCACCCCACTAGCAATAAAAAACAATGCCTATGTACATACCCCTACCACGTTCCTTCGGTTTGAAGTGTGGTTGCTTTATATCAGATTAGGTTCTGAAAGGTTAGGTAAGGTTTCGGAGCGTTTACGTTATATTTCTCCTTTTAGATAAATTTCGATTTGAGTTGGGGGGATGTGTTACAGCTAGACTCGATAATATCGGAATTTATTGTTGTAAACATACACCTTATGCCCGTATTTCAATGTCGAATTTGGAGTGAAATATATCATTAATAACGCCGGCTTAAGCAACGACATCAATTTTGCTTCCGATATGATACTGGCTTCTACGTTTTACTCCGAATTTTAATCATCAAAGTGACGTAGATACAGTACATATCAGAATATTTTCGGCTCTTGCAATTATGTCACAGACTAAAGTCTCAGCACCTTCGCTTCGTCCTGCTCATGCGTATCCGTGTACTGTCGTGGATTTCTCACATCCGAATTTTGCTGCTTTATGATAGCTGTGTTATTTGGTTTCGAATATGGGATCAGTGCATTTGTTGTGTGTCAGGTGATTGCTATGTTAGGTTTAATTGAGATCGGCTCCTGTGCGGTAAGCTGAAATTAATATTGTAGGTCTCTACCAATAATTAGTTACTCTGTATATTGTCCTTCAATAAGCCGGTAGTATGAGCCGACAATCCGGAGGTAATAACGCCAGGGCTTGAGAGACAAACATGTGAAGCGAGGCATATCGGTCATTTAATAACGAATAATCCGAGTTCATTATTACAGCCTTATTGTCTCTGGTGGCAGGTGTATGCAGCTTCACTAGCAATAGATGTTACCTCTCACAGAAGGCAAAATAGATCACTGTGGTCGCGGTGCACAGACCAAGAAGGCCCACCCCTTATACGTACATTCGTTCATTCTTCTCACAGTAATTACGTTATGCTATCTTAACTTCATATTGTGCTAATCAAATACATATAGGTAAATGTGGAAACCCTTAAACTGTTTGAAACAACAAAAAGTGAAATATGTACTCAAATTTGATACACACACATATATACACGGGATAGCAAAGTCCGTGGGCTAGACAGCCAAACGGTCGCAGATCGAGTCCCGGTTGTGTAAAAATTCTTCTCTTCTCCTAGTAGTCCAGATTGTTTCTGGTGCCCACCCAACCTCCTATCCAGTAGATATTGGGGGTCCTTTCTCAGAGAGTGAAGAGGCAAGGGTGTGAACCTGGCCACCTCCAACTAGTACCGAGGTCAAGAATACGTGGTTCTATACAGCCAATCCTCCATAAGCCTTCGTGGAGTAGTGCTTAATTAGTGAAGCACAGGGACTTCACCTGTATATATGAAATTATGTTTACTCTGCTTACTTCTGTGCAATTATACACGAGTTTGCAACCACACGGAGCGCCTTTTAAAATCCCTCCGTCAATCCACTTCTATGTTTGTAACCTGGGAAAACTCGAGAGACCCTAAACAGATTTTCTCCTCGGGTACAACTCTTGAATTATGCATCGTAGCGATAAACGTTTCGACCTAAATTTGTAGACCTGAATAAAAACACGTCTTATGTTCAGTGCCCCGTTTCTGTAAGCCTCTCAGTTTCGAGATAACTGAACAAGAATTTTTAACTTTGCGTACATTTCCGAACATTTTATTTGAGCATCTTCATGCATCGATTAATTAATTCATTATATTTCAGCTTTATTTTCTTAACGTTCAGATGGCTGCGTGGTTTTTCCCGGCCGTTAAATTACAGCCATTTGTTTGCGATGTAAGCACAAGATCGTTCGTCCAAATGCGGCCATCACAGGGTAGACCAATGTGTAGCTGTAAATTGGTGCATTAATTGTTTTCGGGACGGAGTAAAACATTAATTAAAATTTATTTTATAATTTGAAGCCGATAATTAAATTCTAAGATTTTATCACTTGGACGTCGAAGGAACTAATGCATTTCGTGGTTTGTAGCTCTCAGGTATAGTTGTGTTTGCTCATTTTTCTTGTGTTTATTGACTGAATGGAATGTTGACGTGTATTGGTGCCGTTATAGAGTAAGGATATTATAATGCGTGTATATGTACTTGTACTTATGTAGTTTTCATGGTTTGTGGACAAAGAATGCGGGTGTTTACTGTTGTGCCAATTTTTTAATAATTTTTTGGTGGGAATATCTTCCGTAAAGGCATTGCACCTGGTTCTGATTAGGTAACATGGAATGCAGTCTCTGTGAACTTCTCCGGTGAACGTAACACTGTAAGCATTCAATATCCATTAGTTACTACCACTGGACATTGGCTTGTATTTATAGAAATAATAATTTGTTATTAACGAATAAAATCAATAAGACTTCCAGAATTCAAATAAGCTCAGATTTCCTATTTATTATGCCAGTGATTAATGACATCTTCTAGCAATGCTGATGAATGTGAAATCATGATAAATGCATGAATAATATCCATGTGAGAAGTTTTATGAAGAAAAACCAGTATGATGAAGGAACAGAATTGTATATAATTTTCTAAATTTTATTCAATTTTATTTTAAATATCCAGTTATTATATCTGTATTCGTAGACTTATATTTACTCGTAGAATGTAGATTCAGTACTAGGTTTCAAACACACCTATATCCATACACTTGAAGAATTTTCTCTTTGCCATATTCAGAATGAAGCACCTAAAAGAGAGAATAATAAATTAAGAATTTATAATATCTGTTTACCAATTTAATTTTAAAACTTCGAAATTATTTCCAGTAATTGAGATTAGCTCCTTCTAAGGGGCCCAACGGAGTAGGTGTCTTCCTTCTTCATCTGAAGACCGAAACACATCAATTTTCCGAAATGTCGTGTTTTCTATTTCCTAGAATTCCGGACGACGAAAATAGTCCAAAACCCAGTATTTCTGTGAGATTCTTTCCGTTATAAACGTGTCATTTAATTGTTTAATGGAAATTTATTTAACGAGTCGATGTTCACAGTAAGTATATTTATATATAGAACTACAGTAATTGGTAAACTGTACACTTCACGAAACGAAACCAGATATCTTCCACTTAAAATTCAAACAAGACAATTCATAAAATGTGCCTAAACTTTTATGTTTAATAATATATTGATTACATTATGAATCAATGAGTGAATGAATGTATAAGGGGTGGGCCTTCTCTGCCCTTGCACCGCGACCTACAGTGATCTATTGTGCTTTTACATTATGAAGAAATGTAGGATATTTCATCTAGCATTAAAATTACACTGCAGTTCCAAGCACATTTTAAAAACAATATGCTCGTAGCTTCATGCTTGCTGCCGAACAGATTGCGATTTTGGAGCTCACAAGAACCACAATTTCCTCAAAGGAACCGACCCTCGGAAGCAACACCCCCAGATGTCGATGGAGTTATGACACAACGACGATTAATTAATTCAGCTGGGCCTATGAACGGCAGTTCGCAGTATGTTTTGGCTCCTACATTAGGTCCCTTTGTCTCTCCGGAATACCTGTAGTTTTTGTTTCGGGCTGGAAGGTATATACGAGCTAACTTTTATCCTTGGTCGTGATTTCGTCAACGTCTCATCTCTGTGGTGAAGGCGTATATTCATATTCTCACCGAAGGTTAAGCAATTGCTTCAAAAATTGACATCATTAAGTCCGTGCATGCCCGGTCACGGTAGCCGAGCGGTCTAAGGCATGTACTGTCTTCGCTCGCTTGGAAACCGGGATCGTGGGTTCGAATCCCACTCAGTGCATGGATGTTTAGTTTGTGTGTGTGCGTTTTTCTGTGTTTGTGTACAGGTAGAGGCCTTGCGACGAGCTGATCACCCGCCCAAGGAGTCCTACCGAAAGTGTAAGATCTAGAAAAACCGAAAAAAGTGAACGGAGAAGTTTATGGAGGTAGGCCTAGGCCCACTGGAGCTGTAGTGCCAAGAAAAAAAAAGGTCCGTGCATGACGTCAGCTTAAAAAGTGCCCTTTTAAGCACTTTAAAGCACAAGAAACTTATTATGTACGGTACTGTAAGGGTCTCTCATGCATTACTACTCTGCCGTTGGAGTAAACAAACACTCATCCGAACCACATCATCCATTAATTTATTCGTCACTGGTTTTATGGCCCTTTGTTGGGCCTAGGCCGATTTTTTAGTTTCCTAATCCTGGACACCACAGGACTCTTTATACGGGGGATGAGCCCGTCGCAAGACCTCTACCTGCACGCAGAACAACATAAACATAGGATGAACGCACACAGACATCCATGCCTTGAGTGGGATTCGAATCCACGACCCCAGCTTTCGAGCGGACGAAGAGAGTTCATACCTTGGACTGCTCGGTCACTGTGATGGGCAAACCACACATTTCACAGGGGAAAAAGAAGTGGAAAGTTGCAAACGTGTTCTTTGCAACTTTGCGTGCACCATTGTTATTTATTGCTGATACAAATACGTACATATTTGGTTAGTAGCCAATCATGTTACAGATTCTCTGTATGAACAATAGGAATTATTTTTTAAATAATCATGATATCAAAAATATTACGACTAGTAGTCTTAGAGTCTAAGGTAATCTGAATTTTACATTATGAGCAACGTTTTGTGCCATTAACTGTTTCGAGCAAATCCTTAAGATTTGTTTAACTTCATGAAAATTATGGCTTATATTTGACCGATATGAACTAAATTAAATTTGTCCAATAGCAAAAGTAGTTTAGTCTCATGATACTTAATTTGATACAAATTCATTCATTAGTTTTGGGGATAAAAGTGAGGACAGTTATACTCTCATTTTATAAATTTAGTGCAAACTGAAGAAAACAGTCTTCTGGGATGTGGCACCGTGTAGATGTGGTGTTAACCGACGTTTCGGAGAAACGTATCGCCTCCATCTTCAGGGTAGAAGGAAAATAAGAAATCCGCAAGCGAAGAGACTGTGAGAATCGGTACAAGCACTGCTTGCGGATTTCTTATTTTTCCTTCTGTCCTGAAGATGGAGGCAGTACGTTCCTCCGAAACGTCGGTTAACACCACATCTACACGGTACCACATCCCAGACGACTGCTTTCTTCATAATTACCGCCGTGAAAACCTCAAATCTTACTTAGTGCAAAATGTTTATACGCATGAATGTCCTAGCTTATACACTAACTCCGCCTTACGAGATTTCGTTAAATATTTTCTCGCTTTTTCAAGATATTCCTGTTAGTATGGAACTATAACTTTTACGTCTCATCATCACATCAGCTTGCCTTTGGACGAGACCCCGTTTGGATCCAATTACGTGTAAAACGTTGCAACTTGCGAGTCCCAAGTCTGTCCTGTCATTGCCTTAGTTTTCTGGTTCACGAATGTGGCCAACATTGCTAAGCAATGTGGAAAATTGTACTAACTCTGCCGGTGCGTGCATTCACCAACAATAATTTCTATGTCGTCAGCTATGCGTTTTCTTTTCTCAATATTGGTTATTCTGATTGAATTTTAAGTACACGAAGCGGAAATCCCAGCAGAAACATTTTTGTGATGGCCAATTGCGCTACATTTACGAGTACTTATATATTTCAGGATAAAATTTAAAAGCTGTAATCCTAAATTTAGTTTACAATATCCAAGGATGCACAGTTCCTTTTCCATAAACCTATTATAAAATTTTGAATGGAACAGCTAAATTAATGAAAAGCGCAGTAAAATACCTCTGCCTAGAAAAAAAATTGCTTGAAAGTGCTGGTTGTAATAACATTGAGATGATATACGTACATAGTATAGACTGCATGACCACCCCAGTAGTGGTCTGAGTGCCTGTGGCAAGTATATGTTACTTTCTCTTTACCGCTACTCAGCAGATTAGAAGCATACCGCGGCTTACGTGGTAATTGCATTCTTGGAATTTCCCTGGGCTCAAAGTAGAAAATGGATATCACTCTCCTTGATAAACTAATGAATGCGATTATCTTCGTTTATTTAAAGCTGGAAAGACGTTGCAATGACAGAGAGAAGTGATTTGAAATGATATGTATACCAGTATAGCGACTGGCTAGGGGCTGGACGACCAAAGGGTCGGAGTTCGAGTCCCGGTAGGAACAAGAATTTTCTTTTCTCCACGTCTTCCAAACGGACTCTGTGACCCACCATCCTATCCAATGGGTACCGGGGGATATATCCCCGGAGGTGAAGCGGCCTGGGCGTGAGGCTGACAGCTCACCTCCAACTAGTGCCGAGAACAAGGAAATGTGGATATATATATACACACAGTAGAACTTGGTTATAACGTCATCAAAGGGACCTAAAAATAGTGTCGTTATAAACGAATGTCGTTGTAACCGAAATGGGCACTTCCACAGTAGCCTTACGTTAGTCACGTAAAAATCTACCAAAAACCGAGTTAAAATGTTGCATTTTTTAGTGAAACGCATAGTTAAGTACAGACTAACGTAACATTAACGTGGAATTGCCCAAATGTGTAATATCAAAGACATATTACAGCGATTTTCACTGACAATACACACCGCACTAATACTGTATATTAAAGGTAGGCCTACTCACCAAATTACAGTAGATTACATCAATTGTTGTGCCTTACTGTACCTAGATACGAGTACAATAATCAGTTATCTTCATCTGTTTCCTGTTACTTGCCCAATACACNATGAGGCAGTGCTTAATTAGTTAAGCAGAGGAATAACTTGAACTTTACCTTTATGCATATGTATGGCACTAAATAATGCTTCACATATAAAATTGTATACATTCTGTTCCAAACTTACTTCACTTAACGGAATTGAATTAACAAGTTGCAGGTTTATGGAGGTTAATCTAAGGGGGTGCCGATCGCAGTGGCCGCCCGGTCTAAGGCATGAATTGCCTTCTCTCGCTCGAACACTGGAATCGTGGGTTCGAATCCCATTCAAGGCACGGATGTCTGTATTATGTGCGTTTATTTTATTTGTGTTGTTCTGTGTGTAGGAAGCGGCCTTGCGACGGGCTGATCCCCCTCTCAAGGGGTGATACCGATTGTTCATAGGATTAAGAAACTGAAAAAGCCGCCAAGGCTCAACAAAGGGCTGTAGAGCCATACTAATAATATTAATAATTATAATACTCTAAGGGGAGGAAGGCGCCGGTCACGGTAGTTGAGCGGTCTAAGGCATGTACTGTCTTCGCTCGCTTGGAAATCGGGATCGTGGGTTCGAATCCCACTCAGGGCATGGATGTTTGTATGCGTTTTTCTGTGTTTGTGTATAGGTAGAAGCCTTGCGATGAGCTGATCACCCGCCCAAGGAGTACTACCCTATGTCTAAGATCTAGTAAAACCGAAGTGAAACGGAGTGTTTCATGGAAGTAGGCTTAGGCCCAAATGAGGGCTGTAGCGCCAATGAAAAAAAAAAGGATGAAGGCAGTATGGCTGTCAGCCGAAATTTCGTCCTATTCTTGGTTCGCAACAATAATTCCCCTAAGGCAACGAATTTTTCTCCGCCGACCAGCAGTCTGAAGACGAATTAGTATCTGTCGTTTCTGAGACTGTCTCCATTTCCATCATCAGGAATTAATATGAAGAGCGACGAGGCCGTATGTTGTATTTGCGTGGCAGTCATCACGTGAACGCCTGGAAAAGGAGAGACAAATATTCTTCAGAACCTTTGATACTAACTCCATCCTCATACGAATAATCGCAAGACAAAATGTCATTTCATAAAGCATTTTACAATATTTCTTTCTAAGTTTCTTTTAAGAAACTAATCTCTTATATGTCGAGACGCTTTGCGTAAGTGTAGGATGTTTCTAACCTGGAAATCGGGTACGGCTTATCCTCTCCTCAAGTGATCTCGTCACAACTTTGATATTCTTAATGGCTATAAACTGCGAAGTGAGTTGCTGCTTACCTCTGGTAATTGGTTCCGTACACGGCAAAGAAGATGCCGCGTTTCACAGGTAATTGACATTTATAAGGGAGTAAGTAAGGATATATCTCTGGAGCAGGCAATGTGAAAGCGAATGGATGTGTTGTAATGTACAGTAATTGCATGATGCTCTTTGCCTGATTACATCAATGCCATCCTAAATAACTCCGGGGAAGTAAGCTCACTATTCTGTTAAATATTTTATGTAACATTATCAAGTCACTTCTGACCACTTTGTAAAACACTGACATGCTTCGCCTTTCCAACATGTGTGCTTCAATGAAAGGAATTTTGAAAATATGATTAAACTCACGACACAGGGTCTCCATGAGAAGTTGATGATTGATCAACGGATCAGAAATATTCAAATTGTTAAACACATAACTTTTATTTTTATAATATCCAGCCATTTTAACTTCCTGAGATAGTTTAATCCAGCTCGCATTTTCACACCCAGTTTACTTTAATATCTGGTTTAATACTTGAAATTCAATCCTAGTTTACTGAGTGGAAATTGACTTAATGAAATGCTTAAAAATAACAAGATAACAACACTTCAGAGTTAAGGATATTCAGTTTTCTTTCATTTCTACTAACAGTAATGCATGCTGCTTATGTTTGATTTGCATCTGTTGTATGAATAAGGCATTAGAGTACGTTTCTTTGTCGCATCCATCCGTTGCTGTTTTTGAACTGATGTCAACAATCGTGGCACCCAACGCGCAGCGACCTTTGTCATGTGTAACTCGTCATGGATGATGTCGAAAACGGACCCATGGCTAATGAACAATAGCTTTGATAGTTATGCTCGTATCGGATAGGATCAAAGCTTCCACCTGTGCCACAATTCCCGGTTCCTCAGCGAAAGATGGTCTTCCACTTCGGGGTTCATCTTCGAGGTTTGTCTGTCCACAATGAAAGCGCCTCTTCCACCCGACCACTGTGTCATATGATGGTACACCTTCCTGATAAACAGCGGTCATTTGGTCGTGGATATCTCTGGAAGACTTCCCTTGCAAATACATGAACCGTATCGCAGCGCGAGCCTCCACTTTCTCAACCGACGTCGCCATTTTGCTTCTGCCCCTTCCGGTGGCTCCCTCTGTCCACTTGGCGCTGGAAAATTTGACTGTTCTGGAAGCTCAGAAAATGGGCTATCTCCTATATAGAACAATATTTTGGAATTATGATTTTCTCATGGTGATAATTAAAATATTATGACTTCCCATCGTATATCATAAGATTTGAACCATATGCATGCAAAGGTGTTTTCATTAACATGCAGGCTATATTTTATTGTATAATTTAGGTCATTATCGTCTTTTTTAAATCTTTATTTTACCAATCTTTTTCTTCCGTATGGCGTTATTCACTTGAGTGAACAATGGATCTTCATGGGTATGTACAGCTTTCTCCTCTACGTACACAATAAACGAGTTGATTAAACAGAATATAGTTAAACGTGCAGATTAATTCAAGGAGAGTGAGTAGGCTGTTATATCCACACAGTTCGCGAGTATAGAGAAATACGCTGCAAAATTTACGAGCATATAAATGAATTCTTCCAGGTAATATAAAATTTAGTGGCAAGGTTAATGTTTTAGATATGGGTTGAATAAGAACGGATATTGAATGTTACTAGGGGCCCAGAGAAACCCGTAATATGGATCGTCTGCTCCTTCTTGCGCTTCATTTCATTAGAGGTTATCAGGGGATCATAACTTACATTTCTTAACTTCCATCAATTATTTGCTTTAATATACGAGTATTAGAGTATGGCCCATTAAATTATTTATGTACGCAAATTTTGGCTGAACAATTAAATTGGCGGACACTACTGAAGGTCTGCTACCATATTATTAAAAAAAAAAACATTTTGAATTTACAGGGTACAAAATATCATCGTCTAAATTTCAGCTTGCCAATGTCTGTTTTCTCTCATCGTCTATAATGAAACGCTTTTTATGGATATTATCCAGAAAGGTGTAATGCAAATCACATTACTTTAATATATTTAGATTTTGTATTTCTACCATTTTCTTTTAAATTCGCTTAGTGGGGGGTGGAGTCCAACTGGGTCCACTGGGCACGGCGGCCACTGATTCGCCTATTATAGCCTGCCCCGGGTGATTATGATGATGGAGAATTTGGTGGAATGAAGACTGGCAGGAGAAACCGAAGTATTCGGAGAAAGCCCGCCCCAGCGTCACTTTGTTCACCACAAATCCCACTTGACCAAACCTGGGATCGAACCCGAGCCACCGCGGTAGGAAGCCAGCGACTAATCGCTTGAGCTATGGCGCGGTATATTTCTACCATAAGCAAGGCCTATATCCCCATGCGGTCTTTAAAACAAACTGGAAGCCCTCTTCATGTCCTAAAACTTACATCGACACAGGAAGATATACCTCCGAGCACGATACTTAATCGGGAGGCATCCGGCAGGAAAGTTGGAATTATTCAGTTTAGTTGACATTGAAAGTTGCTTTCAATGTCAACTAAACTTTCCCCATACGCTACTACGCTACTACAGGATCCACTGAAATCGTGGCTGGTTAATCCTACTGGGGTATGAAGAACGTGTTTTCAAATTCATTTGGTACCTTCATTACGTTTGGAAATGCCACGAAAAGTGTTAAGTAAAGAGACTTAACGAACATACAGGAAAAATTTAGGACGTTTTACTGGCAAGAGCCACAAGCATCGTAAAAGTAAAATGGTAAATTTGTTCCTGTGCTTAGCAAATTAAGCACTACACCATGAAGACGTATGAGGGAGTGGATGTATAGATCCACATTTTCTTCACCTCGACACAAGTTGGAGGTGATTGATCAGCTTCACCCACCGGCCGCTTTACCCCCGATACCCATTGGATAGGAGACTGGGTGGGTCCCAGAGCCGGTCTGGACCACGTGGAGAAGAGAAAACTCTTAATCCTACCGGCACTCGAACTCCGACCCTAGGCCGTCCTGCCCGTAGCCAGTCGCTATACCGACTGCGCTATCCCAGCTCCTCCATAAACACTGTACTTAAACAAAAAGAGGCCGATTCAGTCTCTTTCTTGTGTATTTTATGACGAGCATAGCATTTAGGCTACGCACCGCGTAGAAGCGTCGACTGCCAGGTCGCCTGATGAATAGGAAAGAACTTGGAATCAAGTGGCTGTGGCCTAATGTAACAGTTATTCTTAAAGTTTCTTAGAGGTTCTGAAGAAAACCACGAAAATCTTCAGTCAGCGTAGCTGGTGTCCCTGTCATGATTCTCTGATACAAGTCTATAGTGTTGCTGTTAGACTGACCTGTTCTATAGCTTGCGAGAATTGTTTATAATCACTGACGTGAAGTGGGTCTATACAGGATCTATTTGTCGACATACTTATCTGAGTTTCGTCTTCAGTTCTTAGATAAGTGCACAGACAAACAGATCATATAGAGACCGGTCTGAGGCCAACCAATGACAAGCAACTCTCGACACAAAAATCCGGTGTTTACAGAATCCCCTGTCAAAGCGTACTTCGGCCAAACAGGCCTTCACATCTCCGTTAGAAACTGGTAACCAATCACAGACACGAGACTACATAACAAGGACCTACGGCAAACGAATACAGCACTGAGACCAGTCACGGCGTCGATTTCGATAAAACTGAAGTCCTAGCAGCACCAGAAAAGTAATCGAAGTAAACGGACATCCCTACACTTTCAATCGTGAAGACGGATACAGATGAAGAAATGTCTGACTGCATCTCTTTTCTTCCAGTCCTTATGTGTAAACAGATGGCCCGTTCCTATTGGATAGCATTCAGGTACCACACCTTCACATTTCTGCATGCCTCTTTCGATCTACTTCTGCGGAAACAAGCAGAAGACATACAAAATCATGATAATGAGAATGTTCGCAACATCGGACAAGGCGAAGCCGGCCACAGAAAGAATAAGAGGCTTAAACTTGGCGGCGGTCAGGCATACGACCGCTCAAGTGACTAGACTTCCGTGGTAGCGAATACTACTAGAAATAGGGCATAGCCTGCTGTACAGAGCCTGGATTGACAGAGGCCTTGTATATATTGTACATAGAAGCAAGGAATAAGTGTGTATATGTAAATGTATGTAAATACAGACAGTGGACTTATTAATACAGACCGACTGACAAATGACAGACCCGACCTCTCGCCAGAGAGGGCGTCCCACATAGACAAGACAGTAACTTTCATTCAAAAGAAATATCGGGTCATGAGCCCCAGCTGGGGCTCGACACCAAGACAGACAGACTGACTGACCGTCAGTTGCAACATGACTTTGACTCTACTTCTGCTTCATTCACCCTGAAGATGGAGACTGCAGTGTATGCCGAAACTTTTGAGCAGCTTATATACATATATACAACACGTCACAATGTTATTTCCATGTTGTTCGCTTTTATGTAATCTAATAATATCGTTCATGTAGGCCGTGCAATCTTTTATATTCTTCTCAGTTTCGGAGCGCCTACGAATTCTATTTGTTACGGTAGATTGGTTGAATGTCATGACATTTAGCTCTCTGATGAGGGACAGGTCATTCGCTATGAAAATAAATCCAATCTAATCCAGTGAAAAGAAGGCCTACTGAAGCGCTGCGTAATTCCTGGCAGCTAAGCAACCAGTTCTGCTTTCCTTCGTCGTTTTAACAATTCAGAATTCCTAATAGGTGGTATTTTTTGTATGTGATATTACAGCGTGTCCCGAGCAGCATAACGCTGTCTACACTGCTTCTCTATACTTCATTTCTATTTGATTTAATTTTGGTTGAAGACTTTGTAATGATTTCAATTTGTACTCAGATGTTCGAAATTGTAAAGGGACTTGTTATATCTAAGGGGCATGAAGTAACGTAGTTTGTTGAGGCACTATGCTACAAGCCGGAAGGCCGCGGGATCGAATCACGATGAGGTCATTGGATTTTTTCAATTGACCTAATCCTTCCAGCCGCACTATTGTTCTGGGGTCGACTCAGCCTCTAACATAAACGAGTACCAGGAATATTCTTGGAATGTTCTTGGGGGTAAAGGGCGGCCGGCGAGTAAAGCTGACAACCTTACCTTACTTCGAATTCCGATCGCATCAATTATTTAAATCCATGACCTTCATTAGAAAAGCTGATATTATTCATCTGGCCAGGAGATACGTTTCTATCATAGGCTCATAATGTTCATTACCATATTCACAAGAGTCAGCCACTGGACCTCAACTTGGGCAATTTTGGTCATCCTTCTGAAAGGCCTATTTCTCCCACGTAATACCCTCTTTGAGGTTGTCCAGTTGGAGTATGGATATATTGCTCATTTACTTCATATGTCCTGTACATCTCATCAACCTTGATATAATTACTGTAATATTAAGCGAAAAATGTAGCTTATGAATGTGTATAATATCCTCCATCATGTTGTTCCCTTCTCTTTCTTACGTCCAGAAATTCTAGGCACTTTGTTGTCAGCCCATTTTCTTCCTTTGTAGCGAGGGACAAAGATTCACATCCATACAAAAGACAAATAAACTACAATTTCTTTTCATTTAAAATATTTAACCTTTTCGACGGGACGTGGGAAGCCAAAGAACTGTGAATAGAATGGTAATAAGCGGGCTGTGAATCTAATTTACTCTCGGATTTATCATCAGCACCTTCAAATTTGTTACTGTCGTTCCCACGTACGTGTTCCTTGCCACATCAACTTATACACTATACATTAGAGGGCTTAATCAACTTCTTCATAATAGCACTTTCTTCACATTGTCATACTTTGTCTTCTGCTATTACGTAGGGCAATTTCTTACATAACAGATGTAATTGTTATGCTGACGTTACTTGATGCTTGAAGCCTCACGTATTTGTGAAAGTCAGGTGTCTCGCGTGAAAGGGAAATTGAAAGTGAGACCCCTCACACGTAATTCCCGCCTGAGACTATCAAACGAGAAAAAAAAATCACATTTTCGACAACACGTATAACTAACACCTACGAAATGAACTGTTTTCCTTTTTAATTAAATCAGGTTTGCTGCTCACAAAAATGACAACCAAAAACGTGTAATACTCACAGTTTCTGTGTTATTTTCTGTTTATTCTTGTGTGCGAAACGTACATCATTTTTACACAGTTTTTACGTTATTTAAATGAATATATACATGTACTCAGTAATAAACGTCAATCGGTTGCATCATAATTAATAAAAATTAAAAACCTAATAAAAATATAGAAAAACGAAGAAATTGTGTTGTCCAAAGTTCAATAAACAAAACTGAGAAAGGATGGGAATTAGGGGTTTGGAATTAACATATCCGAATTTTCATTTTCCTTATATTTCCATAATATTGCTGGTTAGTGCAAAGTGCATGCATCAGAGATTATGTTGAATACCGTTTGCCGAAATTGAGAGCATAGCGGTAAGTTGGGGAACTCTACATCTGATAACGAATATAAGAACTTTACCACATTCAACAGATTAAAGTAGAAATAAAAAGTAAAAAGTAAAAAAAAGTAAAGCTATCCCTGTACCAGGGCGTGAAGGCCCATAGGGTTGTGAGACGCTGAGGGTCCCACATTATCTAGACAGTCGGCTCAAAAATGGTGGTAGAGAGTATCTCGGAAAATATGTACATAGAATCACAGCGTTTTTAATTACTGCTACGTTAATTTTAAGCATATACCACATTAGTATAATGTAAAATTATATAAAAACATTTAATAAACTTCCCGGGATATCAAGGATTATTTATCATACGTGAGTCGAAGGTGCCCATACTTGGTACGGACAATATCACGGATTATTTTTCAACGGACAGAATTATCGTTTACTATCTTAATATATTATTCTCTTTAACCTATGTATTGAAACGAATTTATTCTAATAAATCGTTAGGATTAAAATCATTATACCCGTAGACACAATATGCTAATCTAATCTAGAGTAGTCTAGTCGAAGCTCGACTTTAAAGTAACAATATAAAAATTTTCTCCACACGGTACTGACATGGAAGAATTTCGTAATTTCTCTGTCTTTTCAAGTAAACGCCTCGAAAATGGCTAAGTTCCCCTTCTTATATTGTTCCGCAATCTCCTTTTTCATGGAATTCTCCCATATAGCGAAGTCGTCCGTTTTGATAAGCCTATTTCATTAATCGCCATCCATTGCGAATCGCTTCCTCTAAACTCAGTATTTCTTTCGCAGTTCAAACTCTCTCCTTCTACGGTCTCCAGTTGATGTCCAGTTCAGTACATGTGTTTCCACTTAGGTTACAGGTCTCTGTTGGATATCCGTACATTAGTAACATTTCGTTCTAAGGCGTAGGTGGGAGGATATTATTAAAATGGATCTTAGAGAGGTAGGATGGGATGGTATTGATTGGATTGATCTGGCTCAAGATAGGGACCAGTGGAGGGCTCTTGTGGACACGATAATGAACCTTCGGGTTCCATAAAATGCTGGGAAGCTCTTGAGTAGCTGCACAATTGGCGGCTTCTCAAGAAGGGCTTTGTTCCATGAGTGAGTGAGTAACATTTCATTTTCTTTCATCTGCACCTTACTCATACTTCCTTCATTTTTGTTCCTTTTTCGTCGTGCTCCCGGTTTTTTTTTAATATTTCCCTTCTTTCATATTTTCTTCCCTTCCATTTTTTCTGCTTCTGCATATTTGCCGACGGTGGTCCAGAAGCACATGGAGGAATTTTAGAAGAACCCGTTCTCAAATATCACAATATTGTATTTTCAAACCACTGGGCAAAATTGACACGATTTTAGTGATTATAGACGGGTTTGTATCGGTAATCTTGTTTGTTGTAGTTGTACAACTCGTAACTACAAATAAGAATTATGCTCTCACTGGTCTGCACACTTCACAAATCAGTATAAGACACACTAGGACTTCTCAGCCTGTTACAGTCTTCACTAGCCGTTACTTGGTAACGTCTTTCAACGGCGGACTTTCCCCTTCCTCTGAGTTCCCGAACTGTTCCCATCCTCAGCTTTTATCTCCTAACAGCTTATAACGACTGAAAAGCAACCGTTCTCTAACTGGAACCGCTAATCGGTCCCGGTTATATCACCTTGGCTTACACCATCGCATAGAAAACATGTCTTCCACTATTGCTCTTTTCTCATTGCCTAGGAGCCGTTACTCAGCAATGGCTTATGTACAGTTGCTTGTTTTGCGGTCGTTGACTAGCAACGAGTCTACATACCACAATATTTTCATTCACTTTTATCGTTTCTCTTTCATCATGAATGCAATTTTTTCTTCATTTCTGTTTTTACCTTCTTTCTTTCCGCTTCTTTTTATTCTTTTCTTTATGTTCTGCCGACGGCAGCTCAAAAGCACGCAAGGGACTGAAAAAGAAAGGTCCCAGTGATAATCCTCCACCAGAGTGGTAAGAAGAAAGAACTACTACACTTCCGCTCCAGTAGTGTGTGTAAGAAATCCATTGGTACAAGTTTCTGCGGATGAGACTAGCTTCCTGGCTGTACAGCAGGGAAACCAAACTCAGACAAACGAGTCAGATGCGGCCAGTGAAGATATCCATTCCTGAAGTCTATATTATCGGACTTCTTATTAACTTACACTTCCTTATGGATTAGTAGCCTATAGAGAATGCAAACGATTTTGTGAGCGAAAGAAAATTGAAATGTTTATGAAAAATGCCTATGTTTAAGTAATAGTATTGAATGCTCAGACTTACTACACCTACAGCTGGACACGAGAAAGTCGTCGTACTTATTCCAGATTAAGTTTAATTCATTAACTACGAGTATTAATTGCTATTTTGTTCATTTTACATTTCTGTATATTATGTTCAATGAGCAGGAATACCCGATAACTATGCACATTTTTCTTTAAGTACTTAAGCGTTGTTGCGAGTCCCTCACTTCTAAACACAGTAGCCAGTTACCGAATAAAGTAACTTCCCATTCTTGGCCGACATGTCCACGTGCCCTCCCGTCCACTCCAGGGTTATTGAACGTAAATATTTTGTGCATTTCTCGTCCCTGTTGCTTGTGATACATCTTCACTCCTTCTCACCACTGTCTGTTTGATCACCTTAACAGCATGTTGTACCCAATGATAGATGTCGCATGGAATATTTACGGAAATGACTAAAAGAAATGGTAAGAGCAGTGATATATACCTTGCGGCCGACCTCACCCCCATCTGTGAGCGAGTACCTAGGAATTGTGGGAGTCTCGACGTCTCACAACCCTCCACAGCCTGTTACAAGAGTACCTTTTCTTTTACCTTTTTTTTTTCTTGGCACTACAGCCCCAGTGGGCCTAGGCCTACCTCCATGAACTTCTCCGTTCACTTCAGTTTTTCTAGCTCTTACACATTCGGTAGGACTCCTTGGGCGGGTGATCAGCTCGTCGCAAGGGCTGTACCTGTACACAATCACAGAAAAACGCACACACACATCCATGCCCTGAATGGGATTCGAACCCACGATCCCGGCTTCCGAGCGAGCGAAGACTGTGCATGCCTTAGACCGCTCGGCTACCGTGACCGGCTTTCTTTTACCTTACCTACTTGTAATTTGCTCGTTATAGGTAAAGAACGGTTTATGAAAACTGAGAGTGAAAAGATTGACGCCGGAAGGGTGTAATAAGAAGAACGGATCTCTGGCGCAATGTAAGTGAGAGCTCTTATACACACAAGGAGTAATAATGTTTGATGAAGAGTACAAACGAAGCTCCTCGTTATACTGTTTCCTCCAGCCCTTGTTGTTTCCTTTCTCTTAAAGTAAAAATAAAAAGTAAAAGTAAAGGTATCCCTGTAACAGGCCGTGAAGGCCCATAGGGTTGTCAGACGTTGAGGGTCCCACATTATCTAGACAATCGGCTCAAAGATGTCGGTAAGTTTGTCAGCCTTACGCGCCGGCCGCAATGTACTCCCCAGGAAAGTTATATAATTAATTCCTGGTACTCATTTCTGTTAGAGGCTGAGTCGACCCCAGGGCCATAGTGTGGCAGGAAGGATTAGGTCAATTGAAAAAAAATCCAGTGACCTCATCGGGACTTGAACCCGCGACCTTCAGGCTCTTAGGTTAAAATATTTTTCTCTTTTGTTGATATAAATTATGATAAACTGTAATAAACGCTCGGTACATAGAAATGTATTGCAGTGAACATGACCTGATTTCACGAAAAGACCGTGAAAAGCAAAAAAGAAGGGTCCAACAATGTTAAAATGGGAATGAATCAGTGATTAGTGTGTTTGCGTTTTAAGAGAAAATTAACTGCGCATATCGAAAAAGTTCTCTTTCTTTCTCCTTTCAGATTTGTTGACAACGTAGCTTGTTAACTGAACTGTCGAAAGGAAAGTCTTGGTGTACTTTTGTTTAGAATTATTAAGGAATCACAGCTTACTGCAAAGTACCAGCTAAAACACTTCTGTTGAACTCTGTCATACTGATTCGATCCATGGTAACGGAATTAAATCTTTTATTTCACAGGACCTGCACCGGACAGGCTGCTCGTTGTTTTGCGGGGCGGCCGCTGAAGAGAACCAGGCGCTACTCAAGCGGGTGCTTCTGGCTTACGCGCGCTGGAATAAAGCAGTTGGCTACTGTCAGGGTTTCAACATGCTGGCAGCTCTCATCCTGCAAGTAATGGATCGCTCCGAGACCGACTCTGTCAAGGCAAGTGAGCAAATCACTCCTTACCAAACGTGGATATCAAACGTTTATGTTTGTATTATCTAGTTTCAGAGCCAGGATAGCTCAGCTGGTATAGCGACGGGCCAAGGGCCGGATGGCCTAGATCTCGTGTTTCGAGTTCAGGCTGAGGCAATATACACGTATTACTTTTTCCCAGCGTCCAGACTGGGCCTGAGGTCCACCCAGCCTCCTATACATTGGGAGCCGTGGGGCTTTTCCCTAAGGGTAAAGCGGAAAGCGAGTGAAGTTGTGCACTCACATCCCACTAGTACCGAGGTCAGGAAGTGCGGAGCTGTACCTCCACTCCCCGACACGTATTCGTGGTGTGGTGCTTAATTAACTGAACGCAGGAACAACTTTACGTTTATCGTTTCTTTTTACTCCCCCAGCGTCATTTGGTTTCACTTATCCGGTTCCTTTTCTTCATTTGTGCACATACAGAAGGAAGTCAGTAAATTCCGCGTCAGGAAACCGCCATTTGCCTAGGGCAGAGCCTTAATGGCGCCCGAAATTATTTCCGTAGCTTGTTGATTGTTATTGAAGGGAGTCCTTCTGTGCGATTTTTATTGCTGTAACATCCGCTGAGAATTGAACGGAAAATTACACTATTGGTTGCGTATTATTTCGTTCTATTAATTTCAACTCCTTTCTTCCATACTCATTTCCAATCCTATATGTTATCAAATGATGGGTCGAGGAAGTTCGACACCATTTCCCGTAAATAGCATTCGCAGGTGGTCTCCTTTATGTACACGTAGTATACTATACACTTCATACCCGTATAAATACTAACAGACTGGCATAATACACTACTCGCTCGTGCGTAGCCTACTTCGTAACCTGTTTTCATGCAACATGTTGACGTCTAACAAATAGTGCCTATGGTAAACTAAAATTGCGTAATATCTAATAAATTTCAGGGACACGCGGTAGCGTAGTTGGTTGAGGCACTATGCTTTAAGCCGGAAGGTCACGGGATCGAATCCCGAGGAGGTCATTCGATTTTTTTTTTCAATTTACCTCATCCTTCCAGCCGCACTATGACCCTATGGTCGACTCAGCCTCTAACAGAGATGAGTATTAGAAATATTCTTGGAGGTAAAGGGCGGCCGGCGCGTAAGGCTGACAACCTTAGCGCCATCTATGAGCCGACTGTCTAGAAGATGTGGGAACCTCAACATCTCACAAACCTATGGGCTTCCAAGGCCTGTTACAGGGATACCTTTTTTTTTTTTCCTGTGGCGCTACAGCCCCAATTTGGGCCTAGGCCTACCTCCATGAAACTTTCCGTTTCACTTCGGTTTACTAGATCTTACACATACGGTAGGACTCCTTGGGGGAGTGATCAGCTCGTGGCAAGGCCTCCACCTGTAGACAAACACAGAAAAACGCACACAAACATCCATGCCTTGAGTGGGATTCGAACCCACGATCTCGGTTTCCGAGCGAGCGAGGACAGTGCATGCCTTAGACCGCTCGGCTACCGTGACCAGGGACACATTTACTTTTACTAATAAATTCCATGCTTAGAAATATTATATGTAATATAGTAATACACTATTTCTATTTGTGTATGTATGTATGTATGTATGTATATACATATAAGGAGGACGGTAGAGGGATAGAAGGAAGAATGGAGTCACCACTCGACTCTGGAGCCAGGACAGGCGGAATGGCGTAAGCGCTGTTGTATAGATGACAGAGTTTTTGTATTTAACAATGGAAGAGCAACCCCTGCTTTGATGAGTGTTAACAGCGGTCGTTCTCTCCCCAACCCCTGATATCCCACAAGGTTTCGGTCTTGGTAACCTTGGTTTTTCGGGAATGTAACCGCCGCGGTTGGTGCGGGATTGCCTTATTCCCTTAGGAAGGTTACCCACACAATATTTCGTCTGCTGGAAACTGAATTTGTATTGCTTGTCCGCTACAGTTAGAAACTCTGTTACATGCGTCACAGGGGTGAGTAAGTGACTGCTAAGATCAGGAGTGCCAAATCTTTCCGCTAATTGGTACCAGAGATGTACAATATTCACTTCTAATGTGTTGGTCCAGTTCCTCTCTGTAGACCTAAATGAGACATCTGCTACTGTATATTGCTAAGCAGTTTTCAATGAAGAATTCTGCTTCCTGGGTTATAACGCTGTATAGCCAAGTGATAGGAAAGTAGAGCTTTGCTTGCTGTCTACTGCATGCTGGTTTCTTGCTTATCTTACTCTTCGAAACGTAGGTTGTAATTTACCGAACTACACGACGTTATAACTTCTGAAATAAAGTGACTTATAGTTACCACAGCAAGAACTTGAAATCCAACACATTTCTTTATATTTTACTTTCTACATTACTTTTTTAAGCCATGAAGATGGATTAATTTCGTTTGTGAAATGACTTCTTATTTCCGTCTGTGATTTTCCGAAATAGCGTAACTAAATTATGGACAAGAAAAATATATAAATTGGATAGTCAACACAACAAATTACTGAAACTGAGAAGAACTAGGTAATATAATATGATATAATATTTTTTTTTAATTCGCTTAGTGGGTGCTGGAGTCCAACTGGGTCCACTCGGCACGGCGTCCACTGATTGGCCTATTGTAGCCTGCCCCGGGTGATTATGATGATGGAGAATTTGGTGGAATGAAGATTGGCATGGGAAACCGAAGTACTCGGAGAAAACCCGCCCCAGCGCCACTTTGGGCACCACAAATCCCACTTCACCAGACCCGGGATCGAACCCGGGCCGCCGCGGTAGGAAACCAGCGACTAACCGCTTGAGCTATGGCGCGGCCAATATGATATAATATCCAATTTGTTCCATTTATATGTTTTTTTAATGACAAGCAACGGGATGCATACTATGAAAGCCATAAATTATGGACGAGTGACTACTTTGCAATTCGTGTTTCAATATCTAATGCTTCTTAAAAATCTTAGCGTAAGACACGATTCCTTTATCATAAAGCACAAAACAGCAACACTGATAATACCAACTGGGATTATAAACGGGAGAAAACGTGGACCATGAAGGTTTCAAACTCTCGTCCAAATGTTCTAGGCAAGAACTCTAAGTAGATTCGCATACTTTTACAGTTCGCCGGGTCGTTATTCGAAGCATCTCTAGAAGTTGCTAACCGCCATACCAGCCAACATCCATTGTGCAAATCTGCTCAATGTCTCTGTAATGTTTAGTACTGCTGCACCGTAGTGTGGAAGCCTCGCGTTAGAACCTCAATTTCTGCTGGCATATTACTAGAAATAAAAAGCAAAATCCTTTTCTTTGAAATAAACGGAAAGAATTCTCTTGTCACCAGAAGACTAGGCTTGAGAATGAATGGAGAAAGCCATTTCACATGATTATTTCAATAGGATTATCACAGTGGTACAAATTCTTGCCATCTGCTCTCAATAAGTCTGATGTTTCATAATCTCGGAGAGAACATTAATTATTAAATAACAAGACAGCCATCAAGTGTAGCAAACTGTTGCTAAAATGTTGGATAAGTAAAACTACTTCATATGTTTCGATCCTTTCAGACTTCAGGGATGTTCTGAGTACAAGGAAAAACTATGGCATATGTTGTAGTTGCTTGGCTTGCAACCTGTTTTCACGCTGGTTTCTTACTTGGTTTATTCCTCAAAGCTGAAAATGGAGCTAATATTTCTCTTCGAAACGTCGGTTCACTTTCAGCGAACTACAACAGCGTTATATCCCAGAAGACAGAACACTTCATACCTTAATAAACTGTTTTACGCGTGCTTCAAATGAAGGGTTGAGGAGTACTTTGTCTTGCGATGTCCTGGTGATGACGGTGGCTTATGTCAGAAGAAGTGTATATAATATAATTTTAAAAGCTTTTATATATAATTGACCGCCTCTGTGGTCTAGTGGTCAGATTTCCTGGCTACAGATGCAGAGGTCCAGGGTTCGATTCAAGGCGCTACCAGATTTTCTGAGAAGTAGTGGGCCTGGAACGGGGTCCACTCAGCCTCTTGAAGATAACCTAGAAGCTCTTTGAAGGAAATAGCGGCTTCGGTCTGTAAAACCGAGATTAACGGCCGTGGGGATCCGTTGCGCTGATCGTGTGACACCCTCTATCTGCTAAAGATGGCACTAACTTCGCCGAAAAGCGGCGGTCGCTCGGTCGGTATAATTCACTTGCGGGCTACAGGCCATGGAGTTTGTTGTTGTTTGTTCTATATAATTATAATGTACACGTAAGCAGCCATCTGTTGTTACAACAGGCTCCGAAGATTGTCGTGGAAGGCAGAAACACGTAAGACGAATTTATTGACTGTTTTCTTGTTGTTTAACGACTAATATAAAGAGTAACTTTCGAGGTATCTCACTAAAACATCCGTGAGAATGTACTTCTGTAGCCGTTTCTCTTATGCGTCCAGCTGTACATATGTAGATAATAAGCGCTCTTTATTTCATCATAAAACGTGTTCTGAACACAACTCGTCAGAGAAATGTTTAATGTAATATAGTACTAACCTTCATTTGCTTACGACGCGTATATTCTCTCTCTCTCTCTCTCTCTTGATAGAATTCTGGGTGCCGTAATACTCAGTGACTAGGCATACGTATCTATCGCGGAAGCTAATTCTAACATAGAGCGACAACTCGATTTAACGCCACTCATAATACCGATGTAAAGACAGTGGCAATAAGACATAACAGGGTTTAGAAACGTTCCAGCAGCATTTCAATACAGCGGCCTAGTTCGGAGATGAAAGCGATGATAAGATGTTCCTCACACACACACACAATTTCTTCTTTCTGCTCATGCAAGCGTTGTTCTCCTCTTTATGTTGGCGCTGTAGGAGATTGCATTGCAAGACAAGTCTGTGTGTACAATTGTACATTGAGGATACAGGAAAAAAATCCCAAAGGAATGTGGAGGTGACCTCCATTTCTGCCTATTTGGGTGCTTCCCTCCAGCACCAAGCGCTTGTCGCTCGTGGAAGTTTCCGTTGTCAGAACCCCTATGAAGAGAATGATTACACTTCGCGCAAGTTGATACAAGCAGTAACTTGTATTCCGGAGACACCTAGCTGGAATCTCGGACTAAGTTTTTTCATGGCCTCCGCCAGTTACTTCTTGAAATTTAAATTAAGCCATGGTCACTTCCTTCCACACAGTTTCCGCTTCATACTCACTATATCAAGTCATCGACGCTATGAAATCTAGTTACTAACAGCGTTGCCAAATGAACTTTAGATAACATAGACCGAGGATGTCTGAGAAGAGGGTGCTCAGGAGAATCTTTGGACCAAAGAGAGATGAAGTGACGGAAGGTGGGAGAATACTTGAACTGCATAATTAGGAGTTTCATAACTTGTACTCTTCGCCAAGTATAATTAGAATGGTCAAGAAGTGGCCGCAGTACAAGGAACTTAGTCCCACCCCACTAGCAATAAAAGAAGTGTAATGACAACCAATCACCCAAAACAGGAGTAGACCCACTACAGACAGCCTTGTACGGCAGTATAACTAAGACAGTGGACGATGCCTTACGCAATTCAGGACTATAATAAATATTTTGTGTGACAAGAAATTTAAGAAATTAAAGTTTTTTTCGAAAAGGTTAGAGATACTTACATGAACATTTTGAAACCAGCATGGATACACACAGTGTTTCTTTAGAGATATTCGATACGCAGTCTATTAGTTATTCTGCGAACGTCATCGCGGCAATATTTGAATTCTCCCCATGTATGCAGCAACTGGTTCGTCAGTGTTGGCTGCGGCCTGTGAAATTGAGACAGCATTTTCCTTTGACAGTGATCTGAGCGCCAATCGCGTCTGATATATTACACTCAGTATTGTTACCAAAAGCATGATAAGTTATTTCGCTGTTCTCAGTTGCTTTCATAGTTGTATCTGTAAGATATTCAAGAAAACAGCAAATTTTTATCACCCAATTAATTTATAATGCCGGTCACGGTAGCCGAGCGGTCTAAGGCATGTACTGTCCTCGCTCACTTGGAAACCGGGATCGTGGGTTTGAATCCCACTCAGGGCATGGATGTTTAGTTTGTGTGTGCGTTCTTCTGTGTTTGTATACAGGTAGAGGCCTTGCGACGAGCTGATCACCCGCCCAAGGAGTCCTACCGAATGTGTAAGATATAGAAAAACCGAAGTGAACGGAGAAGTTCATGGAGGTAGGCCTATGCCCACTGGAGCTGTAGTGCCAAGGGAAAGAAAATTAATTTATAATACTGCTGAATTTTATAAGAAATCGTGTATTTTAACAAAAACTAGGGAATGAACTAAATTTGTGCCACATTAAACTGTGGAAATATTAAAATGTAACACTTTCTGACAGATTTTTTTTTCCTTGGCAGTAGAGCCTCAGTGTTACCATAATTCGTTCTTTTCTTGTTGTTGATCTGTATGCTGCTTATTTAACGGCTACGCTTTGAAAAGCGGTCAATATTTATAATTATGGTTTTAGTACCCAGCTCCTACCTGCGACCCGAACACTGTTTACAGTTTCTACTATGGTATGCAACTTTGACGTTTGTGGTTTACCGGCGTCCTATGTTGACGCTGCTCCAGTGTTTACTATTTGCTCCCCAGTCACATTTACATATTCTATGGCAGTTCCTGACCACTAGATATGCCCTACATTTCATAATATGTCTGAAACGTCTTTGAGAGTGCGTCGTTATTAGAAAGTTACTAGATTCTGTTCGCAGCATACCAGTGGAACACCGGAGATCTCAATAAACGCACGGGACTTTGCTTTCGTAATGTCACCTGCACACTATGATGTACCCTCAGAGATATTTCAGAGAAATAACACAATATAAGTGCTAATAGCATGCACTATTTGCTTCTCGACCACTATTTACAGTGTCTCTGTTAGTGCACGAATTAAATTTGATAGCATAATGTTACATAAGATAGGAAACAGATATTTTGAAAATTGTTGCACAGTTCAGATGTTTGGCAACAACAATAACAGATCGAAACTTGATTCAGGAGGAAATTAAGAGGAGATTGAACTCGGGTAATGCTTGCTACCATTCAGTGCAGAACCTTCTGCCTTCTCGTCTGCTGTCCAAGAACATAAAAATTAGAATATACAAAACTGTAATTTTGCCAGTGATTCTGTATGGGTGTGAAACTTGGTCTTTGACATTAAGGGAGAAACATGACTGAGGGTGTTTGAGAACAGGGTGTTGAGGAGAATATTTGGACCGAAGAGAGATGAAGTGACAGGAGGTTAGAGAAAACTGCACAATGAGGAGCTTCATAACTTGTACTCTTCTCCAAGTAAAATTAGAATGATCAAGTCAAGGAGGATGAGGTGGGAAGGGCATGTAGCACGAATAGGGGAGACGATGAATGCGTATAGGATATTGGTGGGGAAGCCAGAAGGAAAGAGACCACTGGGAAGACCAACGGGTAGGTGGGTGGACAATATTAAAATGGATCTTAGAGAGATAGGATTGGATGGTATGGATTGGATTGGTCTGGCTCAGGATAGGGACCAGTGGAGGGCTCTTGTGAAGACGGTAATGAACCTTCGGGTTCCAAAAAAAAGCCTGGGAAATTCTTGAGTAGCTGCAAAATTAGCGGCTCCTCCAGAAGGGCTCAGCTCCATGAGTATGTAATTAAATAAGCATAATGGTATATAAGATCTAACAGTTTATGACGGCGGTACATTATTACAAATATCACATTTCTGGACATTATACACCGTCTTGTCTTTATGTAAAAACAGTCCTGTTTGTTTTTCAAAACACAACGTTTCGGAGACTGGATTTTGTCTCCGTCCTCAGGTAAAACTTACTCAGTTGGGCTCAATCGATAGATAGTCCGGGGATATGGACTAGCTGTATCGATTAGGCCCAACTGAGTAAGTTTTACCTAGAGATGGAGATAAAATCCAGTCTCCGAAACGTTGTATTTTGAAAAACAAACAGGACGGCTTTTAGATAAAGACAAGATGATGGATAATGTCCAAAAACGTAATATTTGTAATAATGTTACACCCATCGTCAAATCGAACAACTACAGTAGGTCTGCCACTTTTTCGTTTATAAATCAATATGTAAGGCTGTAGATGAAATTCGATATTAAGGCTTATCAGGAGTTATCTGGAAACGTTTACGGCACAGTACTACTTTATTTTCTCTCGCTGATAGCGTAATACGTAATATAAATATTATTTACTTGCTCTGAAGCTTTATTTTATCGATTTGACGCCTCAGGAGATGCACTGACATTTACTGACGTAGAACTTAAATTCAAAATACATATTTCACAAAAGCACGTAAAACTGCATAGATTTTCCTGTATATAGCAATGTAAAGTGGGAAATTTCTGTAGCCATTTCAGCATTCCTCGCTTGATCTCTACAGAAAAAAGTTTATGCATTTATTTGATGGTCATAATGTAGATACTTAAGTACTATGATGACGAAGAAATTCTCCTTGCAGATTTTAAAGCAGAAGGTTTCTTATCCTTGACGTATCCTGAGCCAGAAATAACGACTTCTAGATGGACTGCTTCGCTTCTTTATCGCTTGGTTAATTCTCAGGTTATTGAACGGAAACTTCCACTTGCATAGTGTACGTAATGTTGAATGGAATGAAATGTGAATAAGTCAGGATGAAGATGATCGTTGCCTACTTTAAGGTAATAATTTGACATTATTCTAAAGTACTGAATAATACAACGAAAACTTCAGTCGTAGCAGTCAGTAAGTGCCACCTTCTGAAAACAAGTCTAGAATAGTTTACCTGCAGGCATACTAGCGTCTTTCCCCTGTAAACTAAACACTTTTAGAAAGAGGTTTCTTTATTGCTAGTGGGGTGGGACTAAGTCCCTTGTACTGCGGCCACTTCTGGCCTATTGTACCAGCCCCAGATGATAGGTGAGGGTGATTGTGGAGCAATTTGTGGAATGAAGATTGGCAGGGGAAACCGAAGTACTCGGAGAAAACCTGCGCCAGCGCCACTTTGTCCACCACAAATCCCACTTGACCAGACCCGGGATTGAACCCGGACCGCCGCGATGGGAAGCCAGCGACTAACCGGTTGAGCTATGGCGCGGCCTAGAAAGAGGATTAGGAAAGCTGTTGCGAGTAATGAGGCCTTAGGCGGAATTAAATGATCAAGTGAAGTAATGTGAAGTGTCCTTGTTCGAGTGCAGTGAAAAGAACAAAAGTACGTGCCCTTTTATAACTTTATATTGTGACATGTTGACCCCTACCTCCCCCGCTGCACGTAGCGGTAACGTAACGCTCGCGTAATAGGCGAGTAATCACCCCGCATCCTAGCAGCTATGCGCGGTGACGTCACGAGCGGAGCCGAAGAGAGCCGAGCGGAGCCGAAGATAGCCGAGCCCCCGCAACCTGGTAACCATGCAAGGCTAGCAACAAGGGTGCCTATTACGTGGCCGCATTGTCCGATAGAGGCTACATAGGGAGCACCGAAGGCTATTCACAGTCAACCGGTCCGCGATTTGCACATGGCATTCAAAATTCCATACGTTTATGATTACATAACAAAATTATGCAGGCAACAAGCAGAAGTCATACAAAATCATGATAATGAGAATGTTCGCAACATCGGACAAGGCGAAGCCCGACACAGAAAGTATAAGAGGCTTAAACTTGGCGGCGGTCAGGCATACGACCGTTCAAGTGACTAGACTGCCGTGGTAGCTAATACTATTAGGATATTTATTTATATATATATAAAAGGGCATAATCTGCTGTACCTAGCCTGGACTGACGGAGGCCGTGTAAATATTGTACATTTATATAAGTATGTATTGCAAATATGTGTAAATACAGACAATGGACAAATTACTACAGACTGACTAACAAATGACAGACCCGACCTCTCGTCAGAGAGGGCGCTACACATGGACAGGACAGTAACTTTCATACAAAAGAAATATCTGGTCATGAGCCCCAGCTGGGGCTCGACACCAAGACAGACAGACTGAC
>NW_019721758.1:1496351-1496818 GCF_002891405.2 Cryptotermes secundus
GTGTCAGAAGTGGGATACGAACTTACACACGTGACCGACGAGATTCGATCTCAAGACACGTGACAATTTGGTGTCAGAATTTTTACGAACTTATCCACGCGAAAAGAACATGGAGATGCAGCAGATGATGGAAATGCTGCTCAAGGAAATCAGAGCTGGCCAAGAAAAAGCAGATGCCGACCGAGTGCACATGCAAGAAATGTTCCGCTCCTATCAAGAAGAGATGGAAGCAAATAGAAGAAAAGACAGAGTAGATTTTCTGGCGAAGTTAGAATTCGATCAAGAGAAAACAAATAGCCTGCTGACGAAATTTGAAGCCGACGTCAATGCCTGGCTGGAAGAGACGACAGCCTGCCCAGTGGACACGATACCTGCGACGGCACAACAAGAAGAGGTTCCCATGGTGATACCGGTCGGAGTGACGATGGCCTGCCAAGAAAGGGAGGCACGTCCAGAAGAAGAAGAGC
>NW_019721758.1:1497377-1636500 GCF_002891405.2 Cryptotermes secundus
AAGGGAGCGGATGTAATGGACAAAGAAGATGCTGCAAGAACAGCCTCCGAAGCAAAGGAACGGGGATGCACCGTTAGGCTATTCGGGACGAACAGCCTTAAGGAGGGAGCAGTGTGACATGTTGACCCCTACCTCCCCCGCTGCACGTAGCGGTAACGTAACGCTCGCGTAATAGGCGAGTAATCACCCCGCATCCTGGCAGCTATGCGCGGTGACGTCACGAGCGGAGCCGAAGATAGCCGAGCCCCCGCAACCTGGTAACCATGCAAGGCTAGCAACAAGGGTGCCTATTACGTGGCCGCATTGTCCGATCGAGGCTACATAGGGAGCACCGAAAGCTATTCACAGTCAGTTGTACTGAGTCAGTCAGTGAGTCCAGGAGCTACCTCCGAGTTCCGAGTTAGCCAGCAACTAGTCAGTGGTATTGGGGCATTTGGAGTGTACTATTTGTGATACTGCAGATAGCAGTAATCGGAAATCTGTAATTTGGGTGATTGTATGAGCGAATGTGAAATAAAATTCGCTATATAAAATACGGCGTGAAGTTATTTGTCGCGATATACACCCGATACGCGACAATATGTTTGGATTTGCACTGTGTGTACCTTGTTTATTGTATGTATTTTGTTTTGTATTGTTCTCTTATGTTATAGACTTTCCTTGTCTGTATCAGTGTAAGTTCTACTGCCACCGGGTGAACACCCAATTGCAGTAAAATAATAATAATAATAATAATAATAATAAAAGAACATCACTGTTGCATCTGTCTGCTAGGTAATAAGCCTTGAGAAACTGAGGAAATTCATAAATAATCTCAAAGAGGACTGTCAGTCTCCCGGCTGAGATTTTAATTGGGCACTAAGCAGAGCTCCCAAAATCCATCTACTCTACGGACCCGGTTACGTCATCATTTGTGTAGGCAACCTCAAGGAAGAAAAGCCCTTTTTAAGTATATTTAAATTTCCCACCGGCGTATGAATGCCAGAAGTTTTTAATGATAACATGACCGTCTACGTTACACTAAAATGGCGTTCCCTCTTACCAATATTAGGTAGATTATAAGCATTACATTGCTTCGCTTGGTTATAGATTGGTTTGCACGACAGACAGGATAGTAACCAGTTCCCTGGGACCGACACACTGAGGCTTAACGCCACTAATAGCAATGCCCGCTATCAGACACAATTTTGAATCAGTTCCATTTATGTCTCACACCCCAAACCGCTCTCAAGTCGAATTTCTTTTCATCCTCCAATTTATTTCTCGGTCTTCCAGGTGGTTTATTCTTTACGCATTTCTGTCTCTTGCAACCGAAGAACATCTTCAGCTAGCCGAAGCATTCGAGATGTTACTGTTCTAGTACCAATAGGTAATCTGTACAAAACCACGAAGTTCCTTACTTTGTAATATCCCAAAATTCCCATAAACCTCATTTCTCATATATATGCCTGAACAATTTTGTTTTCGGATACTTGTAATTCGTGTTCTTCTCTCAAAGTAACAGATCACGTTTAACATCCATAAAAAAAACAAATTCCGTAAGTACATAAACAGAAATTTACTTCAATTTGCGCGAAAGAATTCAGTTAATTTGGCAAGGGACGCGTGAGCGGAAGCTGTTTACAATGAGAGTGACGTCATGCAATGCTGGTAGCTAAATGAGGAATATAAATCTCGGATCGGTAACTGATGAGCCTGGCTGCTGTAGCAACAGCAGGACGTTCGAGTCTGACGTCAGTAGGAATAACATAGCATCCAGGATAAGATTGTTAGATCTTTCACTGTTGTCCTCTCTACTATACGTAATTGGCCGAACTAGGAAATTTACATTACAATTCCAAATTAAATATTTACTAAAAACGTAATTGTTATTTGACACTGTCCATTTTCTTGAGTTTTTCAAACATAAATTTTCGGAATCTGGATCTGTTTCCGCCATCAGGCGTCAAGGAATAAAGTTCCTTACTCAGGAGGTCCTGCTAAAAGGACAAAGAGGTCAACAAAGAGGTCAATTGCATTGGAGTATCGCATTTTAAACGTTAGAAAGAATATTTGCCTAATTACAGAGCCATGGTAAAAGAAAGAGATTGTGAAATATCACAATAGTATTTCAAATAACATTAATTAAAGAATAATTTGAAATTTCGTTAATTGGTTAATGCAGTATGAAATACAACCTACTTACACGTAATTACTAGTATACGCATAATGTGACGAATATGCTAATACGACAACAACATGTGGGGCGAGCTTCGAATTTCTACTGGACAAACAATGTTCTAACGTGCCAACCCGGACCCAGTGTTTGAGAATTTCTAACGTGCACCACTGAATAGAAACATCTTCCTCAGATGGAGTCTGTCTCAGTCGCTAGAGGAGTCCAGTATTTGGGACTGCCTCTTTCTGACTGACCACCTGAGTAGGAACATTTCCTACCATACACATTGTTTATTTAATTAATTTCATATTTATAATCTACTCTCGATAATATGGGGTAATAAGTAAATTTGTTCTAAGTAGGTGTCTTGCGTAGAGAAGTAATCCACTGATGATACTCTTGACAGGCCCTGTAGAGGAATGGTGATGGTTTTAATCTTCGTCATCTGCGGGTTGCGGTAGGTCAGACGGCCCCTGTCTCCTCAATCTTCTTACATTTGGTGGATTGCTAATTTCTACAACTAGTCTGTTATTGTGGCCGAGTATGCTTTGATGGTAGAGTGTTGGCAGTCTATGTATTACTTCTATGAGAAATTGGATTTGTAGATCATTGTGGATAGTAAATTTGGTGTTATACCAAGGTGCTTTAGTTACTGAACGCAAGAATATGGATTGAAGTCTTTGAATTATTTTTGTGTTTGGTGGTTTTGTACAGCGCCATAGCTGTATACCATATGTCCATATGAGTTTTATTATACACTATCTTACACCTGAAGCCTGAAAAACATCCTGTTTCCAAACTTTGTATTTGAAACAAATCAAGACGGTGGACAATATAAAAAATAATATGCATATTTATCGTTACACACCAGCTTTAGAAATATTTAGAATTCTTTATTAATTTTCATGCCTCTTTGGTCTAAGTGTTAATTTATTGAAAATAAAAAAATATTGTCGTACAAAGAGGCAAGGGTCAGAAACCCTGTTCCTTGGCATTCCATTAATTACTCATTATAACCAAAATTCTTTGAAATAAAAATTAATATCTTAACGGGCCCTAGATATTACGGCATGTGCCAAGTCATTCTTTCTGACAGACTGACAATAGGCCGGATATGAGAAATTTTGGGACTATAAAGTAAGGTTCATGATTAAATGGCACCCCTCAAAATTAAATCCATTCTAAGATTTTCACTGAAAAGCCCATACCATATTTTATGAAAACCTCTGGAGTGGTTACTATAGGATTCTGACGATGGTGTGTAACACACTGATATGTTGGGTTTTTGGACTTTATCCATCGTGATTCCAGTGATTGAGGCTAGCTCTTTCTAACGGACCCAACTGAATAGGTGTTCTCCTTCACCTGAGGACGGAAACAGATCCAGTTTCCGAAACGTCGTGTTTTTATTGTTATCTTAAAAACCAGGACGATGGATAAAGTCCAAAAACCCAACATATCACCTCTGGAGTGGTTTTGGAGACAAAATTTTCGGACCTATGTACAGGCACGACTTACCTTTGTACGTTCAACGTATTCTGGAGTATTAACCAAGAAAAGATAACCTGTTCAATCGATAAAGTGACTAGCTGCTGGCTCAGAGGAAGGGATTCGGTTTTCAAAAAAGACAAATTTCCTTTGTCCGCCACCACCCCAAAAATGGCATTTGGACCCACTCCACTTATCCAGTGGGTACTGGGGTTGGAATTGAAGCTTCCAGAGCGTGAAGCTGATAACCCTTCTCTATGTAGTCCCCAGATAACTCTTTCACGTGCCTTTAGAGCAAATTTATAAGACAAGGGAGCAAGTTTTATAGACGAGCCTGTGAAAAACTGCATAATTATATTACTGACAAAATGGCTATACGTCTTTTTCAGGTATTTTGGCCTCGTTTTAATAACGTTGAAACCCATATGATCAGTTTTAAGTTTCTTATTCTTTAAAAGAATGGAAGTAAGTTTATGGGACTACCGTGCTCCTTATGTGTGTGCCATCAGTTTCTGAAGCTACTGACCAATTTTAACGGAATTGTATAAGAAATTTATGCTGCTGGAAGTGAGATCAGATTCGTAATAGTTGAATTCATGCACTAGAGTGACACTATAGACACTAATATACAGGCGGGTGGGAGAAACGATGCTCGGTACAGTAAAGTTATTCCTGTAACAGACCGTGAAGGCCCATAGGGTTGTGAGACGTCGAGGTTCTCACATTTTCAGACAGTCGGCTTGCAGATGGCGGTGAGGTTGTCACCGTTACGCGTCGGCTGGCCTTTAACCCCAGGAGGATCCCTGGTACTCATTTCTGTTAGAGGCTGAGTCGACCCCAGGGCCATAGTGCGGCTGGAAGGATTAGGTCAATTGAAAAATCCAGTGATATCAGCGTGAATCGAAACCGCGACCTTCCGGCTTGTAGCACAGTGCCTCAACCAACTACGCTACCGCATTAGAACGTAAAATAAAGACGTAGCAGCAATGCGAAAATTTTCGTTTAGCTTTGGTCGACAGCGATGACTAACGGACTCTTATAGCTAGGAATATGAAACAATGTTTTATTATATGTTATAAGTAGCCTTATAAATCTGTGTGACAGATTGTTTTTAAGTAAATAATTAAAATATGGCCACAGAGCTAGTCATTGTAGTTTTTTTTTCTGTGGCGCTACAGCCCCAATTTGGGCCTAGGCCTACCTCCATGAAACTCTCCGTTTCACTTCGGTTTACTAGATCTTACACATTCGGTAGGACTCCTTGGGCGAATGATCAGCTCGTCGCAATGCCTCCACCTGTAGACAAACACAGAAAAAACGCACACAAACATCCATGCCCTGAGTGGGATTCGAACCCACGATCCCGGCTTTCCGAGCGAGCGAAGACAGTGCATGCCTTAGACCGCTCGGCTACCGCGACCGGCCAGTCATTGTGGTTACGTCTGTGAAATTTAACTTGGAATTTTTACTGCAGTAGTATGAAATAATGATAATAATAATAATAATAATAACAATAACAACAACAATAATAATATAACTTTTGGCATATCTACAGTTGCAAATAATAAAACAAAATTCTGGCTTCAGTAAATAAGACCCTCTTATGAGCACTTGCGCACACTTCAAACTGTAAGCCAAATTGCATTTTCTTACTTGAACATAAGCTTATGTTACCTGAATATAATATTGTGACGAATATGACCATTGTTAGACAACGGTTCGGTAATCACATTCCTGATGTTACGCAGTCAACAGTGGAAGGACCTCCGTTGCTGGGTAGCAGGTCGCTAGGCACGTTTCATAGCAACGGATAAAGAGATAATAACATAGGTGATTGTGATCTGCAGTCGGTTGGCTTTGAAGTTATAAGAATGGGACATGTAATTGGCTTGAGAGTTGATTCGTAAGGGAGCTGTCATTCGAGAGTTCAGTTCAGTTCAGTCCAGGAGAGTTAACGTGATTTCAATGAGTCAGTCATAAGAGAATTCAGAAGCTGAGTGTTCAGCTGTGGAGTGTTAACCAGCGGACAACGGAAACTGAAGAAATGACCAATTCGTAAGTCAGTCACGCAGAAGAAAAGACACTCGTGATCCAGTAAGGAATGGAGTGAGTCTTAGGAAGCCATGGATTGTGAGTTTTATAATTGGCTGTAATTGTAATGGAAGTGCCAATAAATCCAATCATCCAATTCAGAGTCCCGTTATTATTAGTCACGGAATCCCGAACACGTGATAATTTGGTGTCAGAAGTGGTTACGACCATAAATACGTCAGAAGTGGTCGGATTGGATTGACCGAATTGTTGAATTGAAAATTGCAGCGCGTAATTGTGTTGCCACGTTATGGATACGGAACGGGTCTGCGAAATGCTGGCTGTAATGAAAGCCATGAATGCAAAGTTAGACGCGGGGAACATTGAGTTGGGTGCCCGTCACGAAAGGATGACGACCTGCCAAGAAAAAATGGAGGCCTATCCAGAAAAGATGGAATCCGGAGTGGAGCACCGGGAGGCCCCTAAGGATGAAACCGCAGTGGAAACTGGCACAGGACCGAATATGCTGCATAGGGACCGGCATCCAGCCGAAAAGCGCCGCCAAAAGCCAAAGGAACGGAACCAGGGAAATTATGGATCTCGGAAGAAATTGGCTGCCGCCGGCATGAGAACGCCCCGCCATACAGTGACACGGCGCAAGGAACACAGGCGTAAGGGCCAAAATAAAGACAATATTGCACCGAGAACTTCTGAAAGAATGACGTTCGGAAGGAGGCATCAGCCGAAACCGGAAGGCAAAAACTGGATAAGGAGCCGAGGCCTGAGACAGCAGCTACGAAGAAAAGGAATTCAACAAGACCCTCAGGAAAACTCCAGGGTTGGAGTTCGTGAAGAGAGCAGGAGGGATGTCCAGCAGGTTGCGGAATGTAAAGAACTGGATCTTGTGGAAGGGTCGACCCCTTCCGGAGCGAGAATTCAGGGACTGGACGTTGTGGAGGGGTCTGACCCCTCCAAAAAGAAGAAGAACCTCCTTGCAGTTGTGGTGCACCGCCCAGTTTGCAGACACAATCCAGCATACTGAAGAAAACAGCTACAGAACTCATACTGCGTTGCACAGAAGTAAATTATGCTCCTTTTTATGCGGTACAAATGAACTCCTCTGCGGATCTGAATGGAACTCATATAAGGTGTATGGAAGATACCTAAGTATGTGAACCAAAAGGTTTATTTAGTTCGCTTGATTCATTACATAGAAATATGTTTTCCATTTTAAAACTTAGAAACAGCAATTTGTCTTTCGTACGACCCCTTTGTTTGAAAGTGCGGATGACGCTACAGTTGAATTTTGTCAAATCCATGAAAATGCCACTAAATTTATCAGATTTAAATTCGCTCGATTGCCATACTTGAATCAAATGTAAGCAAGCTAACAATTGAACTAAATTCCCATTCCCGTATTCTCCTATATCCTGTAGGCACGGACAAGGCAAAAAAAAACACAGCCCCTATATTATTGCATGAGTGTCTGTTGGGGTTCCCACGTGATCGCTATTTAGTCAGTCCATTGGCAAGCTGGCTGCTGCCTAGCAATAGAAAATAATCTTCCTATTGTTGCGTACGCGGATTTCCGGCTTGACCTGGAGATGAACGACCTTCTATTGTTGCGTGAACATCGGTCGCGGGGTGTTCACCGAACCATTGCCTAGCAATGCTTTGAGCAAATCTATCACAGTATGTTGGAATGGATTCGGAAGGAAGTGGTCGTGGCCCAATCGAGTTACTATCCCGAAGTTTGCTTGACGGAACTGAGGGAGATCGCAAAAAACCTCAGTGAGGATAAAAGTTGTCCCGACGGAAATACAAACCGAACGCCTCCAATTTTTTTAATTCGCTTAGTGGGGGGTGGAGTCCAACTGGGTTCACTCGGCACGGCGGCCACTGATTGACCTATTGTAGTCTGCCCCAGGTGATTATGATGATGGAGAATTTGGTGGAATGAAGATTGGCAGGGGAAACCGAAGTACTCCGAGAAAACCCGCCCCAGTGCCACTTTTTTCACCACAAATCCCACTTGACCAGGCCCGGGATCGAACCCGGGCCGCCGCTGTGGGAAGCCAGTGACTAACCACTTCAGCTATGGCGCGGCCTTGAGCGCCTCCAAAGCCTAGAGCAATACTTGTAGATTAACCTGCCTGGTGACCCGAATTAATATTTTTTACACATAGTTACGGATATTCTATACAACTTGTGTGTGTTTCATTTAGATCTGCAGAGCCGATAATTCTTACCATTTTTAATATAATTTTTTAGCCACCCAGTGTTGCTTATATTGATTAGAACTTCCCCAGTTCTTTATACCGATTCAAATTAAATCAGGATAAAATAAATATTCCTGGATGATAGATGCCTTTATAATAAAAGCTTCCTCATTTGAGTTAATCGACTTTTAGGCCTAATCGAAAATTTTGCAAGGTAATTTTGTTCATGTGAACTAAACAGAGATGTCTCAGAACAAATATTTAGTTGCTATTTTTTTTTTCCTGTAATTTTTCTCCTCCCATATTACCACAGAGCAAACAGCCCCAGAATTTATCCGAAGAAATTGAGGAAAAGAGACGAACTACTGCACAAATGTTCGGTATGATAATTACGACGTTCTGCAAAGTGAAGGAACTTCTTCGCCTGATATGATTATGATCCACACAATATCGTTTTCCGCTACAATAAACCTCGTAACAGAATTATATGTAGAAACCACGCTGTTGTCTATTTTGTGGCTTATTTAATGGCCCTGCCAAAACCTTGCTTTATGTAATGTAAGATGATTAGTGGAGGATGAATTGGAAAGGATGTGGGAGGCAGCTTGTGGCTTAATCCAGATACTAAAAAGGAATATGCCTCGAGGAAATTAGAAGAGCCACACAAACCTCCTTCAAGAAAGCCGCCAGTCTTTGGTGTTAGCGACGTCAAATTTCTGGAACTTATTACCAAAATGTTAGTTACATAGCTGGTTTGTTATTAAGCTACTTAGAACGTTAGTAAGCTCCATAAATTTCTAATTTTTTTCCTGTGGCGCTACAGCCCCAATTTGGGCCTAGGCCTACCTCCATGAAACTCTCCGTTTCACTTCGGTTTTTTCTAGATCTTACACATACGGTAGGACTCCTTGGCCGAGTGATCAGCTCGTCGCAAGTCCTCTACCTGTAGACAAACACAGAAAAACGCACACAAACATCCATGTCCTGAGTGGGATTCGAACCCACGATCCCGGCTTCCGAGCGAGCGAAGACAGTGCATGCCTTAGACCGCTCGGCTACCGTGACCGGCTAAATTTCTAATTAGTTGACCGGATTCTAGTAGGGAGTTTGTGGTACAAGTCCTGTTGGACTTTCAGGTCTTATTATGACGGTTAGTTATCTACCAACATGGTACCTCAGTCCATTGATCGGTTAGTCAGTCAGCCAGTCTGTTTTTGGCTGGTTGGTAATGTACTTGATATGTTCGTTGCATAATGGTTGTCGTCTAGTACCTAGCCTCTTAAATGGATATTGAAATATAATTTTATAGACTCAATTTCTTTCGTAAGATTTGAGGCTTTCACGGCGGTGACTATGAAGAAAGCAGTCTTCTGGGATTTGGCACCGTGTATAAGTGGTGTTAACCNCCTTTTTTAAGTAAAAGTAAAGGTAAAATTGCCTTTCTGCCCGAGCATCCCTCCAGAAAGACTGTAACCGTACGTCCCTCGCCAAAATTATTTAATTAAGGGCATGACGAATTTATGCATTGTTTAACAACATTAGAGACGCTCCTCCGGCGAGATACCATCCCGGGACCGTCTAGTTGTATTTCAACTATTGTCTTCCTTAGGCTTAGGGTGTCACTATTGTCCCTAACATTGCCTGTTTGCTCCTAGTGTCATAAACCCATGAACTGACATTGTGCGAGACCGGCCAGGAGGAGTCTTGGGTTCACTGCTCGTGTGCCTTGAAGACCTAAAAAAAGTTAATGGGCATCTCGAGAAATACGAATGTAGGACAGATGTGGGGCTAGACCCTTGGCTTTCTCTTTTTATGCCCACTGGGGAACTTGTAAAGAGAGGGCAGTCGGTTACAGGGAGCGGAGGAGGACAGCTGTTGAAATGTAGACAGAGAACAGAGAAGTGTTTTACAGTAGGGGTAGCGAGTAGGATGGACGGAGCGGCTAGCTCGGAGGACTATTGTAAAAAGTGATCACTGTAAGAAAATTTAACCTAAAACTTCAATACACGGTGTGTTCTGGAGACCCCGTAATTCATGAACCCCGAAGTGAGTTCGACTCCCATATCCGAAGCACCCGTATCCCTGAGATAAAGAACTCAAGCTCGAGCGACAGTCGCGGCAGATGTACGTTGGCGGGCGGCTACAAGGCTCACAGGGGTGTAGAGGCAAAGATCCACGCATACTTAACGTTGGTGCTCTGGCTGCTTTTGACCCGAGGGAAGTGTCCTCGATAAAGTATAAAATTTGCGATAAATCCCTGCTAGCACTGTTCTCATTTTGGGATTTGTTATTACTTGCTGCTTCTAGCCCCCTTCTGAGGAGGTAAACCTTTTGTGTCACCCTTGACTAATTAGTTGCTTGTACGGGAGGAAAAGTTCTTCATAAGGCCGAGTAAACGTAACAGAGATGGAAAAGTCGTGGAGACTTTTGTTTGTCTTTAAAAGAAATGCTCTTCTTTGGGAGATCTCTTGTATCCTTGGATGCAAGAAAATTTCCCTAGAGAAAGCAGTGGTTTTTTCATCCGTTCCTTCTGCAGTCTAAATTCACGACACATATAATCATGGTTGCAGAAAATCAAAACACTTTACTTTGACTTATACGCAAAACAAATTCAGAAGAAAGTTTAAGAAAGTCTGATAAACATCTCTTACTCCATGTCTATACCTCGCAGTAGAAGGACAAAAATTAAACTGTTCCAACTTCAGTATACAGTTGAGGGTATAAAAAGCATTACAGAAGAGCAATAATGAATAAACGAAGGGAAGAGAGAAAGAATAAAAGGGAGAGAAAATGAAGGAGAAAGAAGAGTAAACAAACACAGGAAGAAATAGAGAGAGAAAATGATGTTAGGCCCCAATGAGTTGAGTTTATGCAACTGCGATTCAGCCCCGAGTGCATCAGTGCCCAGAGCTCAAATTTGAAAGTATAAAATATAAGTACTACACTAGCTCAGTAGGTATAGCACCGGCTTACGGGCTCGACGATGGGGTTTGATTCCCGGAAGAGGCAAGATATTTATGTGTATTCCACAGCACCCAGACAGGCTCTGGGGCCAACCCAGCGTCCTATCTAATGGGTACTTGGGGCTCTTTCCTCGGGGTTAAAGCGGCAGGGGCGTAAAGCTGACCACTCACCTCCATCTAGTGCCGAGGTCAACAATTATGGAGCTACTCATGTATCACCACTCCCCCATATGTCTTCATGGTGTAGTACTTAATTAATTCAGCGCACGAACAACTTTACCTTTATTACATGAAATGCAGAGTATTGTCTTAAATGTATGATTCGATCTTTTTGTAAAGTTAATGAAGTGAATGGATTTGTTAAAAGAAACAAAGAACATGGACACACAAATGTTATATTTTCTTAATTGAAACACCACACTACAGGCTGGGTGGAGAACGGGAATCTTCTCCCTTCCGCACTAAATCCAGACTAGGGTCCAACTTACTTACTTACTCATAGAGCTGAGCCCTTCTGGAGGAGCCGCCAATTTTGCAGCTACTCAAGAATTTCCCGGCATTTTATGGAACCCGAAGGTTCATTACCGTCTTCAAAAGAGCCCTCCACTGGTCCCTATCCTGAGCCAGGCCAATCCAATCCATACCATCCCATCCTATCTCTCTAAGACCCATTCTAATATTGTCCGTCCATCTACGCCTTGGTCTTCCCTGTGGTCTCTTTCCTTCTGGCTTCCCCACCAATTCCTATACGCATTCCTCGTCTCCCCTATTCGTGCTACATGCCCTTCCCACCTCATCCTCCTTGACTTGATCATTCTAATTATACTTGGAGAAGAGTACAAGTTATGAAGCTCCTCATTGTGCAGTTTTCTCCAAACTCCTGTCACTTCATCTCTCTTCGGTCCAAATATTCTCCTCAACACCCTGTTCTCAAACACCCTCAGTCTATGTTTCTCCCTTTATGTCAGAGACCAAGTTTCACACCCATACAGAATCACTGGCAAAATTATAGTTTTGTATATTCTAATTTTCATGTTCTTGGACAGCAGACGAGAAGACAGAAGGTTCTGCACTGAATGGTAGCAAGCATTACCCGAGTTCAATCTCCTCTTAATTTCCTCCTGAATCAGGTTTCGATCTGTTATCGTTGTTCCCAAATATCTGAACTGTGCCATATTTTTAAAACATCTGTTTCCTATCTTTATGTCACGATTTTTCCCTGCATTTTGGTGACGAAATAGTCACATATACTTAGTTCTCTCTGTGTTTACTTCTAGACCAACCTCTTTACTTGCGTCAGTTAAAGTTTGTTTGTTTTTTTATGGTATCTACCTTATCACCCAGTAGATTCACATCATCGGCATAGGCCAACAGCTGATGTGTCCCATTTAATTTCAGTCCCACCTGGTTTCCCTGAACCTTCCTAATGGCATGTTCTAAAGCAAAGTTGAAAAGGAGTGGAGATAAAGCATCTCCTTAATTTAGACCATTCTGGATAGGAAATTTATCTGACAAATGTTTACCTACACGGACTTTACCATACATTTCGTTTAAACACATTTTAATCATCCTAACTAGTTTCATGGGTATCCCAAACTCTATTAGAATATTGTACAATACTTCCCGCCTTACCGAACCATAGGCTTTCTTGAAGTCTGTGAATAGCTGATGTACTGTCTCATCGTACTCTGATGAATGCAAAAGATCTGGTCTGTAGTTGATATGTTACATCGAAACCCACACTGATGATCCCAATAATTTAATCTATATATGGGTTTAATCTTGAAAGAAGAATATTGGACAAAATTTTATATGAAGTTGATAGCAGTGATATTCCCCGATAATTACCACAGTCAGTTTCATCACCCTTCTTGTGAACTAGTACAATAATAGACTCCTTCCACTGATCAGGCAATTTTTCCTTATGCCAAATAGAAGTAATTAGATTGTGGACCTTAGAACATAATATTTCGCCTCCTGCTTGAATAAGTTCTGCCAGACTTTTGATCACTACCTGGTGATTTATACCGTTTCAATTTTTCAACAGCACTTTCAACCTCAAAAGGGCAAGGATCAGGTATTAATGACTCAGCTGTATGGATTTCTGTCTTCCTAACAGCACTGACCCTATGTACATTCAATAACTGAGAGAAGTAGTTCCTCCACCTATTCAAAATGTTGTGGGAATCTGCAAGCAGGTCACCATTCTCATCCTTCACTAAGTTACTGCTAGGCTGGTAACCCCTCTTAAAGTCATTTATTCCTATATACAGGTCTCTGATGTTCTTGTTCTTACTGTTCACTGCAAGCTCATCAATTTTGTCTTTCAGATATTCCCTCTTTTTGTTCTTGAAATGCCTGCTGGTTTCACGTCTTATATTATTCAGATTATCCCCATTTAACTCACTTGGATTCTGTAACCATTGCAATTTGGCCTGCTTTCTTTGATCTAATAATTTTGAGCATCCTTCATCGAACCATGGCTTATGCTTCTTCGCTTCATAATAACCTAGACTCTCTTTCGCAGACATTTTTATATTCTCTCTAATAGTTTCCCAAGCTCTATTAACATCCACCCAAGTTTCCAAGTCTTCCAAAGCCGTGAACCTATTTGAAATATCAACACAATACTGCTCTTTACCCTCTACCTCATTTAATTTCTTGAGATTGAACCTCTCCAAATGAACTCTGTGCATTGTTTGTTTGCTCACTGCCAGTCTTTCCCTAAACTTTGCCACCACCAGGTACTGGTCAGTATCACAATCTGCTGCCCTGAATGATCAGACATCAAGTATACTTGAGTGCCATCTCCTATCTATCAAATTGTGGTCTATTTGATTGTGTATCTTCCCATCAGGAGATGTCCAAATAAATTTATGGATGTTACGATGTGGGAACATGGTACTTTTGACAGTAAGATTTTTGATGTGGCAAAGTTTACTACTCTAACTCAATTATCATTACTAATTTCATGCAAACTCTCATTCCCAATTGTTGGTTTGAAATTTTCATAGAGTACTTCAGGAATTTATCAAATAGATGTTCTAGTTGTTCATAGAATCTGTCCTTTATGTCATCAATTTTATCTTCTGTTGGGGCATGAACAATGATATCACACCAGCGACCTTTTTGTATTATATATGATATCCTATCACTAACGAATTCTACCCTCTTAACTGCTGATACGATTCTCTTATGTATGAAAAAACCCTGTACCTAATTCATGATTTTCATTCCCCTTTCCATAGAAATATGTATAGGCTCCTGCTGGTGCGATGCCACCTTCATCCCATCTGACCTCCTGTACCCCCGCAAAATATAACATGTTTTAACATGTTGTAACATCTAACATGTTGTAGTGTTCAACAGATGGCGCTACAGTTTTAAATATTTTCTTGTTAACTCTCGCTCAGTTAGCTTGGTCTCAAGTGATTAACTTTCTGCGTGATTATAAGGGTGGTTGAGGGTGGGGTCCCACGCTTCCATCCTCAGTACCTCCTGCCCTACCCTATAAAATGAATTCTTCAGAGGAGCGGTTTGCACAGACCAATAAGATACTAAGATGCTATATTTTAACTACACTTCGTGGCTTTCCATGAGGTTTAAGTCCACAGATGGCGCTACACTTCTTATACATTTATTCTTAACTTTCGCTGAATTATCTTGGTCTCAAGTGAATAACTTCAAGTCACCCCTAAGGGCGGAGGTGGGCCGAAATTTTTTTCTTTTTGATCCCATGTGGATTTTAATAAAACCCGCTTAGGAGAGTGTCTTAATGAGCGGCCGCAAAAAAGCAAAAAATCTTCCCTCATCCCGGTCCCTCCCTCTATCTCTCCTCCTCCTTTACCCTAACTCCTAATTTTTTCCATTTTCTTTTTACAAAAATCCTACAGGTTTTGAACCAGGGACCTTCTGAACACTAAGCTGATGTCTTACTCCTACACCACCAGCTCCACAGAAATTTATTTTGTAAAATCTTCCTCTTAAGCTACATCTTCGGTTATTATTCCAGAAAAATCATATTAACTCACTTTGTATATCACAAAAATATCCTTGGCCTTGAACTTCTCATCACTACGCCGGTGTTTTACCAATGAGCCACCAATGCCACGGAAATTTTTGACCTTTAATCTTCTTCTTATGTTACATCTCGCTATATAATTCCATAAAAATTTCATTACTTTCATTCATTTCTTGTGTTTTCGAACCACGAACTTTACATATACAACGCCGGTGCCTTACCTCTAGACCACCAGAACATCTATGCTACAATCTTCTGCGATCCTCCTCATATTTTATGACTTGGTTTATAGCTGCAGATCGGATTAGTTGAACATGTCATTTGAGCTGATTTCTTATACTTTCTGTACCTGCTATAAATTCCGATCAGCCAGCCCAGTTTGGACATTTCTCCCTTATGGATTCTTCATGGATTACTGGGGTTTAGTCTTATTTCATAGAAGTCGCCCTGGTTGCATGATTCTTTATCTGCATATTTTTTACCCTCACTTTCAACTTAATTCCTGGAACCTAACCCATACCACTGTTTTATCACATTTTTGACATGTGCATGGTTGGCACAAGAGTTCTATCTTGTCTTTTATTGCGATTTTATTCTTATCTCCCAATAATGGAACCTGTTGTCAGGTGTTTATAGGCTGTTCTCTACTGACCGCCAGTTGTCCAGTGATTGAGACTAGCTGTTTCTAACTGGTCCAATCTCTATCTGAGGACGGAGACAGAGCCAGTCTCCGAAACATTGTGTGCTTTTTTTGTCATACCAGACGATGGGTAGAGTCCAAAATAAGCCTAATAATTCTGTACAAAACTATAATATTGCTTGTGGTTCTGTATGGGTATGAAACTTGGGTTTCTGATATTAAGGGAGTAACATAGACTAAGGGTGTTTGAGAACAGTGTGTTGAGAATAGTTGAGAATATTTGGACCGATGAGAGATGAATTGACGGCCCTACCCACCTTTGGGGATCACGGAGAAAGTTAATCACTTGAGACCAAGCTAATTCAGTGAGAGTTAACAAGAAAATATAAAATAACTGTAGCCCATCTGTGGACTAAAACCCTTAACATCACCCAATTATTTAATCACTTGAGACCAAGCTAATTCAGCGAAGTCTCGATACCCGGCGGCGAGGGAGAGATTTTTCTCTAATTCACAATGTCCGGACCAACTCGGGGGCCGACTAAGCATCCTATCCGATGCGTATCTGGGGTTCTTTCTTGGGGGCTAATGCCGCCGGGACATAAAGCTAGCCACTCACCTCCAGCTATTGCCGAAGTTATGAACAGCCGAGATACATCTCCACTTCTTCATACGTCTTCATGGCGTAGTCCTAATTAATTAATTAATTATATAGGGACAAATTTCCTTTTACTTTCGCTTATGGGTCTGAGGATTCTAGTCGATTCTCAAAATTCTACCCAAATATTTACACAACCATAGCTACCGTACATACTGGTAAGAGTGTGGAGTAAATTTGATAATGTAATTTGGTGTTCTGTCTTCGGACCGAAGTAGGGAACAGGAATAAAAGAAATATAGACCTAGCAGATAACACGTACAGACTGCAGAAAAGCGCCTTTTAATATAGCAAAAAGCATCAATGAAACAGTGGTTTCATCTTAACATTAAACAATCGCGCACAGCAGTCGAACTTCCCTGCGAAGAAGGCAATGCAGAGAAGGTTGAAACAAATCGAAACAAAAATCTGATTTGCGGAGTTTTCAGCGGATACCTTGCCTGGCGTGGAATTATAGTGTATAATCATGGGTTTGGGGCAAAAAGGGAAGTTAAATTATATTGAGGTTTTAACCCGCATGCATTAAAACCTGGAAGCTACGCCCAAGTGGCAGGCAATCCCTCTGGCGTCAAATTAGGCCAGAAAATTATTCCCAATTTGAACGTTCTAATGCGATTCCAGTAAATGTGCTTCGTTGCCAGATGCTCGCGAACGTCTCTCGGTGTTACTTCAGACTTCTCTACAGCAGCAAAATAATAGATGCAAATTTACAACATAGTGATATGGAGTGATTCTTTAAAGAGAACGTCAGGTATCAGAGGGTTAGGGCCATTTGAGTGAAAGGCATAGGCCTATGCAAAGGACAGTTGATTAAACGCGAATTTCATTCAAAGTAATGTGTTTGCAACACATTTTGTTAAAACAAATTTTGAAACCCAGTACAAAGACTAGCTACGGACTGGACGGCAGGGGCTCGATTCCAGGCACGGGCAACATTTTTTCCAGCTCCAAAAAATCCAAACCGGCTCTGGAACCACCCATCCCCCTATCCATTGGGTACCCGGGGCTCTTTCTCCATGGTTAAAGCGGTCGCGGCGTGAAGCTATTCACTTCCATCTAGTGTCGAGTTCACGAATGGTGGAGCTACACCTCCACCCCTTTATATGTCTTCATAGCATAGAGCTCAATTAATTAAGAACACAGACAACTTCACTAATTTTTATTGTGCGCTAGCATGTTGGATATACACGTATCACCAAGAACGACGAAGCGTGGTTTCAGACACCGCCTGCAGAGCCATGAGCGAAATGTCGGCAGTGACTGTGGATAAGTTAGGCTTTAAGTTATCCATGTTGTGTGTGTTATTGCAATAGGTTTTGACATGTGTAGCCTCATATCCAAATATCTGGTGTGAAAAATCTGCGATCGTCGGGATCATACTCCTTTTGAAACTATTCTATCTAAAACTACAGGGCTAGCTCGCGCAGTGTGCCATGTTGTAACTATGTCTAGCTATTTCCTCTTCAGCAAGGTGTGGCAATAATGCATGGACAATGTCAATATAGCGTTCCCAGTTACTGGTGTTTTTGTAACGTTCCATCAAGAACACACGCTTCTATGCACTGAACGCCATGTTGGTTACTGCTTGCACTGAGTATCTGAATTTTGCCAAAATGGACCCAGCCCTCTAATACATGACATTATTAAAATTCCTGACACTACCTTCTCTTTAAAATGTATACCACTCTGCATTTTATAAGTGAAGAGCAGACTATTCTATCGCAAAAAAAAAAAAAAAAATCCGCCATATTTTTAGAATGTAGGGCTGCATGCAAAATACTAAAATCGTACCTCACGAAGGACCAATCTTTTACCAATGTAATCCATTTTTTCTGAGGTACCAGAATTTATACTCACAAAACTGTCATCAATTACAGACGCAGGTCTGCATTCGAGGATTTCTAGTACAGCTGTTCAAATGGAAATCACTTCGGCATATTTCGTCCCTGCACTTTGTAACTACGTAGTACATCATTTTCACTGTAAAAGTATAGACATTAGGGTGAATTTTTTTTACATTGCACGCATTTTGTCCTGAAACAAATGTTAATCTGAAGGGTATGGTTTTCTAGGATGTAACGCCATGTAGTACGAACAATTCCTCAGCCTACACCCTTTAACCCTGAAAATGGAGACAGAATAGTCTTCTGAATCATGAGGATCAGCCAATTAGTCTACGATGTCTTACAGTTCAGAAGGCCATAGTCTGAACTATCAGGCAATAAGTCTATGCTGTCTCACAAGTCAGAACATAATCAGGCAATAAGTCTATGCTGTCTCACAAGTCAGAACATAATCAGGCAATAAGTCTATGCTGTCTCACAAGTCAGAAGACCACAGTCTGAACTACCACCTCCGCTGAAAGCTCAAAACGTATAATCAATGTCTTCTCATATTTTTCAGGTAATGATCTACTTGATTGAGGGAGTTCTGCCGGAAAGCTACTTTGCAAACAATCTACGTGGATTGTCTGTTGACATGGCTGTGTTCAGGGACCTCCTGAGACTAAGAATGCCGACATTGTCGCGACACCTGGAGCAACTGCAGCATGATGCCAGAGACAGTGCAACGGGTAAGACTGTGTTACGCGTTTTATATATTCTTGTAAAGAAATTATGGCGATTATGACACAGAATGGACGACAAAGAAAAGAATAGTGACTGTAAGGAAATATCCCTTAATTTGCTTGGAGAAAAGGAGGATTACCACTAAGAACCTCTTTTAGGATACCAGTCCTTTATTGAGATTCACCTAAATTACGGCCTCACAATTCCAGTTATGGTCTTAGTACAAAGAAGTGCAGGAAACTGTTTTCTACATTGAAGATAAATACAGAAAATTTAAGGAAACAATATCCACTCGCTTTTCTTCGGATCGGCGCTGCAGTCCAGGCAAAGAAAGTGGCCTCCTGGGGAGGCAAAATTTTAGGAGTGGCATATTTTATATAAGCCGCGCCATAGCTCATGCGGGTAGTCGCTGCCTTCCCACCGCGGCGGCCCGGGTTCGATCCCGGGTCTGGTGAAGTGGGATTTGTAGTGGACAAAGTGGCGCTGGGGCGGGTTTTCTCCGAGTACTTCGGTTTCCCCTGCCAATCTTTATTCCACCAAATACTCCATCATCATAATCACCCGGAGCAGGCTACAATAGGCCAATCAGTGGCCCCCGTGCCAAGTGGACCCAGTTGGACTCCAACGCCCCCCCACTAAGCGAATTTAAAAGAAAACGAATTAAAAAAAAAGTTTTATGAACCATCCATTTTTATTATTTTAATTAAAAATATTTTTTGGTCTTTTGTTCATATTGTGACTTAATTGGCTATAATTGAAACATATTATGCAACATTATAAAAAAGCTGTTTTAAGAGTTACGACAACAGTGACGATTTTTGGCACAGTGGAAATATCACGTTACTAATTATGGCGAAATTTCGAGTACCTTGACCCGTTTTAACTGGGAGTCTCCAGTTGTCCGCGGTGACACTGAGGTTTACGCCCAGCGCCTCTGCCTATGACAATTTTAATTTTGAACCACTTAATTCAATAGGATTTTGTTTTGTTTTTACATTGTAACAGACAATAATTTTTTATTTGATTTGTTTCATTCTTTACTGAAAGACACTGTCTCAGCTGCATACATAATGTAGCATTTGTGAATGTGTAAACCATGCATTCGAAATTATGTGAAAGGAAGCAACTGTGGCCTATGTAAAATTCTATCCCAGAGTTTGCCTAAAGGGACTGCGAAAAATCACAAAATACCCACGACAGTCAATCTTGAAGCAGATATTGGAACCTACGTCATTCTGAATATGAAGCAGGAATCTAACTACCTCACTTCAATGTGTTATAAAAATACTTGAAAGAATCAATAGTACTCATAGTAGTAGTAGTAGTAGTAATGATGGTGTTGGAAGTGGTGATGGTGGTGCTGGAGGCAGCGACAGCAGTTTTGGTGATGATANTGGTTGTAGTGGTAGTGGTAATAGCGATAGTGGTGGTAGTAACAGCAGCAGTAGTAGTAGTAGTAGTAGTAGTAGTAGTAATGATGGTGTTGGAAGTGGTGATGGTGGTGCTGGAGGCAGCGACAGCAGTTTTGGTAATGATATGCCTGTATGTATACTTTCAGGGACAAGTTATGAACCGCCTCTGACTAATGTGTTCACAATGCAATGGTTCCTCACACTGTTCTCCAACTGTCTGCCACAACCAACAGTGCTCCGTGTCTGGGACCTCATTTTTCTTGAGGGCAATGAGGTGTTGTTGAGGACAGCACTGGCAATTTGGGATGGGCTGGCAGAGTAAGTCATGGATTGTTTCTTGCTGGCCTTATGATTAAATCTACAAGAAAAGAATAAACATAGATTTAGAAATTAATTATATTAAAACAAATATGTGTACCAGGAATCTTCTTGGAGGGTAAAGGGTGGCCAGCACATAAGGCTGGCAACCTCACCGCCATCTGTGATTCAATTGTCTAGAAGATTTGGGAGCCTCAACATCTCACAATCCATAGGCCTTCACGGCTTGTTACAGGGATAGCTTTACCTTTTTCTATATCAATTGTAAAATATTGCCATGTCACCTAAACAAGCAAAATAATGACTGCCATTCACAAATGCATACTCTATGAATCTAATAGGCATAACCCAAGGTGGGTGATAATTATGAACTTGCATAAATTGTAGCTGATTTCAAGTTGTCTACTCTACTTTCCCATGTTAAAAATCAGGGTGATCTAGTAGTTACCATATATTTGCAGTAAAGGAATTACAGGTGTAATCCAACTTTTGACACTAGTATTGAAAATAAGAATCATGGTGACATAGAGTGGCATGTTAGCTCAGAGTAAGAAGTGTGGAGCCAGAAGGAATGTCTACTGCTAGGGAGCAGCATGGTGATAGTATGTGACTCACTGTTTTCTATGAGGTTCACACCAAGTTCCTATGGCAACAGGTATGCACACAACAGTGGAGGAACTGTTGGAGGCGAGTTTTTCCATGTGGTCTGCATTGAGGCTGTGTAAGGAGTAAATTGCTTATTTTAAGCTGTTCTGGCTCGGGCACCAGTCGAGAATTATCAGCTGAAGTTGGAGGTTGACAATGAGAAGTCGGTCCAGCCTGGGAGCTGGCAGCTGAAGGCTGTACCGACTGAAGCGAGCAGTCGGAGGGTGAGGTTGGCTTGAGATGGTCGCCAACCTACAAGGATGTGAATCCAGAAACAGAGGAATATCCGCCATTGGAAGCCACTACCAAGTAACGTGTGTGACAGTGATCTGTGAAGAGTAGTGCAGAGCTGTAACAGTGTCCAGTAAATCCAGCTGTCATTCCAAACCCCTTCTACAGTCACTCTAACACGTGAAAATATTGTAGTGTATTTCCTTAAAGCAAGAGCTGTAAAAGCAGAGAAACAGTCGTTGCTAGGTAATGGCCCATACACACACAGCAGAGGAATGCGTCACATATGCTGTGACATCATGCAACAATAGAAGATGTTTCGAAAACGGCATTCTTTGTGGGTCCGCAGCATGCTCCATGCTATGTAACCATGCAGTAAACACATCTCTGCAGCAGTGAATCAACATGGAACAACAGGGAATGTATGAATATATAAGGGGTGGGCCTTCTCGGCCCTTGCACTGCGACCTACAATGGTCTATTGTGCTTGAATAATAGGGAAAGTGGTGTTTTCTGTGGGTCCACCCCAAGGCTATATAAAGAGGATCTCATGCAGCTGGAAATAGAACTGAGTTGAGTTCCGGGTTTGGCAGTTGCAGCAGAGAATTGAGAATGTTATTGAGAAAGAAATGGCAAGAAAGCAATTAGATCATGCAGAGAAGACTTCATGTGTGATTTGATGTTACAGTGAGACTGTAAAATGTGGAAATAGCAATCACGTTGTAATTGCCTCTGGTTATGACTTGAAAGTATGTAGTGTCAAAAAATTCAATCATCCAATCCTGTCTATAAATCATGCACGAACCTAAATCGTGCCAGTATATAAGACAGGTGATTTCCATGGTTTAGAACACAAATCTAAATCATAAAATATTTTCCTTCCCAATAAACAGGCGTGCCTGGTGGAGAAGTTTAATAGAAATAGGTTAAAGATTTGTCATTGAAATATTTAGTGCTTAATTCTAGTGCTGAGGTCATGAAAGATGGAGCTATATATCCACCCACCCATGTGTCTTCGTGGTGTAGCACTTAATTAATTTAGCACAATGAAAATTTTACATTTAAGTATTACAAGTTCAGTGGTGCAGTACTAAATACATTTCTCAAATATATTGAGTTTTGAAATCATAAAAGTAATTGTTACATACAAATACTTTTCTATGTGTAAGTGTAAATATAATGTAAATATTATTTAATTATTATTTGTTATGATAAAATATAGTACAATGTATTTAAAGCTGAATCTGACTAAACAGTAGAGTAGTCATGTTGCATAAGTTTTTGGTCTGTGTTTGGGTCATATGTTTGTTAATACATGGGGTAAACCTGAAGCATCAGCAATTTTTATACCATTGCCTCCTCCAAATAATGTGCCTCAAGAAAATTTACTTTGGTTTTGTTTTGCAGTCGCATCATGGCTGTGGACAGTGCTGATGAGTTTTATAGCATCATGGGTGTTCTGACTCGAGAGATGCTGGAGTTTGGTCTCATGGATACAAATAATTTAATCAAGGTACTGCACAAATCTCAGACTTATCTTATAAATCTTACAAATCTTATAATTTGGTCAACCAATCTTGAATCTGGTGAAAGTTAAAACACAGCAACAACATAAGGAAAGCTATCCAACATTGATTGTGAGCTGTTATAATTGATTGTAATTGAGAGTGACTGTAATAGAAGGCGTTAATAAATCCAGTAATCCAATCCAGAACCTGTTATTATTTGCCATGCAAACTCCTAATATGTGACAATATCTTCAAATTTTGCACAGGTCTCACGAGTTGTCTGAAACCTCTATGTCAAAAGACTGAAGTGTTTATGCATTTTTTTTCTCTCCCATGTTCCTGGACTATGTAAAATTTCATAATATGTTCATTGTTTTACAATGAGGGACTTTTGTCACAAGCCCAAAGCCCAACACTGCGAGCTGCCTATGGTCGTTTATTCAACATATTTGCAAATACTCACCATATAAAAAAAATTAAAGCTATCCCTGTATCAGGCCGTGAAGGCCATAGGGTTGTGAGACGTTGAGGGTCCCACACTATCTAGACAATCGGCTCAAAGATGGCGGTAAGGTTGTCAGCCTTACGTGCTGGCCACGTTTTACTCCCCAGGAAAATTATTTAATTAATTCCTGGTACTCATTTCTGTTAGAGGCTGAGTAAACCCCAGGGTCTAGTGCAGCTGGAAGGATTAGGTCAACTGAAAAAAAAATCCAATGACCTCATAGGGACTTGAACCCACGACCTTCCAGCTTGTAGCATAACCCCTCAACCAACTACGCTACCGCATGCATCCTACTCACCATATATGACATAAATAAATTACAATATGTTTATGTTTATTCTTTGTCATCTCCAGCTTGTAGCTCATTCTTGAAGCAGCAATTGACAGAACAGCTAAAACTGGACAAGACCTGTGGTTTCATGTAGCATGGAGTTCAAATTGGTGTGTGTGTGTGTGCTTGTGTGCATGTATGTGCAGGTATGCATGTGTGTTTTCATCTCCAGACAAACAGATAACGTCCATACACACACACACACACATATTTGAATGAATGTGTCTGTTTGTGTGTATGTTATGATCCATAGAGAACTAGATAATGTCCTAATACACACAGATGCACTTCAAGGGTCTAAGGCCATACTTTCGTAACTGCTTTTGCGGAATAAGTGAATGTGTGATCTCAAAGGCTCAAATTGCAAACCTTTGAAATCTAAAAACTAAGAAATACCGGTGTAAGAGTTTGAAGATCTGAAATTAATTTATGTAAGTTTTGAAGTTTTCATGGTAGTAATTACTGAGATTAAGGTCTTCTGGTTTGTGACACCATGCAGTTTTGTAGGCAGATAATGATGTTTCAGGTGAACATGCTGCCCGTCTTCAGTGTTGAAGTTTCTAGGTTTAGGAACACGATTGGTTATCAGTACATGTAGCATAATTGCTTGAGGCACCATGCTACAAGCTGGAAGGTTGCAGGTTTGATTCTTGATGAGGTCACTGGATTTTTCCAATTGACATAATTCTTCCAGCCGCACTATGGCCCTGGGGTCGACTCTGCCTCTAACAGAAATGAGTACTAGGAATCTTCCTTGGGGTAAAGGGCAGCTGGCACATAATGCTGACAACCTCAATGCTATTTGTTAGCCAACTCTCTAGAAAATGTGGGAACTTCGACGTCTCGCAACCCTATGGGGTTCCTATATAGGAAAGTTACAAGAAATGTGTTCATGTGACTCAAGGAGAGGGATTAAAAATAGAATCTGATCTGAGGCAGTGGAAATAAATGGACATAAGATGGGCCTGAATACAAGGCAGTATGTTTGTCCAAAATGTTGCTATCCACACATGAAACTACATGGTGTCCCAATGCAAAAGACCACAATATTTCCTTTCAATTAATTTGTTGACTATGTACTTCTGATGTTGCAGACAATTGTAACTATTGCACCATTCCCATTCCCTGAGTTGCCAGAGCTCAGGGACAAATATCTATATAATATCACACCCTGGACACAAACTGTGTCCACAGCTGCACGCCGAGGACTGAGGCTCTTCTATTCCGATGATGATGATGATGGTACAGATGAAGATGATGAAAAAATAGCTGTTGCTGCAGCATATGGTATATCTGCAGTCTTCAGGTCCCCCCGAAGGAAAGGTACAACTTTTCTTGATAGTATATATAATTCTCAGCTATCTATCCACCTGCCTGTATGCTTTGCTTTTAGAAATTACATACATAAAGTAAGGGCTAATGAAAAATGCCTCATCTTATTAGTTTCTTCTGCTAACTTCAACTTGCAGAGTAAATTTAACATTATTGGCTTATATCCAGTTTATTTCCCTTCAACTTTCCAAAATATAATAATATTTTCCTGCCATATAATTTAATTGGTTAACATGTTCAGAAATATAAGTTTTACAGGAGAAAACACGTCTCTTCCAGAATTAGAATGAGTTGGAATTTGGGATGTTGTAATAATAACAGATAACCATATAATGCAATATATATTTTCTTGAAAACAGTTGACTGTCATGTCAAGAAGTACTTTTTGTAGATGTTCCCTTTTTCCAGCTTACACATATATGACTCATGGATAATGAAAATACATCGTTTTGATGGCATATAAACAGCATTTGTCAATCAGAAAGACTATTTTGTCAAAAAAACAGAATATCGAAGGAAAATATTTACATTAATGCACATTCCAAATTCTTCAGAATATTCCTCAGATCCGATTACTGGTCCTGTATTATTTCTGTATGTAAACACATCTTAGCAGAAACATACAGCATAAAACTTTTAATATTGTTCATTTCTTTACAAGTCTTCCAGCATATACTCTGAAATAATCTGCTGTGGGTAAATGCAGTTTTCAGAGAGAAAACTATTCAGTGGTAGTTCTGCCAATAAACATGCAAACAGCAAGCACTCCAAGATAAGAAGAATTAATTCAAGATTCATTACATTTTCAAACTTTGGAAAAACCTATATACTTTCTTCAAACATCCATTCCATAATGTCTGTGTGTCAAATATGATATGTCATACTGACAAGACCACAATTTTATATATATGGCACGTATAAAAAATTATGTTGCCATATTTTGAACAGACAACTTATTGATTTGAAATTTTTCTCAAAGAGTGATATATTACTTGTGTGGATAAATTTTATTTTCTCCCTGATTTTACACTAAATTATAGTAAAATTCGACCATAAGCATGGAAGGAATGACTCCTTATTGGAAAATAAATATTTTCCTAAATCTTCCAGCAGAAGCTAAACTTAATAAATATTGTAAAAGTGTGTGATCTGGCATTTAGCAGAAATCAATCTGAGAAGATAAAGTATTCTCTGATTATTCTTGTGCCTTTATAGGAAGGTTTACAGTCCTACAGACCACATATTAAGTTGCTCATTCTGTCCATCTGTCTGTGTGCATTAAACAATTTGAGAACTGTAGGACTGACTTTCCTTACATTTACTATGGAAAAATTTTACAGAAAATTGTTGAACCTCTTCAACTGTCAGTTGCGGTGGGTAATATTAAAAACTTTACTTAAAAAATGAAGACCTAAGTGCATTTCTGTGAGTACCTTGACTGTAACTCAAGGTAGCAAAGAAAGTTCAAAAGAGAAGTTGCTGAGAATGATGAAATTTGCCTTTTGTTCAATACTTTCTCCATAAATCTTATGGTTTTTTTAGGTAATTAAACAAATCAGATGCTATGCATACTTTTAAAATAAATTATTCCTGACTATCCAAGTTTCTTATTATTCATGTATCTTATCCCTTTCATTAGTGTATCTGATATATATTTATCAGCATATTGGTTTAAACACGTGCAAACTTTATTTGAGCATTTGTAGCCTATTACAATTCTTATTTGGCTTGTTCGAATTGCTTCCTCATATGATACATCCCCTTAACTACAGTCCAAATCTTTTGTTCCTTAAATAAATATATGATTATACAAATATTATATTGGACATTGTCTGAGTTTTATTTGATATACACATTTTGAAGATTGGCTATAGGCCTATCTTCTTCCACTAATTGGTTGCTATTATACTCAGATAGTTTTATTCCGTTCTAAATTTTAATACTAGTGACAATGTCTGGGCTTGACTCTGGGACGTTTTGAATAGTAGGCTAGTACTTCAACCTCTTGGCATCCAGGATGGCCTTAATAGGTAAGGCATGACTCAAATTTCAGCCCAGCCTGTAGTTAGTTAAAAGCCAACCCAATAGCTGATGAATACTAAGCTAGTATGCTTAGCACTAGGTGGCTTGTAGGTGCTAAGTACTAGGTTCAAATCTTGGCCAGGATGACAGGTATACTGAGTTGGGTATCTCATGGTTTTCCTCAGCCCTACCAGGATAGGATCTAAATTAGGCCATGGCCACTTCTTCCAGATCCTTTGCAATTCATCATTCACCAATCATCATAACATCTGATACTATATAGTCTCAGTACTGGAAGCATAATTACATATGCCATGAATAAGAACTGGGGCACCACATATATAAAATATACACTAGAAAATGTCTACATACAACATAATACTGATGTAATAGTCAGTCACTGTTACAGACCTTTACAGAACAGATTATTATTTCACTGTAGTTATTGAAATTATTGAATTCCAGATTCCTTGACTCGAGCCCCATCACCATCTTCTTCCCTATCAACTATAAATTATAGCCCTGCTACAGCTGATAAGGACCGCCTAGCACTGGATATATCAGCACTGAAGCAACAATATGCCAAGCTACGAGAGCGACAGCGCCAAGCACATATCATTCTCACTGGTAAAATTCTACATCATTATTAGCTATTTAAATGTTAAGAATGAGCTATCTCATTTAGCATAACTAATTCTTTTGTGACTAAATCATATTTTTTTTATTTAGCTAAGCTGTTTAAATGGAACTTATGATATAATTTCTATTTGTGACCTTGTACACTATGTATAATGGAAATACAAAAGTGAAACAACTTTGTTTCTATAGAAACTTGACTTGGGAAGAGTTAAATATGATGTAATGAGCTTAACAGCCTTCTGGTACAGATAAAAATTATGTCTGAGGTCCTACAGAGGAGATCATTTGTGATATCTGAGCATAAATGAGAGGATAATATTAAAAATATGAACCAGTTATGGGCTCTTGTGACATGTTGATGAACCTTCAGGTTCCATATGAAGCAGGTAATCCCTTGACTAGATGAGTGGCTGTTGACTCTTGAAGGACTGTGTTACATGAATTTAATTACTTATGATTGAGATGATGTACATCAGAACATATGTTATCATTGAAATGAAATTAATTAATATTCTGTGCTTAAGTCAATGAAAACAACGAGATTAGGTGTGTTTCATTCGCACAAATTCTCTTCCATTCACTGGTTGTTTTAACATATTTAACATGCATACAATCTATAATATGTAACAAAAAATAAACATTAAAAGATTAGCTGAAAATATATGAATATCAATAAAATATGTGGTATTGCTTGGTTATTTGAATATGCTCCAGAATCATTATCTCCTTGTGAGCTAATATCAATTTGTTCATGTGTTAAACATAGCACATAAGGTATATTTTGTCCAACTTTATCCTCTAGGAATGTAAGTACTATGATCAGAAAGCCTGTCTGTTTAAATGTTAGTTTGCAAGTTTTGAACAGACTTTCCTACAAGTTATGACATAATATGTCTTATAAAGGTGTTTTATGGATAAATATTTAAACAATTTATAATTTAGTCACTTTTATGACATTCTATAATAAGACGAAATTAATTAAGCAAATAATTCCTACAAATTAATACAAACCAGCATGTTTTGACATATCTGTATTATTTACGATAAGAAATCTTTGACCATGCAAAAGATTTTATATTTCTTTGATCTATTGATATGCATGTTACAAAATGTTTAAACTTGCTTTTTTCTTACATTAGCAGCTTGTGCCCGACAGCCATTAGGACCACCAGTTCCTACCCCTGCTGCTATGAACCATCTGCTGTTAGGCAAGAGTGCACTACTCAGTGTGAGGGGCAAGAGAGGTGGTCCACCTCCAGGGGCAGTGCCACCCCCAGCAAATATTGCCTTAAAATCTGCTCCTAAACCACACAGGGGGCGTCAACAACTCCACATTACTCCTCAAGGTACTGTGGGACTTCAAAGCAAGATATCTTGTGCCTAGTTTGCCTAGTTGAAAGTGTTTCATTTTTGATCTGTAAGACACATCACTGTCTGGCCTGGTAACCACATATAGCACACAACGATGGAGAATTTGACAACCCTATATCATCTATTTCAAATACCTAAAAATCATGAAAGTTTTTGTGCTGTCTTACCCTTAGATGATAATTTTATATTTATAAAATCTGTGATCATATTCTGTATATTGAGATATAATTTGACCATTTGAATGTGCTTATTTTTTACAGAGGGTATCTTCCCCTACAGCTATCACATTACATGGGTTAAAACCTAACATTGTAGAAGTCCTTGTAGTTAGAGAATTAGCCACCAGGTGCCCGTAAGAGAAGCACTAATACTGCAGATGACATTGCAGTCCCAACCGTCTCCAAACACAAATTTTTATGTTTAGAGCTGCACATCCAGTAAAATCGTAATTTGATGAATGTAAAAGTGGATCAGTATATGGGTCATCTGTGGAAAATATGATGGATAAAAATTGTTTACTTCAGAGGTTCTTTGCATTTGGGACTATTCAGAATCAACACAAGGGAAATGGAGTGTATGGTGGTAATGTCAAGCTCTTGAAAATTTATAAATGTCAGTTAGTGTTTATTTTATATCTGAAGGCCAAATTACCACCACCAACTGTTATAACTGGTCAAGTTGTAACTGAAAGGTACGGGTATATCTCTGTTGCTTGTTTATTGTTTATTGTTATTAAATAACTCCACAAATCCTGTACAGGGGCTTTAGCACCCATAGGATATAGAGCTAGTCAAACTTATACAATCTCATACAAAACATAAAAAGATACATGGTGTAACATTAAATTAAGCCATATCATAACAACATAGATTCATACACTGTTAGAAATACAACCTTTTACTTCTTACTACTCCAAGTTCATTTGTCACAATCATTAAACATTAATCATAAAACAATATCACATAATACTAAGTAATAAACATAATTAAAATTAAAAAATATAACATACAGTTAATCCCATTTACATCCAATCAGTATTGCTTAGTTGCAAACTAGAAAATAGCTATTATGATTTTGTGTTGCCAGGTGCAGCAGGAGAGGAGTTTGGTATTTTTGCTTGTCTTTTATAAAATTTATCACGTTATTGAGGGTAGGTACTTTTAATGAATAAGATCTACAAATTTGTGATGATGATATATTAATAAAATTATTGTGTTTCTGGACATTATCCATCATCCTGTTTCTATTTAAAATACACAGTGTTTCAGAGACTGAATTTTGTCTCTGTCTTCAGGTGGAACCTACTTATTTAGGCCCAGTCAATAGAATGAGTCCCTATCTCCATTCACCAGCACAAAGCAGACTTGATCCAAAATATAAATATTCATAGTTATGATACAAGAATAAACAAGGATTTTCATGTTCAATTCTTCAGAACTACATTATTTAAAAAAGTTTGGTAAATATGGGGATAGAATTGTATAGTAAGGTGCCAAACAAAATAAAGAACTCGGTGGGGTTTTCAGCTTTTAAAAAAGACTTCAAATATTTTTTATTGAAACATTCTTTTTATACAATAAATGAATTAATTAGTTTTAATAAAAAAGTGGATGGTGCAAGTACTTATGTTTGGATGTCATGGCCATTCATGAGCTGTATATAGTAGTTTATAGTATATTTTTTGGAATGTTGTATTTACATATTGCTTATGATTGTAACAAATGTTGGTAGTATGCTTATAACTTTGTAGATTTATTTTGTTAACTTGTATTACTGAATGACACATCCAAGTGTTACTATGTAGCAAAAAGGATGAAATAAAATACAATACAATACAATACAATACAGGCTATAAAAACCCACCACAGCATAAACCACTTGCAAGAGTTACATTGAAAACATTAAAAACTCCATACACATGAGGCCAATGTAATATCAGTCACAACAGCAAAACAAGGATGTGCACATTAAAGAGCACAAACATAACCTGACCCAAGATCTGCTTGAAAAATCAAAAGTAGCCTAACATGCATACATAGAAATCCACAAAATATGTTGGAAAGAAGCAAAGGTCTTGAAGAATGAACCAAACATTTCATACAGGAAATACAAGGAATCCACCCACATGTCTCTGTTAGATCATTTGATCAGTCAACCCAGCTTGGACATCTCTCCTATCTGGACTCCCATTATCATAGTAGAAGATAGAAAACTGCAACTCCGTCCAGTACAGATTATGTTTGAAAACTTTATTTCTATTTTGATACCATACAGGGAATTTGTCTCTTTAGTGACAACTTCCATTCTGATAGTACTCTAATTTTAACAATAGCTGGGTATAGATGCTAGTCCTCATGTGTGTGGAGTTTTTTTAATTCTTTTAATGTTTGTTTTAACTCTCACAGGTGGTTTGCTCTGTACTTGGTTTATACTTCCTATCTTGTGTTGATGCTAATGTCTAGAGATAGGGACTGGCTCTGTTGATTGGGTCCAACTGAATAGGTTTGACCTGAAGACGGAGACAGAATCCAGTCTCTGAAACGTTGTTTATTTTGAATAAAAACAGGATGATGGATAATGTCCAGAAACACAATAATTGTACTTTTGATGAAGTTTGTTTTTAATGGTTTCCAGTTTCAGTAGGCTTTAGACTAGCATTCAATATTTTTCAAGTATAAGTGGCAGCTATCTCTATGACTTGGTAATCAAGCTTTACATTTATAATGTGGCATTTTTACTCCATGCAAGAATTGCTGAGCCACAGAAACAGCCACTGCTAAGTAATATATGCACACTACAGTAGAACAACGGGGTTATGCAACCCATTTCTAGGCAACAACTCTGTAAACATGCTCGCGGCAATGAACACAAGACAATGATAAAACTGCAATTTCTATGCAATGAAAGGATGTAGCAACAATAGGGAGTCCATTGTTATAATGATACGCGCTGAGTCTGGTTGCTAGACAAGTGCATTGTAAACATGCCTCTACAAGAATAGAAGAGGTACTCTATGTTGCCCATGCTGAAGGTTTATAACTGACACAGAGCATCACTTGAAAATTTTGGTGCGAAGCAGTCATTCAAAGAGAATTCAGAAGGAAGCTGAATAGTTCAAGTGTTGAAGACGTTATTTCATAATTGGAAAGGAACACCAATAAATTCATTCAATATTTTCATTATGCATACCCCCCCCCCTTTACACTTAATAATATCATGTCTGAAGGTAGATTAATTGTTATCACCTATCAAATATTAAGCTGTCACCTGTTGTAGTTTCTCCACCTCTTTCTCTGTCATCCCACAAATCTCCCCTGTGTTAGTTGGTAACTTAAGGCTTATATTGGCAATCTCTCATCTTCCAATCTTGCACAAGATTGTTTCACTTTTCTTTGTATTCAAAGTACATTAGTATATCTCTTAAATTTGACCAAAATAAGGAAGATCAAATAATCTAAGTTAGCTTGGTGAAATCTGAATTCTACCAAGAGGTAAATCATGAAATATAGTAGTTGTGATATTTATGTTTTAAAGAAAAGAATGCATTTTCAGACAAACAACATTTATTAACAGGACAATTGATCACAGCATCAAATGTTGAAGTAGTATCACCTCAAACTCAACAGCAGCAGACAGCAAATTTATGTGGCGAAACACTGCACTGGAAGGACACCACACAGAAAAAGCAGCGCAGAGGTTCACAACAAGATGCAACAATTGTTCAAAGTGCCCTTTCAGTAGTTGATGAAAAGCTGCAAGGTAACAGTATTGAATACCAACAAGTTCATATCCTAGCAGTGGAAAATAATTTATTATACAATACCACTTTGTTGCACAGGATGCTCCTTGAAAAGCTGATAATCGCTCGGCTAGTCAAGGCACCTTGGTTTTTAATAATTTCAGACTCAAGGTGTCTTATGTTCCTTTCCACTATTCTTAACTTATATTCAAACACCCTCAACACATAATTACAATATTTTTATTTTAAATTAAGAATTATAATAAGTTTTAACAAACAGGTTGGTCTAGAGGCAGTTTTCTAGGCTTCTATTTGGGAGGTGCTTGGTTCAATTCTCAGCCAGAACATTTGACAATTCTCACTGAGGATTTTCATGGCTTTCCTCAGTATCTTGAGAAAGTGCCAGGATAGTACTTAACATCAGGCCACAACAGCTCTCTTCCCGATCCCTTCCAATTCATAATCATTCATATCTCATTCTACCATCTAACACTCTCTCAATACTGAAAGCAACATTAAATAACATATGAAGAGAATATATAGTAAGTCCTATTACATATAAAGAATAGGCATCATTTCAAACAATATTTGGGACTAGTATGTGTCACAATATCTCTGTTGGTAGCAATGGCTATGGGCTGGACAACAAAGGATTCAGGCAGATTCCCAGCAGGGATGAGGCACAATAGATCACTGTGGTTGCAGTGCAAGGGCCAAGAAGGCCCACCCCTTATACATTCATTCCCAGCAGGGATAAAAGGTTTTTCTATAACACCCAGACTACCTCCAGGGCTTACCCCCCTTCCTAGCCAATGGGTAAAAGGGAATATTTACCAAGAGGTAAAGTAGCCAAGGCATGAAGCTCACCGCTCATCTTCATCTAATGCCAAAGTTAAAAATGTGTGGTATTTTACCTCCATTTCCCCCTATAGCTTCGTGGAATGGTACTTAAATAATTAAGCCCAAAGATAACTTTACCTTTACCTGTTTTATATCACCTTTAACTTTACCTATTTTACATCACATTAGAGACATAAAAGAAAAATATTTTAATATAATTTCTGACAGTTTATGGGCAGTTGACAGGTCTGTGTAGCAGGATCACTCTAGACTCAATTCAGCCATGACAACTAGAGTCCAGCACACTAGCCCATAACCTATATTCAGTATTATTGTTGGATTAGAAATTTGCATTTATAACTCGAGATTTTTTATCTGAACTTCTGTAATAGTAAAAGTAAGCTGTATGAATTCTACCCAGAATTCCTTGTATTCTTTCCTAATAACTTTTCAATCATATGACAGAATTTTATGAAAACTGCAATTAATATCTTGTCACATTACTAGAGACCCAATCTTTGCACTTTTAATATTTTACCACAGATAATACTAGCACAGCAATTTCAAGGGTGAAAGTAACACTGCTGCTTCCTGATGAAGGATTCCAACATCTTTGACAAATATGCAGATTCTGTTTACACAGTTTTTTATACAAATGAACAACAGTGAGACAACTGATAGTATTGAAGGTAATAAATATGAACCTGTGTGAAATTCTGTATGAAGGTAGATCACAAGAATACTATAAGTAAAATTTTACATGACATATTTTTCATGCGTTAACTATAATAAACAGGTAAAAGTAAAAAAGTAAAGCTATCCCTGTAACAGACCATGAAGGCCCATAGGGTTGTGAGACGTTGAGGGTCCCACATTATCTAGACGATCGGCTCGAAGGTGGCGGTAAGGTTGTCAGCCTTATGCGCTGGCCGCGCTTTACTCCCCAGGAAAATTATTTAATACGTGGTAGCATAGTTGGTTGAGGCACTATGCTACAAGCCGGAAGGTCATGAGTTTAAATCCCGATGAGGTCACTGGATTTTTTTTTCAGTTGACCTAATCCTTCCACCCACACTTTGGCCCTGGGGTTGACTCAGCCTCTAACAGAAATGAGTACCAGGAATAATAAACAGGACGACAGTGAAAATCATTGAGGTTCTGACAAATTTAATGTACTGCAAATTGAATCTGTACCAGTGTAAATTACTACAGAAATGGAATATCAAATTATATAATTATTAATCCATAGCTCCTAGCCTGACCATGCAGATTGAAGCACTGGAAGGAAAGTGGGTGTCATAATTCATGGTGGTGGTCTTTCAAAGACAATGATGTAGTATAGGTTTTAAACTATTAGTGATATAACTGTTATGTGTTCCAGGGATCAGACATGAGACTACACTGAGCAGGGAGATACCAGTAATCAATGAACCAGAGTTACGGACTGATGATACCGAGAAACAGCATGATACTGAAAGTGATGACAGTGGAAGCAGCACATCAACTGAGCTGTGTGATGAGCCAGACAGGCTGAGTGACTTTGATTCTGAGGAGCCTACAAGTATTAGTGACACATCATCACAAGTCCTTTCAACAGGAGAAGCCAATGTTACTAAACTGGCATTTCCTTCTACAGCAGATAAATCAGGTCCACCAACACCAGAATCACTTCTTGAAAATAATATTTCACCACTGAAGCCCCCAAAGAATACAGTTATACCCTCAAATTCAAGAGAACTCATTGTATTAGATGCTAAACCTCCACTAATTTCACAATCAGAAAAATTGACAGATAACTCCATTAAGGTAGTTGACACAGAGCCTTCCTCAATGCAGCAGCCATTATTTTTGCTTGAGGAATGTGAAATAAAGCCACCTAAACAAACAGATGAAGTTCTAGTACCTGAAAATATACTGGAATTATCAGTTACTTCGCCAGCATTTGTAGCTGATGACACTGAATCAACTGTTATGAAGGAGACTTCTGAATTGACTTCTCAGACAGAAGCATCTCCATCCACTGACACTCTGCCTGACTTTAAGTTGTTATCGTTGCAGACACCAGATATTTATTTCACTGTTGTAGATAACATCAACAAACTATCAATTTCTGTAGATTCTTCTAGAGCAACAAGTTCAAGAGAAAGTACTTCAGATACAGAGCTTCATAATCCCAAACAGTCTTCATTAGAGAAACCTGGGCCTGAAATAAAAATTGATGTTTCAGATATCTTAAAACAATCTTCATCAACAGAGGAGCCATCTCCAGTTTCATCTGACTTATTTACTTCTTTCCAAACTTCTGAATTAAAAATGGCAACTGAAAACAGTAATAGTGATGAAATTATTTTAAAAGAAAAAGAAGATACTCATTACTGTTTTGAGGTGACAAAATCTGATGAACATATTTCTGAAGATTTCGGTATGGTAGAATCTGACATACATTTTACAGAACAGCCTGTTACACACCCATCTACTTCAGAAGTAATGCACCCAGAAGACAAAAATGAAGTGGCAACAAGTAACATTTGTGCAGAGCTCAAATCTGTGAAAGTTACAGACTACTGCAAGCAAAAAAGTGCATTAATACTAGGAATTACTCAGGAGAGCCATCAAGATATTTGTAAGTCATTACATAGCCCTATTACTGAAACACTACAATGCCTACGCAAGACAAAAGGCATTTCACCTACATCTTTTCAGTGTAGTGATTTTTCTCCAACAGCACCTAACAGGATGCTACAAGATGATATTTGTAGCACTACAGACAGAGATAATACAACAAGGGAAATTTGTGCTGAAACTAATAGGGAATTAAAATCAGAAATTGGAATATGTACAGAAAGTTCAGCACTGGAGACTGACAGTTCTTGTGTGGCTTTCAGTAATGTTGAAATATGTGATTCTGTAGAAGATGCTGAACAAGTGAACACATTGCAGGATTTCAGGAATACAGAAGATAGGAGTGCATGTGTGGATGATAGTGAAAGTGTTTCAGAGTTACTTGAATTGAATCAGAGATTTCAGGATAGGGAACAAGCATGCGAGGTAGGAAACATAGCAGACAAGGGGGAAACTGATATAGACTGTGCAGAAATGAGTGAGCTATTAGAAATTGACCAGAATATTAATCTTGGGCGTAGGAACAGTGAGCGTGCACTGAAGATCATACAAGAGAATTCAGAAATTCTCCAGCGAATTTTACAATGCCAGGGAAGACGTCCAAGTAAGCTATCAGATGATGAATCCAATGGTGGCACCACAAAGTCTTCAGAAGCTGACTCCAATCTGCCATCCATCGCTACATCTTCCAGTCCAGAAAATGTTGACATGATATGCCAGCAGCTACAGGCTGTAAGTGACGTACCAAAAATAGATTCACGTAACAGTTGCATTCTGGCGTTTGTGAGTCCTAAAGATAATACTTCTGTTGACTTACCAAATGAAGTGTCTTCAAGTTCACCAATTCCTAGCCATTCCCTTCCAGAAAGTGAAGTCTTCCTAGACCACCTGCAGTCTGACAAAGAGATGTCCCTAAAACTGCAGAGTCCTCAGTGTGAAAAGGAAGAACATGTCATGGTCACAACTACAGAATACTGTGATAACCATTGCTTTTCAGCTCCTGATATGCCTGAAGAATTTCTGAAAACACAAAACTTCTTAAAACCTCAGCAACATGAGAAGCGAGAATCACTTCTTAGATCAGCTAGAAATTTTGTGCTCTCCCTAGAAACTACAATCAAGAAAGATCCTAGATGTTCTTTAGCTTCTGAAGTTTTGAAACCAAAGCCAGAGACTGATGATGTTACACAAGTTTTCCACCCTTCTGATGAACAGTTTCAGTCACACTCAGAAGACAGAGCTACTCCTAATATCTCTGTCCATTCTTTGCACCCCTTAAGTGATAATGTTCACCATAAGGATAGCAGAGTAAGCAGAACAACAGAGCTGGAGCTTGACAGAGAAAACTATTCATCAAAAATTCAGTCTGGTTGGAAAAGGTTTTCAGGAATGGACAGCAGTTTAGGTGAAAGTATTTCTTCTAAATTCCCTAAACGCTATTCACTTGAAGCCACAAACTGTAATTCCTATAGCTCATATGGTTCAAAAGATGGAAAGGAGAATTTAAAGTATCTGGAATCTTCTGTAAAAGCAGTCACAGACACAAAATCATTAACATCTGTTAAATGGACTGATGATGATGATGATAGTGATGGTGACTTTACAAAAGATAAACGTTCCATTACACTTGAAAGAACTTTTAATGATTTTCAGTCTCATACAGATACATGTTTCTCAAAGCTCTCCAACGACTTACCACCAACTTCATCTTGGTGTTCTGAGAAATCTAAACTAAAAGATGATTCCTCGCCTATAAAATCTGTCACTGACAGTCACAATTTATTTTCACATCCTAGCACTAGCTCTTCAACATACTCAGCAGACCTCAGAATTTCAAAGCCTTACACTAGCATTTCAAGGTATGAATATTCTCCTACAAAATCAAGGAGCAGTGAGAAGGAATCTAGCACACATTACTTTGAACATGACAGCAGTAAACACAGAGATGCCCTTTCACCATGGTATGCTGAAGATTCAAAAACCTGTCCTTCAGATAAATTTAGTTTCATATCTTCAGCTGATAGAACCGAAGTATCACCGATTGGTGATTACCTACAAAAATCGTCCTGTTCTTCTAATAAAAGACTCACAGAAGACTTCCAAAATAGTTGCCATTCCAGTGCACCTTCAGCCTTCGAATTCAGTAGTGGAACCTGGAATGTGGTGCACAGAACCACCAGAAGAGATCATAGTCGGCCTCATTCAACTATAATCACAGATGCCACCCCGACAGAGATTCTGAATCGATCCTACTCTTCAAGTTCCATTGATGGCTACCTTACAAGAACAAGACCTGACCTACCATCACCATCAGCTTCACCTGATCGAGGACAACCTCTCTCTTCCTTTAAATCTGTACATGATGAATCATCTTCCCCTGCTCCCACAGAGACAAAAAGTAGCATGTTCAATCCAATTCGTCCATGTGAAATGGACATTCCTATGCAAGTTTTAGCCACTGATCAATACAGACATTCTTCCAAGTCATCTAGAAGAAATGACTCTCAGCACAAATTCTCTATTAAGGATCTGTCACCTCCAGGTTATTCATCATTCCCACAGTCAAGATGGGAAAAAGATAATCCATCATCATCATCACCACCGCCACCCATTAAATCAGAGAATAGTAATGAAACATCTGACTCTCAAATTTTCTCCACAGAATCTTCCTTGGTTAATGCCCCTTTGTCAGCAACTAAATTAGGTAAGTCCCCTACAGTTTCACCAACAAGAAGTAAAGATATTCATGTTTCTTTGCCTCCTATAAAGGCATCAAATATTGGCAGTCCAACAAAATCAAAATCAAAATTTGACCCCTTTCCCCCAAGATCAACAATGAGGCAACCCAAGGAACTGGGCATAAAGTTGGGTCTCTATTCAACAGACTGTGTAAATAAGAATGGAAAAATAGCAAGTAAGAAAACATGAGAATAAATTTTGTCCATTTATTTAAAACTAACAAGTAAGTATTTACACATGCCATATTGAAATTAAAACTGAAGAGTCTACCCTTCCTGAAATAATCCTTTTCCTATACTTTAAGATATAATTCCTATAGAAAAGGGAAATTAAATTCTTTTGTCATTACAACAGTAATATAATATAATGTAATATGATGATGATGATGATGATGATAATAATAATAAAAGCGCACGAGTATTATGATTCACGAGAAAGAGTACCATGTTGTTATTAGTTCAATTTCTTTGGTATCTTTTATCAATGCCACACTGACATCATAACTTGCATTGTGCGGAATAAGTTCTTACAACAGAAGCACATGCTCCAAGGACATATTTTATTTTGTTGATGCAAATACCCATCATCGTAAGTGTTAACCAAATACCACAGTGCTATACAATATTATTTCTGTAACAGCTTCCTTATCAAGACTGACATGGTAATTGTCCACATTGTGCACATCCCAAGGTTCAACAAATACTGGGTGTCTGATGTGGCCTTTTGATCCTCCCAAATCATGCATTTTTGTCTTCAAAGAGTACTTTTCAGATTCATCTGCTACGTCTTTCTTTACTCTGGATCATTATTTTACACAAAAGAGGTCATACTCTTTCATGTCACTAGCAGGAACTTTACTTAAAAGAACCTGTATTCAAGAAAAAAGGAAAAGGCAATGCTTTAGTCTTGAATGTGTAACCATGTTGATTTTTGGTAGTTAAAGAATTTGTTAAATGAAATATATCATCTTTTTTAGTTTTGAATGTTCATTTGAGATTCATAAAAAGATGAAATGACTTGAATAATGCCTAATGTCTTAAAGCAGTGCAGATATTACATATTACTAAACCCTGAACAGTGGCGGCTCATAGCTAAAATTAGTGGGGGTGCTGCTCCAGAAGCGCACAGTTCCATACAAAGATCTGGCTACTGACATTAAGCTTAAGGATTATATATTGTATTGTACAAGTATAAAGAAAAAATTACAGAAAAAAGGACTCATTATATAAATGTTATCGATAATATCATGTGGAAATTGGGGGTGCTGCAGTTCGCAGTGCCTATATGCGGGCCGCCCCTGACCCTGAATAAAAATATATCAACTTTTGTTCATAGGATTTGATGTTCTCACAGCTGTGATTATGAAGAGTTCTATCTTCTGGAATATAACATTGTGTAGTCTGGTAAAAGTCAACCAACATTTCAGAAGAATGTGTCACCTCCATCTTCAGGGTTGAAAAGTAAGCCAAGCACTGCCTGCTGCCTGCTTCATGCTGGTATCTTGTGTAACTTACTTTTCAACACTTAAGATGGATGCAACATGTTCTTCTGAAGCATCAGTTGACAAACAAAAATGATGTAAGAGTGTCAATGACTGACTTAAGAAACTAAAACATGGCTTGGAATGCTTCACAAACTGACACTCATAAAATATAAACAAAATGAAACTAGTATTCACTACATAATATTTCATGGCATAATATTGATATTATATGCCAGACAATCAACTTCTCAATTAATGTGACCAAAAATTAGCATGCAGTCCACTTTCCAAGCCCAATCTAAGCAACAAAGGTAACTTCAGGAGTGGGGTGAGGATTAGTTCCTTGGTACTGTAGTCCCCCCACACACCAGATGAGTACGGAAAATTGAAGGAATAATTCGCAAGGGAAAAGCAAAGCACTCAGAGTAAAACATATCCCAGTGTCATTCTGTTCACCACAAATCCAATATGAAGTAACCTGGGAATGAACCCAGGCCTCCACAGAGACAAACTAGTAACTAACAATTGTTATCCTGTCTTCTAGTGAAATTACAATTCTGCACATGACATAGGAAATGTCAGATTTGATGTTCTCATGACAGTGACCATGAAGAATAATATCTTCTGGGATAACACCATGTGGTCTGGTAGAAGTTTACTGTTTTGGAGGAATATACAGTTTCCATCTCCAGAGTCAAAGAGTAAGTAAAGCAAGTAACAAGCAGCTTGCTTCCTTGATCTGTTGACTCTTCAACTCTGGAGATGGAAGCAATACATTCCTCTGAAATGGCAGTAAATTCTACCAGACTACATGGTGTCACATCCCAGAAGACATTATTCTTCTCAATATGAATAAGATCAGCTGTAAAATTATACTAAGTATATGTTTAGTTTCAAAATGTAATGACATTACTTTATGATTAATTTGCCATCCTTACAATTTCATAGATAAGAATTCCAATGAGTTATGTCATAGTGTAAGGGAAAAGATACTACCCATGTACAGATATGAAGTTGACATAATAAAGATGTCATTATCTAATTCTCATAAAGAACCTTCAACATTACACAGTATGAACATTCCACTAGTAGTTGTCTATTGCCACATCACAGACTCTTGTGAACATAGTAATGAATATTCAGGTTCCATAAAAACCAGGGAATCTCTTGATTAGCTGAGAAGCAATTAGATTCTCAAGAAGAATGCTGCTCCATGGTGTTACATTGCCACTTCCTTGTTTCATAATACAGTTATTTAAAAGAGACAAATATAATGTCCAACACAGTAACTTCTTTTCCTCTTTCTTCTTACATATCAATCATCACTGTATCAACTCAGTTACAGAACTGATTGCAACTTATGTGAAAATGAAGTGTTTCTCAACCATACTCCTAATTTCTGTCTATCTTAAAAATCCACCAAATGCTGCTGTCAATCACAGCAGAAATATTGACTGAAAAATCTCTTTATAAAATTACATTATACTTAAACTTGCTCAGTGAATGTCATAAAAAAGAAGTAAAGCTATCCCTGTAACAGACTGTGAAGGCTCATAGGGTTGTCAGACGTTGAGGGTCCCACATTATTTAGACAATCGGCTCAAAGATGGCAGTAAGGTTGTCAGCCTTAAGCACCGGCTGCACTTTACTCCCCAGGAAAATTATTTAATTAACTCCTGGTACTTATTTCTGCTAGAGGCTGAGTCAACCCCAGGGTCCTAGTGTGGCTGGAAGGATTAGGTCAACTGAAAAAAATAGTACGTGCCTTTAGAAAAGGAAATGAGGATATTCTAATGAACCTGTAGTCAAACTGGATTTCTTCCTTCTAAGTACGTACTTGTTATGACATATTCTTGACACATTACAATGGTATGTTATACCAAGCAAATGGTCAGCCCATTTTATATGTTCTCACAATATTATTTTAAACCATTTTCATGTCTAAAATGAAATGAAATTCTATGCAAGGTATTAAAACAAAGTGCATTAAGAACCATTAAATTATCTGGTCTAATGGTTCTGGAACTCAACAAATTTGTCACCTAAAGAAGTAAGTGTGAGCTGGGATACTTCAGTCAGCATAGCAACTATAGTTTGGACAACTGAAAAATCAAGGCAAGAGATTCCTCTCTTCTGCACAGCAACCAAATTAGCTCTGAGGTCAACCAGCCTCCTATACAATTGATACTGTGAGGCTCTTTCCATGTTAGTAAAAAAGTTGGGGCTTGAAGCCAACCACTCACCCCAACCTAGTGCAAAGCTTAAGACTGCATGAAACTATATCACCACTTCCCGTATATCTTCACAGTGTGGTGCTTAATTTAGCTAAAGGATAAAGAAGAAAATTCATTTCACTGCTATCTTGTATCAACCAAACCTAAATGAATGGATATTATACTGAAGGCATGTACAGTTTAAAGTAAATTTCTCACAAACTCTTACCTTCACTCTGTAGAAATGAGAAACTTAAAGATGATCTTATTAAATAAATCTTTTATACATAAAATATAATTCATCGAAGTTTTCATAAATTATTCTATTCTAAAGATCCCTCTTCATCAGCAATTTTTCAATAATATAATAATATTCCCTTGGGAACTGAAGACCTCCTTTTCTTGTAATTATCCATTGCATTGGCGATCTAAATTATATGCACTGAAACACATTCTTTATATCAATATTGTCCTCGAATAGGTTGAGAAGCACTGAATTAAACTCTTAAAATTTGTTACTAATTAACATACTGGTAATTTGTAACACTGCTGACAATAAGAGAACTAGGGAAAAGCATTTTCCTAGAGGTGCAAGTAAAATTTAGTTCCAGTGTAAAAAGGTATATTGCTGTTCCTTATAAACTGTTGTTAGTGCAATATCTAATATTTGTCCTAGTTTAATTGCACTCAGTGACAATGTATTGAGCATGTAATTGATGACTGACAGAACTGAAAATAACTGAGGAAATAATTTTGTTTTACTGTTACTTTTAAGTTCATGGGAGACAATTTTGTGTGTAACATGCCTTTATGTGAATTGCTCAGGCATATATTATATGAAGGACTAAAGTAATTATTTTACTGCAGCTTTAACTGAATTAAATAAGATAGTAAAATATATGCCAAAATATGCCCTGCAACTAAAGAAAGATTTCAAAGAGCAGGGTGCAATTAGATACTGCTTTTACATTTGTTAAAATACCTCTATTATTTATCATAATAAATGCATTTTGAGTATAATTAATAAATTATGACTCTTTTAAGAGTCATATGTTTGTTTCTTTCTCATTGCCTCAGTATACAATGTAATTCTGTCTGTACTAGAATCACATGTTTACTTCATCTTCAATATAAACAAGCAATCAGTTTCACAAGTTCAAACTAAATGATGCTGGTCCAGGCATTAAATGAAATTCTGATAGCCTACTTGGAGAATATTGGGTGAAACATTTCATAAACCTTACAGGATTAATACATTAGAAAACTTCATTACTGACTCTGCAATAATGTATAACATCTGTTCTGTATTCATTGTTAGTTCAAGCCTGCTTATCTCATTCATATCTGCATCCTTCCATATAATGTTTTGTTGACTGATTTCTAGCTTGTATTACTTCATTCCCACTAAGAGTTGTACATCAGTTTCAGAGAAAACATGTGACTACCACAGCATATAGCTCTCTCAAATTATGAGGCATATATTTTCCATGTTTATATTGAACACCAACATTAAGAGTTCAGCATTGACACCTTCTAAGCATGCATCATCATCAGATTCATTACTAGAAGTTTCCTCATTAATGTTTATGATTATCTGGTCACTCATGTTATCACTCAGACCATCCAGTCACCACATTTTCGCTTCCTCCTTGACAACCATATGTATCAAATGCTAATGCCTAATGGCAGATGTGAGCAGAAATTACAGCAACAAACTGCAGTTGAAGTTAAGCTAAGTTGGTACTGCAGTGTCCACCATTGCCAAAAGATGTTCATAACATATTTCTTATATATTAGCACCATTTAGTTCATATCACTATTCTACTAAGTTCAGCATCTTCATGCACATGCAGTTGTCATTACAGAATTTAAGTTCAGAGCATGCATGTTCAGTGACCAAATATTAAATTGTCCCTCATGGGCTACAGTGTATAAGAGTACACATCAGTGAAATGGGTACTGTGACACCAGAATTTAACACTGAAATTTCAATGAAATTTATATTCTGATTTACAGGAGGGGTGTACTGGAACCAGTTTGACCTTACGTACACATTCAAAACATATGAAAACTGTGCTCTTGAAGCAAAACCGGCACAGTTAAAATGGTTCAAACCAATAAAAGGCCTTGCAAAACTCAGGCTGTTAGTTGTTTGATTTTCACTTTGCAGGTCAAGGTTAAATCCCTGAGTGGGATATGTGAGCAGAAAGTGGAACTGGGAAGTGTTCTTCTCCAAATTTTTAGGTTCTGTCCTTTCATTCATGATTCCACCAATGCTACACATTCTGTCCATCATCTGTTTCTGGTACAATATACCATCTCTGGCCATTGTATCAATATATAATAAAAAAAGCAAGAAACAAATTATAAACTTCCTTTCCATTCTAGAGACCAGGTTAATAAAAAAGTGTTCAGTTTGCATTTGAATATGGGAACCAGCAGTTATAATTTTGGAAGCACACCCCTGATTCATAGCACCTTGCAGTCTCTCTCCTGTTACTTTTGACAGCACATAGTCAACTAGGGCAGGTATGTCACGAAGTTCAAAAGTCTTTGTCTATCTCAAGAGTTCTTGAGCAAAAATTTCCATGGCTACATTTAAAGGTCAGAAACAAGTTCTGTGGCCACATAATTTATATCATATAACTCTCTCCATGTAAAATCCTGTAAAGATGATATTAATTAATTTACAATTTAAGGTGAAGGGTGAAGAAAACATGACTACTTTAAATTAGAGCAGCTTACTAAATGGGAATATGCTCACTGGGCAATCTATTACAGCCAACTGAAGAGATGCTTAAAGATTTCTGTAAGATTTTATTGTAAAAATATTCAATTAATATAAAGAAGATAAAATGAAAATCCCTGTTCAGACTGGGAGGTTTTCAACAAAAATAATTATTAGTCATGAAAATAGCTGGTTGCCACACTTGTGAATACCTGCCAGATTTATTGAAATTATGGACAGAATCTGCACTAAATAAATCTGCCACAATGCAGAATTCCAAAATTAAGAAGTCCCTACTATTTCTTCTCTCCCACATATAATCATCTACCAGTCCAGAAAACTGGGAAGTTCTCCCATGATGACATGCAGTTTTATGCTGATGGACTGCATTATGCCATTCTCTACTCACAACATGCTGTTACCAAGTCCAATAAAAAAGGATGAAAGTGGGTTCTGCATAAAATAAATTTAAATGATTAGTTTGGGGGACTAGATATGGTCTGTGTGGCAAATATGGTGGCTATGTCTACTTTACTGATCTGTTAACCATGTCCCTCTCTGTTTACAGTTGTCTCTTTCACTTCCCTGCGCCCTGTCTCACAGTCTAACTTTCCCTCACATAGACTGCAGAAGATTTCTCTAACTTTGCCTCTTTAGTGACTACTTGTTTGTCAAAGAGACAGCTGGATATGCACATGAACTCTTTCTCTAGATTAATACTTATTACACATGCAGACAGACAGCTATATAGGCTATATATGCTGCTTGCAATATAGACTTGGGGAAATTATACAGGCTTCACAAGGGAATGCAACTGGGATAGGGAGAGGTGAATCATACACTACCAACATTTAAATGCCATGTCTGGGAGTTGCTCAAACTGCATACATACATAGTATTCCTTCTATTCACAAAAGATATCCAGTAGTCACCATAACTTTCATTCATCTGAATCATTCTCAGTGTAGCCGGAAAATTAAAAAATTGTTTCATTACTAGCAAATAGTGATTGCTTGTTTTTATAATTGTGAAACATTAATTTCTAGTCTAACTTCAGGCATGAAGTTATGTCTGGATGCTTTCTGTGTATATATATATATATATATATATATATATATGATTGTGTTATGAGTTTTGCATTGCTTCTTCCACTAAAAACTTAGGAAAAAAAAACTTTGCCTGTACGTGTAATAGGACCCACAGGCAGACAAATCTGAAAGTCTACAAGATTCCTCTGAATCCAGCAAAGTATATTTTAAATCTGAAGAACTTATATATAACAAATTGCAAGTAGATGAGCAGTGATCTGGTATGCCAACTAACCTATCCTGCCCTAACATAATGGCATGTGATCAAAACCCACCTGAATGATGTGGATCTGATGTAAGCTGATACTAACATCCAACCAGTGTTTGCCAATATGACCATACCCTACCAGAATGCACGAGTGAAGATGGATGCAGTGGTCTGCTGCAACAAACCGACTGAACATACAAATACCATAATGTGCAATATCCTGACACAACCAAAGTGTGATGGAATTGGAAAATGTTACAATTTTGAAAATTTATCACAATGTTAAAGGTAAAAAATGTAAAGGTGTTCCTGTTACACCATGAAGGTGTATGGGAGAGTGGGTGTATAGATCCACATTTTCTTGACCTCAGCACTAGCTGGAGGTAATTTACCAAAACGTGAATATATTATCTCAACATATGTTTATTTTCCTGCGGTCTATTGACATCTTGCTAAAACCTTATATTAAGTGTTATTAATGTCATGCCCACCTCGCAAGTCTGCGAATCGACCATTATAGGAAATTACAATTACAGCATTATGTTTGTCAATTTTCAATATTAGTTCACTTGATTATGAGCTGACATGGGTATACATTCATACAATAAAATATGCACAAAATTGATTTAAAAATAAAAACATACAATTTGCATGTGATAAACAATTTGTTCATTGTTCTTCTTGCTGTCATATTATGATGTCAGCTGCACTTGTTCAACATGCTGGCATTAACTGGGTGTGTGTGTCGACGAAACTGCAGTATGGAAATGGGAAACAGAATGGTGGCTTCCTCATGGGAGATGTATGGGGTCCAAGGAAGTGAGTGCAAGAGTGGCATCTTCTTATGTCATGAACAACAGTAATTCAACCTTTTATGGAAACATCACTGGAACATTTGCAAGTCATATCCTCCCTTTCATCTTTATTCATTTACATAAAACTCACATTACAATTCCACTGTGATACCAGTCACAGACATATTCACACATGCCACAGCTATATATCACACATGGGTGTCAAACTTTCAAGATCAACTGAAGAAAATGGATTCAAACACTGACTTTTTCAGCTTTGAGAAGTTCCATATAATAGCTTTCGCTTTGCATGGTAGCATGAAGACCATAGAAACTAAAGAACTGTAACTGTTGGCAACACTACCATTAACTCTTTGACTGGCGCGAAGGTTATTTAAATCCCACCCCTGTCCTGGCAGGCCCTTTAAACCTTGTCGCTAAAATGCATGTAGTTACTTTTTTCTAAACAACTTCAACAAAAATTCGTTTTTAAAAACGAAATTTTCAGGAACTAATAAAAAGACAATATTTTATGCATTAAATGCCTTTCCATACCTCTTTAATAGTTTTTCTTCGTGTGATAAACATTGAAACATGAAAGTTTGCAGAGAGCCACACCACAGCCTGCACACATGACACTTGTTTCTTTTCTAATCTTGTGCTTAGCACACACGCGACACTTTCTCATGGCACCATTCTTCTTGTTACTGGGAGAAACATGGACCATTTTGTGAATTTTCAGGCCACCCTCTAGACGATTTACTGGCTCTTTCACTGGTGGTCTTTTCAAGGTCGAGGACGGAGGCGTGACTGCACTCGAGTCTGACGCAATAGATTCGTCATCCACTTCATTCCTTGACTCTTCTCCCTCTCCACCCTGTTTGTTTGGTTCAGTCATTTTTCTACACAGTCCAATATAAAATCTTTGAATTTGTAATTTCTCTTCTTGTATTTTTCGTTTGTTGTGTTCTTTTTGAATAGAATGAAACTATTCAACCGCAAAGAAATTTTTTGTCCATACCATGGAGTGTGAAATAGGGGCCTAGTGGACCAATATTCTTCAATTTCAGGGCATTTGTCGATTCCTGTCATGAACACAATTCCTAAGTATGTCCAGATTTCATCTGGTGTGACATATTTGTAATTGTGTTCTCAAGAGTGAGGAGCTAACTCATGTGTGTTGAATTGCTGGTGAGCATAGCGATTGGTTTCAGTTGCGATGTGATTTACTAAGTCGTCATCCAGAAAAATTTTATCCATGAAAAGGGGTGCATTTTATGTGTTATATCAGTTTTGAACCCGGAACTACTAGTAAATGGAACTATTGTTGGTACAATGTCTCCGTACATCCATGAGATGGGCGTGTCAGGCACCGCACTCGGGTTGGCTAAATGTTCATGATTACTGTCTTGTGGATCAATGTCTATCACTGTATTATTGTCACTATCAACTTCATCTAATTCAGGAATCATTATTTCATCGCCACTATCATCANGCAAAGACGGGACGAGATTGTCAAAGCGCTAAAACATGCCAACACCAGGGAATGGCTGGCATCGTGCGGGCGTTAAAACATGCCCGCGCCAGTCAAAGAGTTAATCAACTTGTCAATAAACCCTGCCTACCCTTCTTTCCGTCCAAGATGAAATGGACATAGCTTTAGCCAAATTTTTTAATACCATGATTTATGAAAATCTGTCACTGAAAAATAATCTAACGTCAAAAGGAATAACTAGAACACTGTGGTTCACTGTGAAAAAAAATTGGTCCATTAAAGAAAATTCTTGTACTCTCAGTTCTCACAAATATTCTAATTTTCATGTTGATCTTATGTAAGTATATCACTAACCTTTAGAAGACTGTTTGACCATATGCTGGTCTTTAAATTATACTTTCTCTTGGCCCACTAGACCATAAGCTGGTCTTCTTGGTATTACTTTGATTGCCTTGCAAGAAATATACAAAATAAATATTTTCCTTTACATACCTCTTTGGAGGCAATGTCCTAAGATTCCCAACACCTTTACATTCTGCATAATGCCTTGGATTTGGTGTGGTACGCTTCAAAGCACTCGCCAATACAAAGTTACATCTCACAATCCTTATACTTTACTTCTACCCTCCTCTTTATTTCTTGTGTGGGAAACAGCAGTAAAGTCTGGAGGATCAACTGGCTAATGATTACTTAAGTTCATCACAAGCCTGGTTGCCCATTTCTCCAAAACCATTGGTCTGCCCAAGGGTTGACATGGACAACATAAACTACTAGCCTTTTCAATCAAATTCTGCAAGAGGGCAACTCTGAAATGTCTGTGAGTCATTCTAGCATAACATGAAGTCAGGAGAATGAAGCTGTTCAAAATTTTCAAGCCCATCTACTGAAGAAAATAATTTTTTGTCCATTTTCATGTGTGGTGCTGCATCATGTAACTGTTCACCATTCTGGTCCCTTTGTCTACATATCTCACATGTTGGTTGTAGTCCTGTATAATTCTTGGCTTTATAGCATTTCCAAAGTCCTCACAGAAGTTATGGTTTGTTGGTGTAATGGGCATATTTGTCAGTATGTTTATGTCATGTTTACCTCTCCAGACCACTGATGTCATGCCATCTATTGTCCTACAATGAATATCACCTGGTCCCAATCGTTTGTTTTGTGGCATGCCCTTTCTCTAAGGTCCAACTGTCCCACAACTGATTTTCTTTTGTGACAGATCACTGAATAACTCTGGCAACTAACAGAAGTTGTCCGTGTATGGCTTATGCCCATGTTCTTCAACATTTTTGTCAATTGTTTCACAGTTATGTGTTTTGCTACCATGTCTCTGGAATTTATAAATTTGTTTCTAAAATATTTCTGTCTCTTGGGTATGTATTGTTCAAAAATTACTTGTACCTTGAAAAGTACTATAACTTTGCCTATAGCAAGATGTTCTGACAGAGTGTAATATTTTGAATATGCATTCCTTAGTATGTCAAAAATTTGTCTTATTTTCCAGTCTGTCATAGTTTGGGTCGTTACTGTTAAAAGGATTGTCACTGTTTGAAAAGTGGATAAATCTAAGAATGGGAAGAAATCTTGTCAAGTCTCACTGTTTTATCATAAAAATGTGAGAAGAAATGTTCAGTAACTGACCAATAGTCTTTCAGGTTGTCATGTATCATGTCCCATCTGGATAATAATTGCAGAAACCGAAACACTTCAGATTCAGTGATGTCAGGTATAGGAGAAAGTCCACTGTCAAGGAAGTACAAGTACTGTTGGTAATATCGATCAGTCTCCACTAGCAACAAAGTGATAACAGCTGCAAAATACAACATGAAATCATTAAATGCAGTCCAGTCTTCATTTACATGGGATGCCACATTTTGTCTATTGCCCATGTCACCAGTGAATGGATGGATGTTACTGTTGGTCTGACCCGTGACTTGTCTCCACTTCAGTATCCCCTTGTGGTGCAAGTGGGGTCGGTATCACCTTATCGTCAGAAGTTTTATTTGTGTTGTCATGGACACACCCAGCTAACTGGTCCATTAAAAGATTTTGCTTGTGTACTCCCAGGAAGGGCAGAACTAGAGCTTCTTCTGTCATGTCATCTTTCTCCTCATCTGTTTCATCAGAGATTCCTCACTCACTTCTAAGTCACTGTCCAGTATTAGCTTAATCTCATCTTCATCCAAGTGTTGTCATCTGAAACTGCTATATGACAAACATGGTTCTTATATAGTATCAGAGAAGAGACATGAAACTCAAATTGCATGGTGGAGAGTTTGAAATACAATGAACTTGTCATTTGATTCCTGTCACACCAAACCTAAAAGGGAATGAAAAGTGACTATTATTGTATGGTATACCCACTCTTTCTATTCTCAGAAGAGCAGAATCATTGTATAGAAGGTCTGCAGTTATCTTTATGGTAGTTCTCATGTCAAAGCAGGGGACGATCATACCATACACAGATACAACCACCATCCAGCATATAGTTGTCAAAAGTTTGTGGCACATTTCAGTGCTAAATATAAAATCAGATGGAAGTGAGCATATAAAGATGATAAAAGAAAAATGTAAACCATGTGCGTATATACAGAATAGTCATTTAAAGACTTCATATATAGGTAAATGGGTTGATTTTTAACAATCCAGTTTTATCTGGGGCTTATATCTTAAAGATGCAGTAAATACTGCTTATTTTTTGAACCACTGCATCTGGGATATGTAAGGGCATTTAAAAACCTCAGCCAGTATCCTGGAGATTTAAATGCCTTCTCCTAAAGGTTAAATGTGTATAAACACAAGCAAAAGTAAATGGTTGCCACAAATTACTAGATCAAGACTTCTGAAAACATAACATAAACTTCCTACAGCATCCAAATGAAGTGATGTCCTTCTTCAGAATCAGGTATTGGTCAAGTATTCATGAAATTCATTTTATGGAACCAGAAGGTTCATTACCATGATCACAAGAATCTATCACCAGTCACAAAAACTTACTACATGCAAAATAAATAAAGTAAGTTCCTATTTCATTCTAAATCATACCAAATACATAACAAAATATTTCACCAGAATACCAAATGTTACATAACCATCACATATTCCTCTGGCATATTTCCAATACCTGATATTTCTATCTACACAAGATATCACTAAACCTTCAAGGCATAGTAAATGTCATCACAACTGACATTCAGCAAAATTCGCTGATACACATCTGCTCTAGAATGTTCAGTCAGAAGCAGGCGGCAGCTTCCAAGACGTGCACAGAGCCCAAGGGAATCTGTAACTGATGGCACTGTATGACCTGAAACATCAACATTCAGTTCCTTTAATCTGTAAACTTGATTTTGCTTTGTGACCAATATGGTATACAGCATTGGACAATAAGTGTATGTCAAGAAGGGCTTGGAAGGAAAGAGACTGCATCTTAATTTAAGGTCATGTCCCTAAATTTTCCTGGATTCATGAGAAACATGTCACAATGAGCAAATCATTAAAAGGATCACCAATCAGCATTCTGCTGTAGTCTACAATTCTTGCAACCAGCATATCAACAAGAGAGTGAGTGACAAATGCATTTGCTTGTGACTTCAAAATTAAATGAAATCTGCATAATTTCAGGGTCACTGATTTGTGAACTAGCAATATTTCATTGCATACTAAGAAAAATGTTTCACTGAACCACAATCTTCTATCTAATATTACAATTAATATTTATATGTGTCACATTTAGGGGGCACGCGGTAGTGTAGTTGGTTGAGGCACTGTGCTACAAGCCGGAAGGTCGCGGGTTCAAATCCTGATGAGGTCATTAGATTTTTTCAATTGACCTAATCCTTCCGGCCACACTATGGCCCTGGGGTCAACTCAGCCTCTAACAGAAATGAGTTCCAGGAATATTCTTGGGGGTAAAGGGCAGCCGGAGCATAAGGTAGACAACCTTGCCACCATCTATGAGCCGATTGTCTAGAAAATGTAGGAATCTCAATATCTCACAACTCTATGGGCCTCCACGGCCTGTTACAGGGATACCTTTACTTACTTTTACATGTGTCACATTTAGACACAGAGGCTGTTTATCCTGACTAAGGTTTACAAGGCCATGCCATAACTCAAGTGGTTAGTCACTGGCTTCCCACCGTAGCGGCCTGGGTTTGATCCCAGGCCTGGTCAAGTGGAATTTGTGGTGGACAAAGTGGTGCTGGGGCAGGTTTTCTCCGAGTACTTCGTTTTCCCCTGCCAATCTTCATTCCACCAATTTCTCCACAATCACCCTCACCTATCATCTGGGGCTGGTACAATAGGCCAGAAGTGGCCGCAGTACAAGGGACTTAGTCCCAACCCACAAGCAATAAAAAGAAAAAGAGGTTTACAAGGTTTCCTTCCAGGAAAATGGCAAATAGCAATATAAAACAGGTCATGACATTCCCAAAGCCTTATTTGATATAATATAACCTAGGCACCTGTTACAGCATTACAACCACCTTCCTGTTACAGCATATTCTGTACATTTATCTAATATTTACTCTTGTTTAGACGACCTGCTACTTACCATCAAATACGCAGAGAGTCTTTAACTGGATGTAAACATTTTCAAATATTGTCTCCTCAACACCTGTACGCTGAATCTCGGCTGCAACTGCTTGCAAAAATAACTGTTCCATTTTGCTACAGTACCTGCACAAATATGATACAAGATATACAATAATTATGTGGGTAGAGGTCACATATGTCAGTCCAAATGAGGTGCAAGCTATACACAGATCAGTCTGTTCTAAACTTGTGATCATCTGAAGATCATTTGAGAGGAACTGTGGGTTTTCTGTGCAACTCTGTTCAACCCCAAGCAGCCCTGATTCTTCTAGCAGGCAGTCTATGGCAGAGCTTGGCAAGCAAAGGGTTAAATTAATTAAACCAAAGGGAAGATAATAAAAGCAGGACAAATAAAAGCCCAGCAAACAGGGCATTACTGTTTGTTTTACTCTTCAGCCCTGAAGATGGAGGCAATACATTCCTCCAAAATGAATGTAAACTTCTACCAAGCTATGTAACACAACATCCCAGAAGACAGTAGTACTTGCCATAACCACTGTCATAAGGACCTCAAATCCCATGGATAAAGTAGTCTGCAAACATTTACCTTATGAAGAGTTCTATTTTTTGGTATATAACACCATGCTGTCTGCCGAAACTCAACCCACATTTCAGGGGAACGACACACCTCAACCATAAGGGCTGAAGATCAAGCCATTCCTCCTCACCTGGCCTCCCTGCTCTATTTCTGCTGGATATGAGATCCTGCACAGCATTCTCTCCCACCCTTCCCAGTTCTCTGTGAGATCCTGCACAGCATTCTCTCCCACCCTTCCCAGTTCTCTGTCTACTCACACACTTATGGCTTCTCTCCTACACAATCCCAGGGTTTTCACAAATGGCCCTTTTAAGGGCTGATCCGTTATTTTTCTCTTGTCTCCTATTGGTTCTCCCAGGGTCTCAGAGGGAGCCAATGGGAACTGACATGTTGTCTTGTGGTTCCCTACTATTTTCTATACAATCCAAGGTTTTTCATAAGCAAATTGTTCTGCTCACTGCCTGATTTCTCTCTCAGCCTATTCTTTGATCCTGAAGGTGGACGTGACATGTTCCTCCAAAATGTTAGTTGACTTTCACCAGACTACACAATTTTATATCCCAGAAGACAGAATTTCTCCTAACAACTGCTGTGGGAATTTCATATCCTACAAATGTTTACCTGATGGCTTGGACTTTTGCAGAAGCAATCATTTCACCCAGTGCCTGGTCAACATGTTGCATTGTTACTGTTCCATCACTGTCCTCTGTGTCCCCTTCTGCAAGTTCAGTAGCTCGTCGGCAGATGTCTAGAGCTCGCCTTGCATCTCCTGATACAGCTGCCACCTTCCTGCAATTTTAAAGCTATTAAACATTGTATTTCACTATTTCCTGCATACTTTTCATGTTTTCTGCAGCAACAACCAGTATCCAGTGCTCATTTCCATGTATTTCCCATTTCTATGAACCTGTTCTCCCTCTTAAATGGAATATCTTTAGTGTGTACTTGATCTGTTGTCTGTCTCCTTATTTAAAAAGGCCCAGTGTGGCCAGTAAAATTTTTCTGACAATAAAGCATTACAATCTTCATTCACAAAACAGAATAATTTAAACAAAATAAATACATGTTCCAGAAAGCATGCAGGAAATATTCAAACACCATGAATGAAATGTACGAGGGAGTCAGTAAATATATCACAAATGGATACAAAATGTGAAACATGTGACATTCAAACATGGAAAAAAACATTTATTTCTTGACATATCCTCCAACACTGATATACTTGTCCCATCGCTTTAGCAGTGCGTCGAAACCTGCAGCATAGAAGTCTTTGACTGCTCTCTCAGCCACTTCTGCATCTTTGTTTCAACCTCTTCATCATCAGTGAAATGTTTGCCACCAAGGTGGTTTCAGCGGGCCAAACATATGGCAGTCACTAGGGGCCAAGTTCAGGTTGTAAGGTGGATGTTCAAGAAGTTCCCACAGTAGTTCTTGAATTTTCTCATTGGTTGCTTGGGCTGTATAGGGTCTGGCATTATCATGATGAAGCAATACCCCTCTTTCCAGTTGACCTGGAGGTTTTCTGCAAACTGCATCCTGAAGCTCCAACAGAACTTCAAAGTATGATGCAGAATTCACATTTTCACCACACTTCTGAAAATGGGCTAACAGTACTCCATGAGAATCCCAAAACATGGTAAGCATTACCTTCCAGCTAATGGCATACTCATAGCCTTGAACTTTTTGGTTGAAGGTGAACTGGGATATTTCCATTTCATTGAAGCATGCTTTGATTCAGGTTGGTAGTGATGCACCCATGATTAATCCCCAGTAACAATCCTGTTAAGCATATGTCCCTTCATCTGCATACTGTAAGAGATGTTGTAAGGACAGACCCATTCACTTATTTTTTTCTCAATCCTGCAGTTCTCTGGGCACCCACTATGCATGCACTTCCTGAAATTTCAAATGATCATGTATTATGCTGTATGCCATACCACTGGAACACCCTAGTGCAGTTACTACAGCGTCAATCATTATCCTCCTGTCATCTCAAATCAACTCTTCCACCTGCTGTACAGTTTCTTCTGTCGCAATCTCAACAGGACAACCTGGTTGGGCATCATCTGTAATTTTTGAACACCCTTGAGATAATTTCTCCACCCATTTGTGAACCATTTTAGGCAATAAACACTTCCCACCATAAGCAAGAAAAATTTCTTTATGAATATCCTTTGCATTGAGTCATTTGACCCAAACGATCGCACAACAGAATTCAGCTAATGCATCGTTATGGAAAATGTGTGGCCTTGCAGGGGGCATATGTAGAGGACTAACTCACACACAATTTCTTGTACCTGTGCCTGTTTCTTCTGGGTGATAATTAAAATTTGATGACTTTCCTATGTAGAATGTTACTCTAGAAATCATTGAGGGTGACATTCAATGTGTTGCATTACATTACTGTAATATCTTGGATATTGAAAGACACCATTTTCAGCAGCTATTACGATACAGGTAAGTAACCGTACTAAAATCACAGACCAAAATCATGACTTCCAATAAGATCCATGATGGAATGTGTTTAAGTCTTACCAGGAAGGAGCTGCTCTCTAGCCAGCATTCCACTCAAAGAACTGGCGATAAGAAGGTCGCAAATGAAGAAATAAACCTCTCTGCATAATAGAGAATCCTGTCTTCTGGGATAAAACACGATGTAGACCACTGAAAGTCAGGTAATATTTCAGACAAATATGCCAGCTGACTTTCAATGGGCTATACGATATTATATCCCCAGAAGAGGACTCTTCATAACTACTATATTGAGGACCTCAAATCCTCTATGTATAATCCTTACCGATGATAAAACTTCACCTACCGAGCCACCAGCTGAATAGCATCAGAGTCAAATGCCTGCAGACCTTTGAGTCGTGCTATAACAATCTCTTGTAACTGCTTGTGAGTGTAGGGATGGAATGTTACTCTTGTCAGCCCCTAATGAAACAAAAGAATTTACTTCTGAACTTCAAGGAAATATGACACACAACTAAGATATGGTTCTTATCAGGTATGCATCTCAGAAAGTAATGCAAGAGGAACCTCTAATGCATTCATTTTGTATCTTCTAGGGTACAGATCAGACATCCTATTTAAGATATGACAAAATATACAATACAATATTCACAAAATTCTCAAAAGCTTAACAGTATATGAAGGTTTAATAAATCTGTGTCATGAAATAAAACTCTTATGTAGCAAAAAATAAAAATTACTGGTAACAAAGAGAACGTAAGTAAATAAGTAAAGGTATCCCTGTAACAGGCCGTGGAGGCCCATAAGGTTGTGAGATGTTGAGGTTCCCACAACAAAGAGAACATATGTTGTAAATTATATTATAGTTTGTAACAGAATGATCATCTGAACAATGGCATGGCAGTTATAGACTAATATCATTCACTGGTGTCTCCATTAGAGTGTACTATCTTACGAAAAACTGTTCTCCATTCTTTTCTATCCAGCCATGTGCACTTCTCTTTCCTTACTCTCCTTTATATCTTCCTGCACTTGGTCTTTCCATCTAGCACCTGATCCTTGTTTTCCACGATAATTATTTGACACCTTTCTATTCTCTTAAAGGAATATTATTTTTCCCCATTCAAAACACATGCCCACAGCACCATATTCTTAACATGATCAACTTTTCATGTAATGTTATTGCTTTCTTAAAAAGTCTTAAACCTCCCTGGAAACATCTATGACTAAAAGCAGCAGTTATAAAGGACATAATGGAAGAAATAACAACTGCGTCAACAGTACATTTAATTTGTGAATATGTGATTTATTTATTTATTTATGGTTTATTTAAAAACACTTCCAACAGCTCAGATCACATACATACACATACACACATGGCCTTGAATGGCAAGATAATTATGAAATAATGAATTGAAAATAACCTGAGGGACTATCCTGGAATTTCCTCCAGGGACTGAAGGACATCATGAAAAACTGTCAAGAAAGATGATCTCCAGGCTGAGATTTGAACCTGGGACATTCCCAATACAAAGTACAGGCACAGACCTTGGTTTTCAAACATCCTCACAGAAAAATTAAGGAGCTTCAAGTAAGGTGAGCATGCACACCAGGAAAGTGAAGCTTCACGTCTGCAACCAATTCAGTGCCCAGGATAATTTTCAGACACCTCCCAAGTGTTATGTGGAGAAGCACCATTGTGTTGAAACCACATCTGAAGATGCATATTGAAGGACACATCTTCCATAGTTCATTTCATTACAGCCATTAACCTTTACCGTCCTAATGTCACAAATGAATGACAGTGGCAGCNATTAAAGGTTAATGTGCCCACAAAATGTCAGCACCTATGAGGCAATCACTGATAAAAAACTCCATGATTTCAGTCTGCAAGCAAACCAAACCTACCGAGCGACTGCCGCTTGTCGGTGAAGTTTAGTGCCAACTTTTGTGGATAGAAGGTGTCGTGTGGTCAGCGCAACGAGTCCCCACGGCCTTTAATTTTGGTTTCCTAGACTGGAGCCGCTATTTCCTTGAAATAGCTTCTCAATTATCATCATGAGGCTGAGTGGACCACGTTCCAGACCCACTACTCAGAAAAAATCTGGTAGAGCTGGGAATCAAACCCGGACCTCTGGATCTGTAGCCAGGAACGCTGACCACTAGACCACAGAGGGAGTCAGTAGTCACTGATAGCCATATTGAATCATCTGCAGATTTTCATGTCACCATATATATCTGTTGTGAATGCTGGTGATCCCAGTCCTAGTAAAGCTTGATCTGTCCATGAATAAAACCTCTGCTGTAAACGTTGGGTCTTCAGATGACAGTTGCAAAATCCATTGACAGATTATACATGTTGCAGGTGCATCATGTGGTGCTATGTCTTGCACAGACTGAATGCTATAGGGTTACAACTGCTGTTCTTGTAATGCATAGTGTACTTAAGCATGGCAGGTACCTAAGTGGGGCAATCCAAAAGTGTCCAAAATTTGAATTTTGTGCGCGAATGGTTATGAGTACATCAAAATACNAAGCCAGACACAAACTTACAATTGGTATAAGCATTTTAAAAATGACCAAACATTGACTGATGATGACGATTGTTCGGGACGGCCGTCAACGGGCAAAACACCAGAAAGTGTCGCAAAAGTTAGGGATCTGATTCTGCAAGATCGTAGACTGACCATCCAAGACCTCTGTAACACCTTGGGACTAAGTTATTGTACATGTTAACGAATTCTGTCAGAGGAACTGAACATGAGGAGGATTGCGGCGAAGTTTGTGCCACGACTGCTGCAAAATGAACAGAAGCAGCATTGCTTGGAAGTCTGCAGGGAACTTCAGCAACAGCTTCAAGAGGATCCAAACTTTCTTTCGAAGGTTGTCACTGGTGACGAAAGTTGGGTTTATGGCTATGACCCTGAAAGCAAGCAGCAATCGTCGCAATGGAAGAGTCCTTCTACACCTCGGCCAAAAAAAGCTCGACAAGTCAAGAGCAACATTAAGTCCATGTTGATCTGTTTTTTTTATATTGACAGGATTGTTCATAAGGAGTTCATCCCTCCTGGTCAGACAGTGAATAAAGAGTTCTATCGCGATGTTCTAAGGTGTTTGAGGGAGGACATGAGGAGAAAACATCCAGAGAAGTGGCGCACGAACGACTGGGTACTCCACCATGACAATGCACGACTGCACACGGCTTACATTGTGCAGGAATTTTTGGCTAAAAACAAGATGGCAGTTGTTCCCCACCCACCATACTCGCCAGACTTAGCTCCATGCGACTTCTTTCTCTTCCCCAAGATGAAAATCAAGTTGAAGGGGCGAAGATTTGATACAGTTGAGGACATTCAAACAGAAACGCAGACGGTACTAAACGCCCTAACAAAGGAAGACTTCCAGGATGCATTCTGAAAAGTGGCAGAAACGCTGGGACCGGTGTATGCGCTCCAAATGGGACTACTTTGAAGGTGATGGTGCAGAATAAGATCTAGGTAAGATGTAATAGTTTGTATTAATATATTTCGGGAATTTTTGGATTGCACCACATATATAGGGTGCAAGACATCTGGTACCGACAGCAGGCTGTCTTTCAATGATCTTGATCTCAAGAATCTGCTCTTCAATTCAAACATTATATAGAGAATGAAGAAAACCAACAGCCCATCACATTCCATGAAACAGCCCCATCTGCAGTCAATACAAAAAAAATAAAACATCAGTCATACCCCCATTAGGGTTTTTTCCTTTGTATCTTCTAAGAGCATCTGCAGCATTTCCTGCATTTTACTAGCACAAGATGCATGTCTACAGCCACTTTTCATGCTAGTTCAGTATGTGAAGTGCTTTCCCAAGCTTAAACTGCTCCAGGTTGCCTTGAAATGTAACATGTATTAGCGTTTGTGTACAATACTACATATTCAAAGTAAGACTGTCAGACATTGTAAACATCATGACAAAGTTCAGCGTCAAATGGATCCCTACAATCACAACAGGACACAAACAAAATGTTCAAGGAACCCAGCTTCTTTAGAATGTGATAGCAGAGGCCGATATTTCTGAATGGTTTTATGACTTCTTAAGGAAGTCAGTGTACTTATTTTTACTTATTTTGACATCCAGAACCTGTTCCGTAATATAGTCAACTCTCGATTATCCGGGTTAATGGTGGGGACAGAAATCACGATTAATCGAAAACCCGGTTAAGACAAATTTTATTAAAAGTAGTACTGAAATACTGTACCTTCATAATACTATAGGCCTACCTGTATTTAAATTTATTCAACCTCATTTTTATGTCATCTCATGGCCTATTTAATACTTTTTTTACATTACACTGAAATATGAATTAGTTATTTCAATCACAGTCTTCAACAACATCCAACATTTTTTATGAATATTCACACTTAACACTTAAAAAAATTTAATATTGTCGTTTACTTTTTTGCGGCATTTTCCTTTTTCTGTTGGATACTTAACACAACATGCTTCCTTTTACACCCTGACATTTTGCAAACGCACTTGAAGATCGATACAAAGATACTAACTGGGGCGATGTATCTGTCCTTGAAACTTTCCATAAATCCTTGCATTCTTTCACCCTTACCCCAGAACATTGTGTTAGCATAATGGGACCAAAGAATGCAAAGCTTGGTTCACACTAGTGCGAAAATAGTGTTACAACTCACCATGTGAAATAAAAGTGAATGAATATTAAACATATAAGCCTCAAAAACGCCTCAGTAGCCCCGGTTAAGCCGCAAACCGGTTAATCCGCCCCCGGATAATTGAGAGTTGACTGTATATGGTGTATGAGACACTCTGAGGGGGCACGTGTTAGTGTAGTTGGTTGAGGGGCTATGCTACAAGCCGGAAGATCAAGGGTTCAAGTCCCAATGAGGTCACTGGAATTTTTCAGTTGACCTAATCCTGGCCACACTATGGTCCTGGGGTCGACTCAGCCTCCAACAGAAATGAGTACCAGGAATAAATTAAATAATTTTCCTGGGGAGTAAACTGCGGCTGGCGCATAAGACCGACAACCTTACCGTCATCTTTGAGCCGACTGTCTAGATAATGTGGGACCCTCAACGTCTCACAATCCTATCGCCCTTCAACGCCTGGTACAGGGAGAGCTTTACTTTTACTTACTTTATGAGACACTCTGTATAAGATCACAACTTACTAGTCTACTGGTCACTCGCCCCATCAATAGCCTCTCAGGCAAGTCCATAGTGTTCGCAATGGTAAGTACAACAAGGCATGATGAAGTTTTTGTAGGCCAGTCCAACAAGTTGTAAACAACATCCTGCCGCCGGGTCCACAGCAGATCCAACTGTAAAATAATTTTACCAAAATCAAGAGTCTTCAGAGTTCAGCTTCTGACATTCTGGGGGAATTTAAGTTCACATCTTCAGGGTAGATCAATAGTCATTCCTACAATCATGATGGAGACAGTGGAGCTCTCCAAAACATTGGACCCTTTTACCAGAACTACAAAGTATTACATCACATATGATTCTACATCAGGGGTAGGACAATCACTTTTACTTGGGGGCCAAATAGGACTATTTAAGGAGAACATGCATTTTGTGAGCAAAATTCTGCACTCATAAAACTGATAACAAGCTAATCACAGAGTTTCAAGGTCTTCACAACATCAACATTTGAGTAGTCTGGCTACTGGTTAACCAGTGTTTCTGAAAAACCTGTTGCCCTGAACTTGTACCCTCAATATGGAGACAGATTGCTCCAAAGCGTTACTTACCAGACTATGCACTGTCATAACCCAAAAGACCATAATATTGAGCCATAAATTATTCTCATTACTTGAACTACTTTACAGGTAGGTTGTGGATGGCTGAGAGGGTGAGCAGGGAGATAACAAAACTTACATGAAGTTTGGGGAAGAACTAATCACCTACTTTCCTTTCACTACACATTGAGCATGTGACATGACATGGACCACAAAAAAACACATGTTCAAGAGTTCTAATGCTCCTGCCCAAATTTGTTTACCAAGCTGTTGCCTACCAAAAACACCCAATGTTCAAGTCTCTTGTTGATTGCTGTTCTTCCTGTATCCCACGTATGGGAATGTAAAAATTATTTGCTAGTCGAACATTTTCACTGGCCCTTCCTTACTGTTCTACACTGTAGATTTTGACGTCAGTTAATACAAAGCAGGATGCAACAGTTCAAAATATTTTCTGATTAACAGACTGGGTAAACAGCAGATAGTTTTCTGAAAACTGAATAACTAGTTGTGTCAATTGTACAGTAGAAGTAGCCTACAAGTCTCATACTCTCACACTTATGCACATTTATTTAAAACATATAATTGAAAAATATTAAAGATAATGACCACCCACTCTAAGAACCAGGGTTATTTTACCTTGCACAGGCAACATTCTGGAATAGATGTCCTATGTAAATGTGTTTGAAATTTCCTACCAGTTTATGAATACTGGAAGTACATTGAAAACAGACCCCAGTAACTCTGTAATGATGACATAACAGTGATGCATCCTTGTTCCTACAGCATGAATAACTGCATGTATCTTAGATTAATCTTCTGATGGCTTTGTTAAATAGCCAACTAAAAAAAAAAGGTCTATTTTTCATTCATATACTCTGTCTGCTATGGGAACAAGACATTTGTAAATTTACTCAGACATCTCCTGATAGAAAAACACAATCAAATTGACCATATTTTGATAGATAGTGCAGTCAGCACAGTGACTGGCTATGGGCTGGATGACGGAAGGGTCGGAGTTTGAGTCCCAGTAAGGTCATGATTTTTTCTCCCATCCAATGGGTACCCAGAGGCAAAGCGGCCGGGGCATGAAGCTGACCACTCACCTCCAGCTATTGACAAGGTGAAGTAAATGTGGAGCTACTCCCCCACATGCCTTCATTGTGTAGTGCTTAATTAGTTAAGTACAGGGACAACTTCACCTTACCTTACATGCATGCAACTACTAGCATCAAACAAGCAATTCTGTCATGAAACTTCAGTTAGAGTATGTGTAAAAAATGGCAACTGTGCAAAACTGTTACTTTAGCTTTTAATTTGATATCAAATGTGGTTAAATTCTTCCAATCAACATGAACATGCTACTCTACAATCATTTACATCAGTCCAGTACATTAACCCTTGAGCCAAATTGCATTTTACTGTTAGATTATAAATTTATATTACCTAAAAATCACATTAACACAAGATTTGTGGAACTGAGGTGTGTGCAACAGGGAAGTAGACTAAAAGTTATGTTCTTATGAGTGAATCTCTTGGATGTACTTCTTCCTGTCTTCCATGATTTACAAGCAACTTGAATATGCTGATGTTTCAATTCTGCATGCAAATTACTTTATGATATGCATTTCCAGGAGATATGAACAGCAATTGAAAGGAAACTGGCTGTGATTACCTCATCTACCAAAAGCAACGTAGTTATGCGTCGGTGTGCAGTACGAGAAAATCTGCGTTCCAATAGCTGCTGTGCTTGTTCTGCTGTCACAGTCTGACCAGTGAGTGCATTCAATAATTGGACATATGCCTGTCGTGGCTCTGTGAGCCACATACCATTCAGCTCTACAAACTGGAAAAGACCAAAATACAATCAACTGTGCTGTAAGTATTCAGGAGCTGGGACAGTGCAGTTGGTACAGCAGCTGGCTATGGGCTGGATAGCTGAGAAATTGGAGTTTGAGCTCTGGTAGATGCAAGATTTTTCTTCACTCCATGTTGTCCAGACCAGTTCTGGGGCCCACCCATCCTCTTATCCAATGGGTGCTTGGGACCTGTTCCCCCAGGGTAAAGAGGCCAGGACATGAAGCTGACTGCTCACCTCCTACTTGTACTGAAGTCAAGTATATGTGGATCTACATATGTCCTCAAGGCCTACTGCTTAATTTGTTAAGCACAGGGACAACTTTACCTTTACCTTATTTACTTGAACAAATCTCACATCTCTGAAACATTTCCTTTCATAATCCATATATTTGGGTTCCCTATCTGCTCCCAATTATGGGCAGCTTAACATCAATTCCCCACCTGTCATAACAAGTGAGATCTTTGGTACAGGACTATAAATTTTAAGTTGGTTTTCTAATCCAACAACCTGAATATTTAATTTATATATGTTACTGTGTATGTTAACTGGCATTGGCAAAATTGGGAAAGGGCTGAAGGGAAGGGCAAAGGGACTCCAAGGAATGTATGCAGAACTGTTCAAATTTGGGGGGGGATGACCACAACTCTGAAAGATGGGGAAATTATCATGACAGACTTAAAAATAACTTAATACAACATTTACATGCTTAACAGTTGCATTTTTTATCCTGAAGTATCAGTTTTAAAATATAGGTCAGTCTGCTACAACTCATAAAACACAGAAAAAGTGACATACACCCTTTGTCAGAGTATTTAATTTCATATATAGCCCATCTGTCTACATGACCATGCCATGCCCATGAACAAACTGCAGAAACTGAAAGGTCATAAGAACGCTTATACAAAGGAATATGGGGGAAGGGAGAAACACAGACATTTTTTTTTCCTTTTAACATACAATCTACTTGGAAAAAAATCATTTCATTTTTACACATTAAACTGCCACAACTACAATGCTTAATAAGCCAAATATTATGTGGACCGAGGAATTAAAAAAGAAGGTACTTTGCTTTATTCTCATTAAAACTGTCGCCAACAGTCATCAGCAATCACAAACACACATGATTTGGACCAACTACAATCATGCTAGTCATTAATTCGTTTGGAACAACAATGCAACTGGTTTCTATTAACCCTTACAGGCTGTTAATTGAAGAATGGCCTGTTACATGGACTTCCCACATTTATTTCACCTATCTTCTATTTGAATGTTTGTCAACTGGTACTCTGTGTGCAGTAAGTTTCTTTCATTATGAAGGCTGAGTCACTGGTTATATGTTAAAGCACACTATATTTTGGTACGTACATATTAGTGCAGGAAGCACCTTCCGGATGGGCCCATGTCCTTAGGCAGGAGTTGTAATTCTTCAGACTTTCTATGAATCCTATACAGCATGTCAAGTGAGATATCGTAACATAAGCAAATGCAACAAGTGAAATAAAGATAGCTATTAAAGATGTTAAATATATATAATTTAATGTGTATATGAAAAGAAAATTACTGCATTTTCTTAAAAAGTGGGGAAATACTGTAACTTGAAACGGGTGATGAATCAAACAATTTATTTATACTTTCTGCTCCAAATTGTCTCAACATCTTGAAGTCCGACCACAGCATTTCAAATCATCATGCCCACCCTTGTGTACATGCACATGCACACACATACAGAATGTCCCTGAAATAAGTACAGAAAATCTGAAGGTGTGTACTATGGCCCAAAACAATGAAAACAGTCTATATATACAGGGTGTCCCAGGAGGAATGTGCCAAACTTCGGGAGGGTGTTCCTTATGTTAAAGTATGCCGATATAACCCAAAACACCTATGTCCAAAGTTGAACGGTTACGGAGATAATGGCCCGAGAAAAGTGTGGTCTTCTTGCAGGTCCACGCACTATACGTACCTGTCAGCTGAGACCCTTATCTGTTTGTCCTTGAGTGCCGCGAGTCACACTAGCGTAAGCTCATGCGCTGCCTACAGATTACGTTGCAGTGGGGTCGTGAATGGGTGGTAAATTAGTTGTGTGATGAGTTGCTGAAATGCCTTTTGTGTTTTCACACGTCGAGTATTGTGATATGCATTTTGTGTATGGATTTTGCGGTGGCAATGCACGTGCTGCTGTTGAAGAGTACCAAAGGCGTTTTCCCGATCGAAGGATTCCATCTCGAAGTGTATTTACGCGAATTCACCAGACATTGCGTGAGACTGGTTCTCTTCCGAGTGTTTCTGTGCAGTCGGAAAGGGAGGATGTACAAATGAGAAACACACGAGAGAACATTCTTCGCATGATTGATAGAAGTCCGCGTCTCTCCACTCGTAGAATGGCCTCTCGCATCGGCGTATCACGTATGCAGGTGTGGCGAACTTTACATGACGAAGACCTGTATCCTTACCATGATCAAAGGGTACAACATCTGGAACCAGGCGACCATGCTCAGCGTATGGATTTCTGCCACTGGATAAAAGCTCATCCCGAACTGTTAAGCGTCATTTTATTCAGTGATGAGGCGTCGTTTACCCGGGACGGTGTAAATAATTTACGAAATGTGCATACGTGGTCCCATAATAATCCACATGAGATAATGGAAACGAAATTCCAAAAGAGATTATCCGTGAATGTAGGTATAATAAGAGTTATGTGGTCGGCTCATAGCGCAGCCATATTACGTCATCGCACGCCAGTCATGTGTTATGTATACTGCTTGGAAACCTAAGGACAATTATGACATGGCGAGCGAGTATTTTGTACTTCAATTTTATGGCTTTCCGTCACTCACAAGTTAGTTTGATGTTACGTACATTATTAACATTACAGAATCCACATATTCCTGCCAGTTTTAATATCTATTTTGTAATCAACAAGTGTGTAACCCCGGTCAAAGTTTGACACTTCTCTGGCCATTATCTCCGTAACCGTTCAACTTTGGACATAGGTGTTTTGGGTTATATCGGCATACTTTAACATAAGGAACACCCTCCCGAAGTTTGGCACATTCCTCCTGGGACACCCTGTATATATATATATATATATATAGAGAGAGAGAGAGAGAGAGAAACATGTAGAGCTAGGCAATCACATAAGCACACTCGACAACAGGATAGATGTTTATAGCTTGTGACCAATGCTACGCAACACACACAAAATGAAGCATGCCATTGCATTAAGCATTTCAGATCAGAGTGTGAGATGAATATTGTACCTAGACTTGCATTTTCATCCATACAAGATAATGGTTGTGCAAGAGTTGAATGTGATTGGCCGAACAGCATTGCTTTGCACAAAACACGCTTGAAATTGTGGCAGATGACGCAGACACAATCATGAAATATGAAGCACACTTCCACTTATCTGGGTGTGTTAACAAACAGAAGTTCCATTACTGGTTGGACACAAATCCATGGCAGCTTCATGAATGCCCTCTTCACTCTGAATGTGTGAGTTTGGTGCTGTGTGGGAAGCTTTGTTATGATAGGCCCATATTTCTTTGAGGAGGACGAACTTGCTATGACAGTAAACTCTGGTCGCTATGTTCACATGCTGCATAATTTCCTTGCACCATAAATTAGCAGATGTGGACGTAATCAACAAACCATGTGGCTGCAACAAGATGGGACCACCACCCATACTGTGAGAGCTTCCCTAGCCTGCTCCGTCACCTGACTTAAAATGTAAGCAATTATTTCCTTTGGAGTTACCTCAAAGTGAAGGTATTCATCAACAGACCATGTAGAGTTCTTGAACTGAAAGCTGCAATTGAAGATGGAATTACGGCATTACCTCCCTCCCCCCGCGGACATGGTAAGATGCTCAATGACCAACTTCAAGACGAGGTTGCAAGAATGTGTACAAAGAGATGGTAAGCATCTGGACGGCATGATTTTCCAAGACAAAATGAGCTCGCAATTATACACAAAAATGGCATACATTGTACTAATTTAGAATCCATCACGTTTCCCTGCCAGACCCTATATATAACATTCTGTAAAAAGAAACAAAGAAAACATAACAATATATCAGTACATTCTTTGCCTCTTATTTTAGTTTGAAAAACCATTCAATCTACCTGAAAATCTGGAATGTTCCTTTGTGACACAGCCTCCTGCAAACTACGAACAACTTCCTGTACTGTGGCTGTTTTCCCAGTCCCAGGCACACCACTTATGTACATGCATCTGGAACATAATATTTAAATCTAACACACACTCTTGAAGTGATTCCTTCTGAAGCTTGCATATTCTTGCAAGCAATCTGAAATCCACTGATGAGTTTCTGAGCCTGAGGCAAGAATCAATGGGTAACAAATATTCATCTAGATACACCAAATTACTGCTTACCGTGTTCTCTTTAACATCCATTTCCTTTTAAATCATTAGCATTTCAGTCACCTGGTCAGAAAAATAAACATTTTTCAGTAAATTAACATCAATATTGTGGCACACAGACCCACTGCTAGTCAAAGACCTCAAAACAAATGAGTACAGTCATTGATATGCAACAGATGAATGAACAAACATCTGTTTCTGAGCAACGTGTTTACTAACACATTACCGCAGAAACAAGACACACACAACAGCACAGTTACAATGGAAATGGGGATCTTTTCTATGTGATCCATGCCAAGGAGTTAAGAAGAAGACAATTGGGGCAATCCAGTTCAGTTGTCAGTTGCAAGCCCACCTGTGAAGCAAAGACTAGGAGGTTGGTATGAATTGGCTGCCAGCCTGGAACCTAGTTAGTTGAGGGCTGGCAGTTAAGCTCAGCTCTTCAAAGGAGGCTGAGAAGAGATAGTGCTATAGTGGAGTTGACAGTTGACAAGAGTTCTGCATGGGCAGCTGTGACAAGAGGACCTGAGTACAGGAAGCTGAAGAACCTCCACTGTTAGAAGCCATTTCCAGGAAGAGTCTAGTGAAGAGTGAGAAGACTTAGCATGTGCTAGTGGTTTGTAAAATGTGGATATAGCGATAGCTCTGTAATTACTTGTATTAATAGTAATTGTGGGTGGTGTGTATAAGTGGTCAATATATCCATTCCCCCTCGTTGGTGTCTCCACCTTATCGTGGTGAGGGGGTTTGAGTATGCCAAGGACCCTGAGAGCTATACCAGCGGTAACGTAGCTACTGGCAGGGCCTCCCTTGCTGGACAGGTCAAAGGGTAGGCATCAGACGAAGAGAGACACCAAAAACCAAAAACTGATGCCGGAAGCAGCGTCATCAGCAGCGACTTGAAGCACAGAACAAATGATGCTCGAGATGGTTCAAGTTCGTATAGCAACAGGCGTGACCAGAGTGGTTTGAACGGCTGTTGTACTGCGATGTGGAAAGCAAATGGAAAAACTACCACATTATCACATTTCCTGGATAGTCTCTTTCCAAAAACAGAAGATCACATTAAGTGGAGGAACTGTTTTGGAAGAGACTGTGGACCTGTCATCTGACAGATTACTGATCAATCAATCAATATCCATTCACCAATCCATACCCTGTCTATAGTCACACATCTAAATCGTGACAATATGCATAAACAAGTGAATTAGCATGACATCTACAGGCAACTATGTGGATGGAACTGTGACACTGGCTGGGAATCATGGGAAGTAATCACATACAAACAGGGTATTTAACTGCACAACTCAGCAATGTGGGGCAAATTTTCTTCTAGCAAAAACCGAAGCTTAAAACACTCATTCTAGGGTCCACAGAGAGCATGAAACCTTCAAAATCAAAGGGTCAATTCAGTTGCATTTCTGCAAACTGAATTCAGTCACTTAAGATGCATATTATCTAATTAAACTCACCCTCCTGTCCCATCAAGAATCTTGCCCTCAACGAAGTGATAGATGTTGTTAAACTCTTTTTCACGGCATGGAAGGGATTTAGGCACTGCAGCAACATGCAACCTAGCACGTGCCTCCTCCAAAACACTACCAGGAGTTGAAATGGGACTGGCACGAGTTGGAATGGATGGTGTCAGCAATGCACGCTGCGCAGATCCCTGTTATGAAATAACATATCCCAATGTAAAGCTAGATGAAAATTATGCCTAGAAGAAACCAAGTTGGACAGCATAACACAAATTTTCATCAACTTCATTAAATAAGATTGACACACAAATAAACAGTACAGAAAGAACAAAATTTATTTTGTATCTGAAGCATAATAAAAGCTGGTTTTACTGTTTCATCCATATTTTGCACATTAAGATAAGCAACTTGTATATGACATGCAAATGTGAACTGAACCTAGACAATGTATTCTTCCTGTAAAATTAATATTGGTTAAGATGTAATATGAAAGTCAAGGCAATTTTCTTCTCCATTTTGGTGTTTACTCTCCCTGAATGCTTCCATCATAGTGACTAGGCTACAAGCTGGACGACCAAGCAATCAGGCTTTGATTCTTAGCAGGGGCAAATCTGTCTCTTTTTCTGTGTCAAGACCAGCTTTAGGGCCCAACCAACCTCCTATCCAGCGGGTACTGGAAGCTTTCTTCAAGGGTAAAGTGGCTAAAACATGGGACAGACCAGTCACTTCCGTTTAGTGAAAAATTTAAGAATATATGGAGCTATGCCTCCACTCATGGAGTCTTATTAAGCAAAGGGACAGCTTACATCTCTTTACCTCATTCTGACTGGTATACTTGCAAAATTCTGAAGAGATAACCTTAGGAATAAAGAAATGAGAACCCACAGTTTTGCTTCCAAAGTTATTTATGGCTAGTAGCCCATAAAGGGTCCCCTTAAACCACCCTCTCTGCCCCACCCCTTTCTAGCAGAAAATTCTCATTCCAAAATCTGAGAGCAACTGATCCCTGCCAAGATTTAACTACTGAGAAATGTACATCATGAGATATCTCCTAATTTCCTCATCAGTCCAGCACCTTGTTTCACTGCTTATTCTGTTGCCTGGCTTGTTTATGGGGGCACCATGCAGTCTTGGCCTCTTTGTAGACAGGTTTCCCCTTACCCTGATCTTCCACTGGCTTCAGACAGTGATGTCAACAGAATATAACTATGCATGTGTATGCTTAAGGTTTAACCCTCATCACATAACGAACGCATTTCAGTTGACACTGACAGCAGCACCTGAAAGCCTCTAATTATGGTAATGTTATGGGCAAGCTTGGACTAGAATATGAAACTTGAAATAATTCATCTGTTTGAAGTGTCAGCAGCTTATCCAAAAATGAAACCGGAAGGCAAGATGGATTAACTTCTTTGAAATTGTTTACAATAATGAAGAGAAAACAAGAGAAAACAGAGTATATATTAAACCTAGACAGACTGAAGTCTTGTTTTCTTGTGCCATGAAATTGAATGCCAATATGTCACTATTAAAATTTAAAATTGGAATGTCATGATGTAAATTAATGTTGTGACAACATTTTTGTCATGACAATTAGATTAGTGCCATGACTTTAATGTCATAGATTGAAACAGAGAGATTAAGAGAACTTGTAACCAAGGTGCTAAGAAATCCAATCATCCAAACTAGACCCATTATTTTTGTCACACATACCACCCTACACGTGTAGAAGTCAAGAAGTTAATTATTTTCCTTCATTCCAAACGTTATCAGCATGCTGAGTCATCGGCAAAATTTGCATACACTTCGCTGCCGGCAATGCACGGGTCACAGTGAACTGCACAGCCATAAACTCGTTAACAGTTTTAAAAATGTCCCTATACTTAAGCAAATGTAGTAGTCAAGCGAAGAATGGCCAAAGTACCAACAGAGTATGTGACATGAAAACAGTGGACATATGGATCTGATACAATGTATATGTTGCATGGCTCTGAGGCATTAAAAACAATTGAATGACTGATACTCTTAGCATTCCGACACATTCAGTAAACCACATACCTTCTTAGGAACTGGGGTAGTGGATGCCTGCGGTGTAACTTCTAACTTTGGAGTTTTAGAAGTGACAGGAGTCCAATTTGTAACTTGCTTTTTCAATGAAGAGACAGGAGTTGAGTCAGGTGTTGCCCAATTAGAGTCATACCAAGTATTTGGTTTACGTTTTCGAGAAGAAGATCGTGTACAAGGTGATGCTTTCTCATTAACCTTCAAAGACTCTCGTGTAGAAGGCTCATGAGCTCTGTAATGCTTTGATCTCAATGCACTGCCTGGCTCATACTCACTGTCATCACTGGCACTGTCACTGAGAATGTGCCTCTTGCGCCTTCTGGGAGTAGTATCCTAAAACCAGAAAGAAAACCCAATAATTCAGAGTCTGACACTCAGAATGTCTGTGATAATTCTTGGTATGTTACAATTATACTGGACACTGTCTGATCTCTTAGGTTAATATATACTGACATAGTTATTGGGCCACGCCATAGCTCAAGCGGCAGCCCGGGTTCGATCACAGGTATGGTCAAGTGGGATTTGTGGTGGGCAAAGTGGGGCTGGGACAGGTTTTCTCCGAGCACTTCGGTTTCCCCTGCCAATCTTCATTCCACAAATTGCTCCACAATCACCCTCACCTATCATCTGGGGCAGGTACAATAGGCCAGAAGTGGCTGCAGTACAAGGGACTTAGTCCCACCTCACTAGCAATAAAAAAATAATACATAGTTATTATAGATAATACGTAGTACAGTTAATAATTTTGTGGCTTGGCCACATAGTGGCGCTGTTATGCACTAAATATTTGGAGCAATGAGATGGTGCCATGCCCATTCTTCTCTCATTCCAGCATGAAGCAAATGCGTGCATGCAGTGTATTCAGAAAGTCACTGTTATGAAGGGTAGTTGTCTGCAAGGGGAGGAAATCAAGAATGTTGCAGTTTCAGCAACAGAAAAATGTAAAGTTCTGCCAAAAATTAGGCAAATCCATAGCAAAACTTTTCAGATGATCAAGCAAGTGTACAGCAAAGAAGCCTTGGGCCATAGTGCTGTCTAAGTGACACAAACTTTTGCACAGAGGAGAGACAGTGTGGAAGATGGTGAGCATGCCAGTCAGCCAAGAATGGTCAGAAATGAACTCAAGATCCAAGAAGTTGCAACACTGATGCATGCCAACTCCTCCCAAATGGTAGATAAAATCGCAGCAGCAGGGGTTCACGTTGGTACTTGCCACAAAAGTCTGCCTGATAACCTGAACATAATCTCATGCTACCCAGCACAGTATTCCATGCATCCTGATGCAAGACCAACGTGATGATCACATGTGCATTGGTGGTGACCTGATTTACAATGCTGATAAAGATGAGACGTTTCTCAACTGGATATCAGGAGATGAAACATGGTGTTTTCCTTATGATCCACAAATGAATTGACAATTGGCCACCTGGAAATCACCATCATCACTAAGAAAGAAGAAACTGAGACAGGACAGGTCAAAAGGCAAGGTAATGCTTGAACTGTTTTCTGACTCATCTGGAATTCCTCACATGGAATTCATCCCAGAAGGAGCGACTGTAAGCAAGCATCACTACAAGGAGATCCTTTGTCATCTATGCAATTCAATTTGTCGTAAGCGTCCTGAGCTTTGGCACAGGAAGAACTGGCTGTTGCTACACAACAATGCACCTGCACCTCACTCTGTGCTTCTCTAAGAGGAGCTGACAAAACAACAGGTCACCGTTTTGCCACAACCTTCATACTCACCTGATCTCGCACTATGCAATTTCTTTGAATTTGCTCACTTGAAAGAAAAGCTATGTGGGCATCAGTTTCAGTCAGCCAAGGAGATCGTCACAACCACAAGGGAAGCTGTATGGGACCTTCCTGCAAATATCTTTCAGCAGTGTTTCCAAGCAGCTGTACCAATGTTGCCAGACTTGCATAGTGGCCAACAACGAATACTCTGAGGATGGATGTGGATATGCGTAAGTGTATGAGTATCTTGTAATATGGTGGGACAAAACCACAGACAATGAAATTACTGGCTGTGGTGGTATACTGTAGCATGTAGACCCTGTCAGGTAGTGACCCATACACACAACAGAGGAACATGTCACGTCTGCGGTGACATCATACAACAACAGAAAAGATGTTGCAAGTGACATTGTCTGTGGGTCTGCTCCAAAGGCTATATGACTCGATCAAACAAGTTCAGTTCAGTTAGTGAGTGCAGCACAGTTGAGTAGAGTAGAATGGAGTTGGATGGTGAGTTAGAAGACTGGTACAGATCAGCCTTTGTGAGCTGGTGCTGTTAGAAGCTGGTACCAATCCAAACCACTCTTTAACACATGACAATAAATTCACTTTTGGGAATTCACTCTATTCCAGTCTTCAGGTGATTTGTCTTTACACTGACATACTTTCCCCTCCCCAAGATTAGTGGCGACACTTGGAATTGAAGCCTCTGAGTATTACACTTAAATGGTAGTGCTACCTCCATGGTCTTTCAGCTACTGACCCTCTCTGATGTGGAGTGAACACAGCCATCTAAGAGCCAAGACTGTAAAAGTAGAGTCAACTGAATTTTCAGTGCAGCCAAAATTTATTAGCCACTATAAATTACATGAACTGCAAATAAGATAAATGATAAGTTTGTGCCAGTATACAAATATATAAACTGTATACACATAACACAGACCAAAAGAAAATTTACAAAATAAGGGAATTAACATGTGACCTGGAACAATTCAAAGTTTTCATAGTTATCATTCAAGTTTAGCAAACAGAAGTTACAAGAAATACTCAAGAAGTTAGACACTGACTTTTTGCCTGAGGATCAAGTTGAAGCTTAGGGCTGTGTATATTGCGATTTGCAAAAGCAAAGTTGGACTGGAGCAGTTTTCAGAAACACTTCAATTCCTCCTACAATCCTCATTCCAACAGTGCTCCACAGTAACTGACCTACACATTTTAGAAGCACAACATGCACAATTACCTAGCATGTTATTACACCCAAAATTCTAAATTCAGGTTCATCTCCAACCTGGCACTTGACAGCACTCAGTAAGGAAGTTTAAGCTCAACAGCCTTCTCTGGGAATCTCTAATTTCCCTGCCGAAAAACATAGGAAACTCTGGCCATCAACACAACAAATATTTCAAAATCAACAAATTTAATTGTTTTTATTTAATAACTACTTCATGTTTTGGTCCATATTTTGGATCATCCTCAGGCAGTTTCATTAAATATTTCTCACATTACTGAAATATACTAACATGAATCCACATTAGTGTCAATCACTATAATCATCATAATATATGCAATTATTCCTAAAACTGTAAAATAGTAAAGCTATCCCTGTAACAGGCCGTGAAGGCCGAGAGGGTTGTGAGACGTTGAGGGTCCCACATCTAGACAATCGGTTCAAAGATGGCGGCAAGGTCGTCAGGCCGGCCGCGCTTTACTCCCCAGGAAAATTATTTAATTAATTCCTGGTACTCATTTCTGTTAGAGGCTGAGTAAACCCCAGGGCCTAGTGCGGCTGGAAGGATTAGGTCAACTGAAAAAAATCCGATGACCTCATCGGGATTTGAACCCACGACCTTCCAGCTTGTAGTGTAGCACCTCAACCACTATGCTACTTCGTACCCCCACTAAAACTGTAAAAATACTTTTAAATTTTTAAAAATTTTCTCATCATTACAATGTATAATTCTGTTTTTTGTTGTGCATTGTAGGTGGTGTCTTCCAGGGTTCACTGTTATATTCTATGTTTTGGTAAAAAAAAAATTAAGCTATCCCTGTAACAGGCCACGAAGGCCTATAGGGTTGTGAGATGGTGAGGGTCCCACATTATCTAGACAACCGGATCAAAGATGGCAGTAAGGTTGTCAGCCTTACGCACCGGCTGCGCTCTACTCCCCAGGAAAATTATTTAATTAATTCCTGGAACTCATTTTTGTTACAGGCTGAGTCGATCCCAGGGCCACAGTGCAGCTGGAAGGATTAGGTCAACTGAAAAATATCCAATGACCTCATCGGGACTTGAACCCACAACCTTCCGACTCGTAGCATAGTGCCTCAACCAACTACACTACCGTGTAGCCCCATAAATGTTTTTAGTACTATTCACACATAATGTTATTATTAGTTTTTTATGTTTCTTAGCCTTCTTGAATATGATGTCATGAATGAGTTTTTATGTTTTTGGTACTATTCATGTACAATGTTGTTATTAGTTCTCTAGTTTTTATGTGCGTTTCTTCTTGCCTTCTTTAATGTGACGTGATTGAGCTTGTGGACATTTGTTTTTGTGTTGTTCCTGTTCCTGGTTTCAGTGTGGATTATGTTGACGTATTTAATGAAACTGCCTGAGGATGGTCCAATATATGGACTGAAACAACTAGCAGTTATTAAATAGAATCAATGTAAACAATTACATTGGTTTATTTTGAAATATTTGTTGTGTTGATGGGCAGAGTATCACTAATCATGACACACAAGAGGATGCAAACAGTAAAGATAAATAGAGGTTTTCTAATAAGCCTTTAAATTAAAAATAATTGGCAGAAGCTACCACCTGATGAATATCATGGTTTGTATGTCTGCTGGTTCTACATATTTTCAGCCGTAATGATGATCTGCAACTAGAAGCACTGCCTTGATTATCATCTTCTGGGACAGAAACCCAGTGATCCTCCTGGAAGAGAAATGTTATCAAAGAACACAATTCTAGTGACTCGGATTCAAAAGCTTACATTCAATTACAAGGCAAATTCTGTGCCATTTCCTTCAATCTTTCTGATGAATTTTTCCCTCCTAATGAACATTTCCAAAATCACTACACATATTCATCTCAATACATGAACTAACTCTAAAAGTAGAGTAATACTAGCAGACTCTAAAGGGTTCTGAGTCATACTGTTACACAAACTGAGCAGTAAGAGTTAAAGACATGTTCTAATTTAGAGTAAACATGTGTATTTTTTTTTGTTCTTGACTTCGCATTTCTCAATGGTTTTGATTTTCAAATACTGTTTTGCCAATCAACAAATGCACAGGAACACACATCCCACCATTCAAAATGTACACCCTATCAAAATAATAAAGTTAGAGACTTCAATGGGTATAAACTTTATATTATGCACCAATGTTGCATACTACGAGCTCTTTTTGAGAAAAGTGATAAAGTTGAATTGAATGTGTGTAAAGGACAGGTTAGAACAGGCTGACATGTACCAAAATTTGAATTGCCAATCAACTTGTGGCAAAGACCTCCATTGCCAATTTCACACATATCCACAGGGCCTTTACAGAAATAAAACACATGATCTGGTATGACCTTACCATTCTCTTCTTTGTGGTTTGCTTTGTGATGGTGTCACTATGACACTACACAGCATCAAATGGTAGGATGACTGTGGACAATGAATTGGGATGGATTTGGATGGAGGTGGCCATGGCCTAATGGAGACACTACTCTGGTATTTGCCAATATGGACCAGGACAAAACGAATTTCCCCACTATACATTCATGTTACACAAAGAATGCATAAAACAAAATGGCATCCTTATGTGCCATAGTAATATTTACAGTATTACATACAGGTGGACAAATTAAGTAAAAGGGAAAAGGAAACAAATAAGAATTTCAGAAAAGAAACCAACAATCTTTAAGTGTTTCATTTGGAAAAACCTTTTCTGGCATTCACTGGGGCCTATCATAACAAAATTTTCCAATAAAATAAATTTCAGGTTCAAAATGCAGTACATTAATGTAACTTTAATCAAAGATTGTGATTTTTATCATTATCCAAAATGCCTGGATTTGAGCAGTTTTGAAATTAATCATATACAGCATGCTATACAGTATCTGGCAATAAGTTCTATGCCATTTGATTACTTTAACATTGGACTCCAATGGTAAATTTGGTAGATTACTTAACACTGTCATTTGCCAATAAGATGTAAGAATTGAAGAGCAATAGTAATTTTTACTACTTACATTATTTTGTTGATGATCCTGACACCTATTCAAAGGCTTAGAATTCTTCATGGATTCCAAATAGTTGTCAATAACCTTTGATTTATGAATAGGTTCCAGACCATTAATGCTGTTACCTGTACAACCCACTTTGGGAGTGGAAAGTTCTGCTCTTCTATTTGTAACCTTCCCTTGTCTCACAGTCCTTGCCTCAGTAACAATACATCTGTCTTGGCTCTCCCCACACGGCAATTTTCTGTTTGTCCCACTGTCTTCATAAGAAAGTTTCTTTTTCACAGAAGTATGATAAAGGTATTTTGATTTACCTGTGCAAGATTCTGAGTTTGAACTTTTAACTACCTTATCATCTACGTGCCTCACAGCCACCAATGATGCACTTCCTGGTGTGGAAAGTGAAGCTGAAACACACGTATTCACAGAGTCTTCGAGAAGAGATGCCGCCAATGGAATATGCACAGGCCTTTCACATACTGTCTTCAATCTTGTACAGCCTTCACTATTTCCTGACCACTGACCTGGATGTTGTTTCTTCCGTAGGACAGTCTTGGAGGAAGAAGCTGATGATGATACTAAACCAAAATCCTCACTCTCAGAGTTTGATTTATCAGATACATCTTTTACTGCCTTCATCTTTAATTTCTTTTCATCTTTATTGATATTACTTGTCTGCATCTGCTTGGTTTCAACAATAGTAGTATTGGTTTCAAACGTCTTCTTCCCTTGCAAAATAGTATTTTTAGATGCTTCACAAACTTTCTGATGAGAATTCTGGTCAGATATGGGTTTATCAGTTACATTCTTATGAATGAAAATTACATCATTAGAATTATCATCATCCAATAATTGGGAAATATCTTTGTCTTTTAATTTTGTTTTATGGGTTAAACTTCTTGTTTTAAAAATCTCTTCTTCTGCTAATGTTCTGCATTTATTTGATTTTCCTGACTTTTCATTACTCATCTGCTTCTTTTCATCATACCTCACAGGTACATTCCTGCCAAACTCATCAATACTCTCTGTTTCATCTTCAGTATCCAATGTCAGAACTTCAGTATCTTTCAAGCTTGTATTCTTGATAGATGGTTGTGTATTTTCATGTCCAATGCTTTTCAATGGCTTCCTGGCTGAATCACATGCACTGATGGGTATCTTCAGTGTCACAAGACGATTTCTGTCATCCTTCATTCCATACCACCTCATGCTTGGCTCTGAAAGTGAGAACACAAAACCTTACTACAGCAGATGATATATGAGGGTCGTACTGAAAGTCATGAGCAACAATTTTTTGTAACGTAACATGTTTTATTATTGACAAACCAAATTCACCACTTCAATCTACAGACCTTTCTTTATTTTTCCCCATAATCGCCACTTCTTTGTACACGTTTCTCCCAGCATTCTGGGAGTTTGAAAATTCCCCTTCTGTATAATTCCATTCCAGCCATCTGAAGACAGTGATGTAGTGCTTTCTGAATTGCCTCCCTTGTCTCAAAACGTTGTCCACGCAACTGATCCTTCACAAATCCGAAAAGATGGTAGTCAGAGGGTGCCAGATTAGGGCTATAGGAGGGGTGTGGAAGAACTTCCCACCCCATCTTTGCAATTGCTTCCAATGTGAGTAGAGCGGCGCAGGGGCGAGCGTTGTCATGCAGGATGATGATGTTTCATCCTGGACGTTTATTGCGCAATGCATGACAGAGCTTGTGCAGCGTCTGGACATAACGAGCAGCATTGATGGTTTGCCCAGGTTCCAGGAATTCGGCAAGAATAAACCCCTCTGCATCCCAGAAGACTGTGCCCATCACCTTTGCAGGTGATGGCACTGTCTTTGCCTTCTTTTTTGATGGAGAATGCAAATGGTGCCATTCCATACTCTGCCGTTTCGTTTCAGGCTCGAAATGGTGAAACCAGCTTTCGTCACCTGTCACAATACAGAGAAAAAAATCGTCTTCATGTCGATATCTCTGCAGCAGTTCTGAGGTGATGGCTTTTCACTGACCTTTGTGGTCTTCAGTCAATAACCGCAGGACCCAACGAGCACAAACTTTCCTATAGCCCAAGCTTTCAATCATCTCCTGTACTGCACTGTGCCCTATTCCAAGTTTTCGGGCTATTGTGTCCACAGTCACACGCCTGTCATCTTGAATGATCTCATCCACTCTTTCCTTATTGCGTTCAGTTGAGGCTGTTCGAGGATGACCACTCCGAGGCTCATCTTCGATGCTGGTGTTCCCATCTTCGAACACTGCTTGCACCCATGCACAAACTTCCATAAGCATGCTGAAGTCTCTGGTTAATTTCTGTAACAGGGATTTCCTCTTTCATAAGAAATTCGATGACAGCACGCTGGTTAAACAACATATGGTTATCGGCCATTTTGTTAGGAGTGATACTGGTCACGTGATGCAAGCTATTGACATCACAAGACACTCAAGGTTAACACAACAGCTGGTTCCATCTACCATCATACTCTCTTTCATCTGCTGTTCCCAGGTTGCATACAAAAAAAAGTTGCTCATGACTTTCGGTACAACCTATGTATCTTACAATGTGGTTAAACATATTAGTTACACTACTGACAGATATTAATAGCCACACTATCAAACATGGGAAGACTTTTACAATTCTCCTACATATCCAGTTTAGCACAAGTTCAATTTTTAATCCACTCTGCCATGTTAAGTGAATGCTTTGTCACCACAGCATGGTACATGCTCAGGTTTTGGACGGGGAGATAGCCTCCAAATAGGGAGGGCAGTTATCAATATACAGAGTAAGCAGCTGTGGAAAGCCAAGGAGAGAGTTCCTCCAGCTGTAAGATTGGGTGGGGTTTAACAATTCATCATAAAATAACTAATTCCACAGAACATGTCTTGTGAACATGGTAATAAACTCTTCAGTTCTGAGCTACTATTAACTCTGCTCCACTGTTACTTAATTCAAATTGTTCTTGTGATGTATCTATTAAGTATTAATGAAACAAAAATTCTGCATTATATAGATGTGTGAGAGAAAGAATCACGTATCACAGTATTTTTTATTATTTTACTTATGGTTCACTTAATGGTGTCAGTAGCTTGAACTATACAGAATCAAATGCTAGGATTACTAAATTGGAAATGATCTGGAAGGAAGCAGTCATGACATAAGTTTGGGTACTACTGCAGAATCTGCCTGAAGGTAGTGAGGAAAACCATGAAAATCTCAATCACAATAGCTAGTATCCAGGCCAAGATTGAACCTAAGACCTCCCAAATACAAAACAAGGATGCTAATCACTCAAATCACTCAACCATGACACTTTAAAAGATGTTCTTCGCATTCATATAAAAAACTGTCTTTTTTTAAATTAGCCATTATAACTTATAAACATGAATGCTCCATCTGGTTTACATTTTACATGACTTAGAATGCACAGAGTTATCCATTTCATTTGTAAAACAGCATATCTTTCTTCACCTGAGCAAGTAACTGCTCATTTTACAAGTCACTCACAGATACAATGTAACATTGTAATCCTGGCCTGACCACTGATATTTACAAAACATTACAGCAAATTTATGGAGTGGGTTCAAGGTGCAGAACACAAAAGATCTGCATGGGTTATGCAATTTCAAGCCAGAAGGGAAGATGTTACAGATAAAAGAACTGTTCAGCAATTTCAACGATGTGGGAAAAGTGACTAAAATGATGAAATATAATTAACCGTTCAGAAAATATCAGAAGGAATCACGGGACTGATTCTGACGAAAAACCTAAACATAACAAAAATTTATGAAAAATGATACCCAAAATGTCTCAGCAGTAAGTAGAAAGTGATAAAAGAAATTCTCCCAGACCTTTCAGCATGACAGTTTCTTGAACCTAATTTGGGGGGGGGGCTCGTGGTAAGACTTCTATCCTCTAGCCCAACCCCAACCTCCCACCCCTAAAAGCAACAAACTCTTCTCCAATGAAAAGTCTAGTCTCTGAGACCCAAACAAAGTGTGAATTTCAAAATGACAGGTCAAAACAATGTCAACCAACTTTCTGATAAGAAATAAATGAAACATTATGAATGTATTCCTCTCATACAGTCAGCTAAGACTCTACCTTTAAGTTTTGGATCATTTATAGCAAAATATTTGTTAATAAAAAAAAACTTGAAATGAACAGTGAACTTCCCTTACCAGTCAGTGGTACAGGTGGCGAAATAGATCGATTTCCATCTTCAACATTTTTCTTATGTATTACCTCTTCTAAATTTAGCTTCTTGACAAGAACGTAACTTGTACGCCCAAGTAGAGCTTCACTTGCTTTTGTTGTAATGTGATTAATATGACTGGATTCTATTGGTGGAGCGAAATCATTTCTGAAACTCCTCTTTACAGGTGACAAATTTGATTTCAGCTCATTAATTTCTCTATCACATTCCTTTCTTCGTTTTTCTCTATTTGCTTCCAAAACATTATCTTCTGTATCAACATCCAAGGGAAAACTAGTTTTTAAACATAGCTTCATTATGCCATCTACCTTTGATGACAGTGGTTGATTTGATTTGTTTTGCTTGGCAACATTGTTCCCTGATGAAGAATCTCTACTGGATGCTCGAAATGCAGACTTAAGACTAGACTTATTCACTGCATTTTCACTAACATCTAGGTATGGCTCTATCTTTGCTGAGTAGGCTGAGCCCACAAGTTTGTAGCGACAAACAAACACTGGTACAGACACATGTCCCTCAAGCTTCTTCGCTTCAGTAACTGGATCGTCATCGATCTTAGCTCCTAATACCTAAAACAATCATGAAAAGAACATAATGAAACACACATGTAAGGAGAAATATAAAAAATGTAAATAATCAGATTCCTGAATTGTAAACCTGCAAAAGACTGAGCCCAACATAAATTAAAATTGGAAACAGTCAAAAGAGAAGTTAGAAAATAATCACAGACAATACTGGAAATTATATGTAGCTGATTTGGAATATGATTTGCATGGACTGTCGAGATAAGGCATATAAAATAATCAAGAAACTAAACAAAATAGAAAAGAACAAAGTATGACTGAATCCAATATCTCTACTCGAATGTGAGCAATATCAGAACAATTACAGACAAGTAAACAAGTAACAATATTAGTAGAAAACAACCCTCATATATATATATCCCATTACCTTCGATGGATCATTTACATTACAAAGTTTCAAAAACAAGAAAGCTACAGGTCCAGATGATATAAATAAAAAATATATAAAAAAGTAACATTATTCTTTCTTTCAATAATTTTAAAATTTTTAAATGTGTTGGAAGTCTGGTTTTACAGCTGATGAGTGGAAAGAAGTAGTTGTATTCCCAATATTTAAACAAGGCAACAAAACAGACTGCTCTAACTACAGAGACATAAGCCTACTAAAACTCTTGCTATTAAATACAGAGTGTCCAGATGAAAGGAATCCAAAATAAAAAATTTATATTTCAGAAACTAATTGTCACACATGTATCTGGTTTGTGTCATCAGAAAGGAAAACTCTGAAAGTTCTTTCATGTCTGGCTTATGTGCATGAGCCCAGACGGTGACCTTCGGTAAGTTCAGTAACAATGTCGACACCACAGGAACAGGTTCAATGCGTGTTCTGGCTAGCAGAGTTGCAATCTCTTACAGCTGTCCAGCATTATTTTAGAATGCAATATGGACATCAACCTCCTACATTGAAAAAAATTCAGCTCTGGGGCAACAACTGAGGACTACAGGTAGTCTGCTGCATGTAAAATTTTATTAACATAGTAGGAAAAGTAGTAGTAAACTTAATTTACTCTTAACATTACTAATAATGACAACAGTAATGATGATGCTACTGCTGCTGCTGTTCCATGCTTTCTTGGTTTATTTAACACTGCCATCACAACTACCCAGATTATATAATGTTGATATTAGATTTACCATGATCATATCATTGCAGACAGTAGCCACATACAAATATAAATAAATATTTGAAGTGAGAAAGAGTGGATAGAAATGAAAGTTAGTTCAAATGGACAACTACCAAACAACTTACCACACAGCTGCTGAAAAATGTTTCAATGCTGATATCATTATCAAATGGTCTCTCATCTAGTATAACTTCCAGCTTTTTGTCCAGCTGTAATGATCTGATGGTTCTTTTGGGTACATCATGTGGTCGAGAATACCACCTGACTATTGCTCGATATGGGTCTTCATTGTCTTCTACAATAATACATACATGACATGGAATAGTCAATTTTAAACTGTACACCTACTTACAGGAGACAGGATAGCATAGTCAGTATAGCAACTAGCTATGGGCTCAACAACTGAGGGGTCAGAGTTCAAGGTACAGTAGCGTCAAGAATTTTCTCTTCTCCACATCATCCAGAAGAGCTGAGGTCTGCCCAACCTCCTTTCCAATAGGTACCAGGATCTCTTTCCCTGGGGGTAAAGAGGCCAGGGCATGAAGCTGACCACTCATCACCAGCTAATGCCGAGGTCAAGAAAATGTAGCATGCCTTCATGGCACAGTGCTTAATTTGTTAAGCACAGGGGCAACTTTTACATCTACTGTGTTTACAGATTCTGTTTAAACATTAACACCAAAACTATTTATTATATGTTCTGTCAACACAATCCTGTACAAATTGGATAAACTTATACTGTTTTCACTTAACATGTTTTGGCCATTCAGGCCATCATCAGAAGTCGTTTTACATTAACTCATTACTCCAATAAACAGCTCACACAGTATAATTCTAAAATACAATATTATTTACATCAGGATTTTTACATGCCTTCTGTTGCTGTATGTTAGCACTTGAAAGAAAGCATTCATGCCAGAAGAGAGAATTAATTTCAATACAATTTTTAACCAATGTAATCATTCCACTATACCAGAAACACATAAAGCCTAAGTATGTCATCAGTCAACAAACACAACAAGCATGAAAATACCCAGATTTTCCCCAATTCTGTCAAGACCAACCTAACTCCAAAGACCGAACTCAATTTCCAGAGACTATGGCACATAACCAGGGAGGTGGCAACCTTAAATAACATATATGATCATAAGGGAAACTGAAACAAGGACAATTATAAAACACACAGAGCACTCCATAACTAAATTAATTTTACCTGTTTCAAACAGTTTAATGATCTCAGCTACATCACATCCTTCCGGTGTGTCTGGGTCAACTGCATCTGCATTTGACACCAGAACAAATTCACCCACCTTGCCTTGAACCGACCCAAATATGAACTCACTGGAAAAAAAAAAAAACAAGTATTGTCTACAGGAGCCTTTCTCAACTGTGTTGATTTTCTTTGTGTCGTGCTTACATATCACTTGACAGCCATATTGGATAAGAAGAAACTTTTTATTATAATACAAAACAAAAACAAATGAGTATAGATCACTATTACCAACATGACCATTTTTACATTACTAGATTCTCAACATTCCTCCTTAATTTCAAAATGTTGTCAACATTATTAGCTGTTTTACAAAGTTAAATTGAATAACACTTAGTAATTTAGGTCTTCAGATTACAAAATTAGTACATGTAATTAAAATTTTATCAATCTTATCAAAATCAGACTTATTTCTTCTTAAGTATAATGTCTCTAAACTTGGTAAATTTCTCTGGTGATAGCGGTTTTGTTAAAATGTCTGCCACCTGAGTTTCAGTGTTACAATATTTGACTGAGAACAGCTTCTCTTTCAATTGTTCACTTATGTAGTGACACCTAACGTCTATGTGCTTACTCCTACGCGTTACTTGTCCAGATTCTATTAGCTTGATTGAACTCTGATTGTCAACACACAGTACAGCTTCCACCCTTTTTCCTGTCAACTCCTCTATCAACGTCTTTAGATATTTCAATTCTTTACAGCACTCTGCTGCAATATATTCGGCCTCAGTGGTTGATAATGCAACAACACTCTGTTTCCTAGAGCACCATGATATTGGGCCCCCTGACATCATAATTACATATCCCGTTACAATCTTCCTATCCTTTACATCCCCTGCATAATCAGCATCACTAAATGCTTCCAGTTTCACAGTTTCAGAGTCAGATGAGGTATATTTTATTCCTGAATCTCGTGTACCTTTCACATACCTAAGGGTCCTTTTCACATTCTGAGCAGCTATTTTGTCAGGATTTTCCAAGGTTCGACTTTCCACATTTACAGCGAATGACATATCGGGTCTGGTTTGAGAAGTCATATATAGCAGGCTTCCTACAGCCTCTCTGTAAGGAAATCTTATGTCATTTTCTCCTTTGTCATTTGTTGGTGGGGTCGTGGCCATGGGTGTTTTCATTTCTCGACTTTCTTGCATGTTGTATTTTTCCAACATTTGGCTTGCATAGTTGGTTTGAGAGATATGTATCCCATCTGGTTGCCTCTCAATTTGTGTTCCTAAATAAACTTTTGGATTTGTGGCCTTTGTTATCTGCAATTGATTTTCCAGTTTCAGCAAAATTTCCTCTATTTGTCTTTCATCCTCTCCTATGATTATCCCATCATCCACATGACTGACCATGAACAAACTATTGGCATCATTCTTAAAAATGCATTGGTCAGATTTGAGTTGGTTTAGACCTTCTTCTTTTAGAAAGGTTGTCAACTTCTTGTTCCATTGAGATGGTGCTTGTCTTAGGCCATATTATGCCTTTTTCAGGAGACATATCTTGCCAGTGTTCTTGTATCTCCATGTAGCTTTCCTCCTCAAGGTCTACATACAGGAAGGCAGTCTTCACATCAAAGGTTTGCATGTTCATATTCTTACATGCTGCTATGGCAAACAGTACTCTAAGAGAATTCATGTCAACAACTGGGCTAAAGGTATCCTTGAAATCTATTTCCCCTTCCTTTTGTTGGCATCCTCTCACAACCAGTCTGGCTTTGTGTCTTTCATCATCCTTTATCTTGAAAACCCATTTATTGGTCAGAATTTTCTTGCCCATTGCTTTCTCTCTGTTTACATATATCCAAGTTTTGTTTTGGTAGAGCGAATCCTTTTCCTCTTTAATGGCTTTCTTCCACTTTTCGCTGTCTTTGTTCTCCATGCACCTGTCATATGTGTAGGTGACCATACCCTCCTTTTGACTCTCTGTGTGATAGTCTCGGTCCTTTGGGTGCATTTGAATGTTTCTTCTTGGTCTCAATGCATATCCATGTTCCTTTTGTCCATTGTTTTTCTTTCCATTATCCTTGTGGTCAGCATTTTCATTTTCTTCATCCTCTTCAGTATCTGTTGGTTCTTCTTCATTGTTTTCAGCTTCGGGTTCTTACTGCACTTTGCTATCTTCCTGATCTGGAGTATTTGGCTTGTCTTTTGGATCGGTCACTCTTTCCATTTCCTTTTGTTTATTTGTCATCACAGGTTTACTTGTGAATGTCACATCTCTGGAAACATAGGTCCTTTCAGTATTTGGATCCCATATTCTGTAGCCATTTGTGTTGTATCCAATGAATATTCCTTTCTTGCTATGACTGTCCAACTTTTTCAATGCTCCGAGAATTTTAGTGTACATTTCTGAACCAAAAATCTTCAATCCAGCCAGTGTAAGGAAATATTTCTTATTTTCATAAGTGGTGGGATCAATTCGTCCACACATGTCACTATGAATTATCTCTAATGGCTTTCCAGCCCTACTTCTTTCTGTATCAAAAGGGACTCTCACTTGTTTGGCCTGCATATAAACTGAACATATATCAAAATTTTTACAGTTGCTCACACTTTTTGGTATCCCTTGGCATATCTCTTGTAGTTTCCTAAGATTCGCATAACTTATGTGACCTAGCTTTCTGTCACTCTACACTTATATCTTGCTGAGTCATCATAGCTTCATTCATCGCGCTAAAGTTAATTACAAACAATCCATTTTCGTCCTTTTTTCCTTCGAATACAACATTTTTGTCCTTGAGTATCTGGACTTTCTCTTTTGTAAACAACACTTCTCCATCATTTTCTGTAATACAGTGTACTGACAGCAGGTTTTTGCTGAGTTCTGGAACATATGAAACGTTTTTCAAACTACACTCTTTAAATTCCAAATTGCCTATTTCTTCTGCAGTCATCCTTTGATTTTTCTTTGCTACATTTATACATTGAGTATACTGCTTAATATGTATCAAATCAGTCTTCACATTTGTCATATGACATGTGCTACCACTATCCACTACATACATTTTGTCTTTTTCACTTGCATCACTCAAGTGGGTTTCTGCTGCTTCAGGTAGAAAATTGACCTTGCTTCTTTTATTCCTATCTTTAAAATAACAGTCCTTTTTAGCATGGTTCATTTTCTTACATACTGTACATTGTTTCCTTGTATCACTGTCCTTATTTCTAAAGTAACAGTCCTTTTCAGAGTGATTATTCCTTTTACAGATAGAAAAATTTCTTTTTCCTTTGTTGGGGCAGTTTATCTGGGCATGACCTATTTGATTACAATTGAAACACTTGAAAGGGGTTTTACTTTTGGTTTTAGTTACTGTCTTAAAAGCTATGCTTTCCTCTTCTTTAGTCGTCATCTTGTAATTCACTTCTTCCAACGTCAATCTGGCCACCAGGTTGTCAAGGGTTCTGTCCACGGTCGCTGTTATGTCCCAGGCAGTGCTGAAGTGTTCGTAGTCTTCTGGTAGAATCGTTATTTTTGTCATGATCATGTTTTCATCAACGTTTCGGTTCAGTTGACGAAGCTTGAGGGCAATGTTCTGCACATGACTTATATTTGTCATCATATCCTTAGTTTTGTCATACTTGAAGTTGTAGAAGTCTTGTAGCAGAAGGCACTTCTGTTGAGAGGTGTCTTGCTGATAAATTTGCTTCAAGGTGTCGTACGTTTCTTTCGCGGTTGTGGATGTCACAATGTGGGTCTTCACGTGTTTCTCTATCGTTCTCACTATGTAGTGTTGGCACTTTGCATGTTGCATCTTCCATTTCTTTATATTTTCTTCGTCTCTTCCTTGGTCACTTAACAGGTCGCTGCCATCAACGATGTTTATCACTTCTTTTGCACGCATCAGAATCTTGATTTCAAAATCCCATAGTGGAAATGAATCAGTGTCCTTCAGTTTTGGCAGATGAGTTGCCTCTTCTGTCTCTGTGGTTGCCATTTTTTCGTTGTTCTCCTTGTCTTCTCCTTCCCCCCCCTTCAGTTTTTGAGCAAATCTGGGCCCATAACCTGTTGATTTTCTTTGTGTCGTGCTTACATATCACTTGACAACCATATTGGATGAGAAGAAACTTTTTATTATAATACAAAACAAAAACAAATGAGTATAGATCACTATTACAAACATGAACATTTTTACATTACTAGATTCTCAACAAACTGGAGTTCCCCCATACCTTAGGGTTCCATGATCTCTCATGGAGAGGGGGGGGGAGAGAGAGAGAACCCCATCATGTTTTCATACTCAGGCTTGTGCATGTTTATATTAATAATGATCACTCAAGCTATTAATTTTCCATATTTGGAGTTTACAACTTACATAAAATACTACTGGCTTATTACCTCTTTTTAGTCATTTAAATTAGATATTTGATCATTTTATTCGGTTTCAGTCTCACAATACATGTTTAATCCTAAGATAATTATAAGGTTTCTACATTACAACGTGCTTTAGCCATTACTTCTGGCTGTCATCATCGGGCAGTCCATCCCAACTTTCTCTTCCATACTGCGAGACTGAAACTGAATAAAATATGCTATACACACTATAATGCTAATATACAATATTAGTATTAACAAGTCAAAATAAGAGCGTGTACAAATACATGAACCTCAAACGAAAAGCACTGATCAATGGAAGAGGAATAGTGAAAGTTGAGGGGACTGTATAAGTGTTGCCTGATGGTGGCCAGAAATAGTGTCTCAAACATATTGCAATGTGTAAACTGCATAATTATCTTAGATTTATATATACTGTAGCATGTAGACCCATTGCTAGGTAATGGCTTCTACATACACAACAAAGGAGCATGTCATGTCCGTGGTGATGTCACTAAAAATTGGAGGAATAAGGGAAGAGATTTTTTCTGTGCATTCCAAGCTGAGGTGTTACAAGCAGGACAAGTCTAGAGTTTAATTAGTTGTAAGACAGTCACAGGCCAGACGGATGTGAGCATGGAAGTTAAGGGATCTACAGCGCTGGGAGCTATTACCAGACAACTGGTGAAAACACAGCAGACTGAAAAGACTTAGTGTGTGTTGTAGTGAATTGTAGGGTGTGTGAATTAGTGACAGTGCTACAGTTACCTGTAGTTACATCCTACCAGAGTTCAATTAATCCAATTACCAATCCAAAGCCCATCTATAGTCACTCATAAGAGTGACAACTGGTATCAGAAGTGGTTGGATTAGACACCACGGTAAGAAACTATATAACAGGGAACAAATGATAGAAATGTCTGGTAGTTGCCATGGAAATGATGGATGCCAACCTACAGGAATTGAGAGCCAACCAAGAACACCTGAAAGAAGAAATGAGAGCTACCCAAAGCTCTTGAATGAAGAAAAGCTGACCAAGATGGGAACAAACTAAGAAAGGATGAATGCCAAGACAGGCACCAATCAAGAAATGAGGGAAGCCAGGATAGATGCCAATAATGAGAAGTCTGAGGTCCTTCAAGATATTCTCATCTCTTTGATGAATATCCACCGAGCCAGGACAGTGTCCACTCAAGAATAAAAGAAAGCCAAGATGGACACATGTCAATAGAAGATGGAGGCTGCAATACACTCCATCTGGTCCGAGTTAAAGGAAACCATCAAACAATGGGTGGAAGTTGTCCTGCTGTGTGTCGACCAAAAGATGTGGGACCTCTGCAAGGAAATGAACAGGAAGACTGATGAAACACAGGGTGACTTAGAGGCAGTAAAGACGTCCCTCAATGCATGGATGAAGAGCCTCCAGGAAACTCTAGTAGACACAAGGAACAACCTTCCAAAAGAGCTCAGCCTCACATTGCAGGTCAAGGCAAAGACAGTGAAGGCTGACATAAGGATCAATCAAGAAACGATGGAAGCCAAGATTGAGGCCACCTGACAAAAGTTCCAGACACAGTTGAAAGTTCAGGCCAGAGCCAAGTGCTGAAGAGGCACAGGAACTGGCATAGGGTTGGCAAAGCCACCTAAGTTTGATGAACTATATCACAGGCTGTGTTCCTGCGCCAGTTCAAGATTGTAACAGAGTATAATTGCTTGACATGCCAGGAAAAATCCACATACTAGATCACTGCCTTGCAGGGCCAGACCATCGAAGTGCTATACAAAGTCCCAAGAGGAGCGACCTATGAAGAAACCCTTGAGACCCTGGTTGACCAATTTGGGGACCAGCACCGGGCCATCATGTACCACAGCTAAAATTGACAGCGCATGGTGTCAGAGGATCCTTGCAAGAATGTGACACAGCATTTGAACGGCTGGCCCACCACGCCTATTCCGCATTATCTGAGGACCACACAAGGAGGGAGGCAGGCAAGGCGTTCACAGATGAGGGAGAAGACCCCACCATAAAAATCCAGCTGCTGGGAGGAAAAAAGCGCTGAACAAGACTCTCAGGCAGGCCGTGCTCCTAGCAGCCGGGCCCCTAAAAAACGAGGGCGGTCATTCTGGGAAGTCACATGGCGTTATATCCCACGAGACGGGGCTCCTCACAACTATCGCTGTGAGACCCTTAAAGCCTACTGCTGTATTTGGGAATATCGACATTCAGTTTTATTACAAGCCACCAGGTTGTATGAAAGAAATAAAGTAAAGCATAAGTGAATTAACTGCAAAAGGCATTATAATTATTAACCACACTTACTTGTAAAATGTTTTCTTCATATGCGAATCATGAGAGTATGAAACAACTTCTCCTATCCACTTCGGACGATTTATGGTCAATTTCATTACAATAAATCAATTATTCTCAAACACAACTCGACCAAAATGGGCGGGATACAAGGCTACTTCTAATCTTTGTGCTCGTACTATCGCAAGGCCAGTTATCCACACGCCCAAAACGCCATTTAACACACGACACAAACTTTTCGCGCTCTCGAAGCACGGTTGCCAACACGGATCACCGTTTGTCACTTTACATCGTTTGTCGGTGCACAAAATATACCTCATATTCGGTGAACGTTATAACCCTTATAAATCGCCCAGCTATGAACAAGGTACTGTCAATCCCACAGGTCAATCCTGTCAATAACCCGAACAGTGATTAAAAACTTGAAATTGTCTGGTATGCCAAACAACAATTGAACAAATGAACAATGTATTAAAACATTAATATTTTAATAACTGGGTCAAAAGCAAGGTGAAAATTAATTATATCTTTGTACTTGACCAGAAGTGAATGCCGAAGTCCCCTAGAAGTTATTACATTGTGGCGGACGGTCCCAATGGTACCCAATAACGTCGTTTTGTAGGTGGGCGTTAGCTGCCGACTGGTTCCAAAAGGGGAAATGAAAAACAGCCCACAACTGGGAGATGAGGTCATGCAAGAGGAAACAACTGTGTTATTAAATCGACCCCATGAGGATGGGAGTTGGGCTGGTATACATACCTTAATAATAATAATAATAATAATAATAATAATAATAATAATAATAAAGGAAGGCAAGGGACTCTAAGGTCCATAGACAATAGTTTGATATTTTACGTTGAAATTATATGCATGAAAATCAGGAAATTATCCTGTCATTTACAGCTGGTCTCAGCCGTGCCATAGCTCAAGCAGTTAGTCGCTGGCTTCAAGGCAGCTCGGGTGGTCATGTGGGATTTGTGGTTGACAAAGTGGCGCTGGGGCAGGATTTCTCCGAGTACTTAGGTTTCCCCTGCCAATCTTCATTCCACCAATTGCTCCACAATTAGCATCACCTATAATACAGGGCTGGTACAGTAGGCCAATAATGGCTGCAGTACTAAGTGGACTTAGTCTCACCCCAGTAAGAATAATAATAATATATAAAATAACAACGCTGGTCTCTTCGGTTGCATGGAGCATCAAACAGAAAAATAATGGATGAAGAACAATGCCAGATGTGCTTTCTTCTGAATACTTTCCAATTCACCATTCATTCGTTATCCATTTGATGGGGTATCAGCCTGCTTGAAGGCCTTTTGCCTAACAGGACATCGCATATGCAAAAAAGAAAAACACATGTACACTCTTGTCTCAGTGACATTCAAACTCACAGTCCGGTGTTTGAACAGTCTTAGACAGTGGGGCCACTGAGATGAGCAGCAAAGAACAGTTCTGAAATTAGTGAACCTGGATAACTTGTCTATGGGCTAAATGTGTTGTTGCAACTCCAAACAAGGTAGACTCTTCATTTTTGCCCCCATGTCCAGAATAACACTGGAGGTGCACCCAGCCTGCTATCCAGTGGGTGCTGAGCACAAGAGATTCTTTTTCTGGCTGGAGGGTGTAGCGAACGCTTGCATATGAGAGGTTAAGAGAATGTGTGGAACTTTGGATCTGATGAATGGCTCATCCAAATATCAAGGCTGGATGGCTGAAGGCAATATTTAATATTCTAGCATCCTCTTGTTTGTGACGATTTCCTGGTGATATCTGGATGAAAAGAAAATACACTGATACATAGATACAGTATCCTAATCCAATTCTATTTTTTCATTTACACATCAAAAAGAGTAATTCTCATAGTAGAATTTTAGCTCTGAAAGGTGATTTAATATATACAATTTCACATCTTCACTAATTTGTAGTCTCTGTTGATAAACAGCTTGAAACTAAGAAACATGTCCACAGTTTCATATACCATTTTCCTGTGCCACAAGTCATTTCAATTTGTCAGAATTAAAGAGACTTGCTGTCACCACCTTGCAGTGAAGTATTGTATTCACTTTCTCAAGTCACTTCAAACTGCCAGTTTTATGACAAGATCAGTCACTGGGCATGTAGGCATCATGATTTACCTGCCAAATAATACTAATAAAATAAATCTTTCAGTTTGAACACTGATGTTAAAATATTCCTGAGTCCACCTCTTTATTCACAGAAAATATTAAAGATGCAGACATCCCTGCCTAAAGGCCTAGTGTTGACACCTTTAACCTTTAACGTTTAAAGCGCAAGTGATGAGTATGGTCGTTATGGCTAAAGTACCCCGTTTTGGCCAGTTGGGCAATTAAACTCCACTAATGGAAGTACGCACACACACCACTAGTAGAAGCACATGCGCGGTCCTAAATATTTATTTTTAAATGTAGTAATTACCAGACAAGACTTAAACAAAACCCTAATAGAGGAATTGAAATGATACCTAAGTGAACAACAGAAAAAAGAGTATACGTATGAGTCATGCCCAAACTCATCCATGAACCAGTACTTTTATTGAAGATTCTGCAGACTAATGTGTTAAAAATACATAAGAAAATTCGATGTACATACCTTTTTTGTTATCTGCTTGATGTATATATAGGTTGAAATGAAACAACAGTATTCGATTTCACTATGAATGCACAGAAAACTGATCACGCTGTTATCTCAGCCACGATGAAACTGTCTGTTTACGACCATAGAAGGGGCAATAATCGCTTGCAGCTATAACGGAAGGTCTCAACACTGTGAAGGGACCATCAAATTGTTCCCTCTAGATTTTTCTTGAATAGCCATACTTTCATTCTTCTGTCCTTTAGTAAAAAGATTAGAAAATCTGAAGAGAGTAACAAAAATGTGAAACTTGCCAGCAGAAGACCAAATGATTTTATTGCTTCCATCTGTTTTAAGACACTAGGGACTGCTAAAATATGTCAAGTGTTACAAGCAGGACTGATTTTATAATGCAGAAAAACTCTGCGAAGAACTGGGAAACCATTTTTACAGTACGCATCAAAATTAAAAATAGAGCATAGCTCTTTGTATAAAAATTTTCATATCTTCCATTATAATATGCGACACTATGTTCTTTGCTGATACAAATAAAGTTAATTCCACTCATTTATCATAAAAATTGTGTTAGATACAGCATTTTTAAAATTGTTTAAGCACCCCAACAGGAATGGATATTTAAACACGCATATGCAGTGAGCATTTAAATAAACTCTGGCCAGCTCAAGCTTACCACCATTTCAAAAATCTGGTGTTTGAAGGTTACTGTTAACTCCAGCTACAATTTCCAAAAGCATACATTAAAACTTAACGATTTGCTAAAACTATGCACAAATGCAGCCGTGTTTCTGAGTACTGTCTTCTTGGATGTAACACCATGTAGTCCACTGAAGTTTGGGAGGAAATACTGCTTCATCTTTAGGGTTGAGGAGTAATCAGCTCTGCTTGATGCCTACTTCTTGCTGGTATTTTGCATGGCTTACTCTTGAACCCTGTATATGGATGCAGTACATCCCTCTGAAATGTCAGTGGGCTGTACAAAACATTTTAGCGTTACATCCCAGAAGATAGTACTCTTCACAGTTACTGCTGTGAGAATCTCAAATATGACACTAGTTCCAATAATTCTCAAGAGTGTGACTAGTCACACCAGAGTAGGTTGCTACCAGTTTAACTGTGGTCTAGCCCAAAGATTAAAAAATTAGGATAGTTAAAACCACACATTGAAAAGACTATTAAAACTCACAAGGATACTTGTACAAGACAATGACAAGGCCTGCCATAAGCTGTTAGAACAGACTTTGAAAAATCAGTAGAAGCATTTACACCTCAGACTCAAAAGAAAAGTGAATATTTTAAAGATGAAAACGAAAACATGTTCAAAGGATGAAACACAAATAAGATGGATTGACCAAAGGGTCTTTAATGGGGCAGCACAAGCCCTTTGGCCTAATCACTGAAGCAGGTGTAATTTATCTCTAAAACAAACCATTTATTGTTTCACTCCTACTACTCAGGAATACATACTTTGCCAAATTTCAATCCTTAGTAAGTTATAGCAAAATACTGAAAATACAAAAAAGCATACTTCGCTTAATGAAAGGTGTAAATAGTAGAACATCATATAGACCTATTTTTAAAGAATTAAAGATTTTGACTGTTACCTCTTTGTATATCTTTGATTTTGTGCTATTTTCAGTAATACAATTTCTACTCTACAAGAAATTCTGATTTATATGATGAATGATTGGAATTAAGATAATCAGATGGATGTAAAGACTTTAACATGTGATTAAAGAATTTGTACTAGATCATCCACTTTATGAGTTTCTCTTAGAGGGACCAAATCTCTCTCCAGCAATTGAAATAGATAACAAATGGTTGCTTGTAGTATCTTAATGTGATTGGTGATTGACATATGTAGGATTCTTGATTTACTGTAATACTGTTAAAATTCTCTCCATAAACTCATAAGTTTGGCTTGCGTTTCGATTTACATGTATATAATTTGATTATTTTTCTGGTTTGATAGTGTGTGTTATACTTTAATTACAGTTAACCATGTCAAGAGTAAAACTTCTTGTATATTGTAACACAACAGGATGCATGAAATGAAAAAAACAAGTCAAGAGTGATTATTTACTGTTGACAAATTCTAATCCTATAGGCATTTGGGCAAAAGGATTTCAGGAATGATGTGACTTGTTCAAGTGTTACTGTTGTAGCAATTATGAATGCCAAATAAAATTAACTATTACCACCACCACCACCACCCCACATCACATATTATTCTATCCATGAACTATGGTCAAACTGTATCCCTAAGGCCAGTAGTAGCTTAATGTTAAATGCACTTGAAATTACAGGAAATGCCATGTGGTATCTTCCTCAAGATGTGTACTGTTCACAGTATCATGTGCTGGAGTTTATACTGTGATATTTCTGAAATGATGTAAATAAGCTTCCTGTTGCACCCATCAGTATTGGTATTAGCTCTACTTTCACATATTGAAGTCATTTTTCAGCTTCTTTCTTCAGTACTTCTATCAGATGATATACAAAGCTCAATCAATAACATGTTCCTTTCTTCTTGACATAAGTTATGTTGGACAGTATGAGTCCATTGTATAATTCGTTAACTCCAGCACAGTGACTCCATTATCCTGACTTGTTTTAAGCATTTTAAAATGAAACTGTAAATGTAAATGTGCAGACCCTTTGTGATATTTTATATGGGCCTACTATTCCTCAGCTAGAGCTCGACACTGCACTATTAAATATTCCATAAACTCATCAAACTGTAGGTGCATTCTACGAGGGTTGGAACTTTAATAGCGGCAACTAGTTATTTATAACTGATACAAAATAGATGCAGTTTTCGAAGTTTTACTGTCCTTCACTGTAGTCACCAGCATTGTGTACAACACATTGCCAGCAATGTGGAAGTCATAGGATACCTTTAGCAGTGCCTATTGTGTTGATAGTTCGAATGGAGCAGTCTACTACCTGAAGAATCTCTGGAACAGTTCTGAAGCGAATGCCATGAAGTAGTTCCTTCATCTTAGGAATCAAGTCAAAGTCCCCGGAGTATGGTGGATGGTACAACACTTCCCAGACCCATCAATCGAACAAATCAGCCACAGTTTGCCATTTCTGCATTTCCGTCAAATCATGTGGAACCCATTGTGATGCAATTTTTCTCATGCTCAGGCATTCCTTCAGACTGTGAAGCACAGTCGTATGCGCTAACCCTGTCTCTCAGGCCAGCTCACGAATCGGATGGCATCGATCACTCTCCAGTAACGTGGGAAGAGCATACACGTCTTAACTGACACTAGGACGACCTGGCTGACGCACATCTGCCACATCTTGGCATCCCTCGTTGAATGCTTTTACCCACCTTGCCACTGTTCTGTAAGGCAATGCAGATTCCCCGCAAGCCTTTTGAAGACCTTGATGACACTGTCATGTTGTACGGCCTCTGGCACATTCAATCTTTATCCAACTCTGTTGTTCCTGTTTCGAAAACATCATGACAACACTACATTAGACTGCCAGATAACACAAGGCTCTGAGGAAAGGTAGGTATGTAAGTAACATGCGGTATAAGCGACATTATTTGGTTCCATTACAGAGTGTCTGTACAGCAGTGTTGCCACTATTAAGGTTCCAATACTTGTATATTTACTATGACTTACAGTTTTCAGTGAATCTGTGATACATTTGGTATCCAGTGCTTTGATCTTGTGCAGTATCATCTGTTATCAAATGGTTAAATCTAAATTATACTCGTACATATGAATTTTGCTGAAACTTTCTAGTGTTGGCTGTGTCCTTAAACCTGGAACTTACAATCCCTTTTTTTAAGTATGTCTTGTTTTTCCACCACAAAATGTGAGGTGGAACAGAGAATAAGACAGGTCACCTAAGGTTGTAGTTTATCTATTGTATCATTCATATTACGATTTAAACCATCTGCCAAATATATTTTCATCAATTATCAAAAGATATCTTTATTTATAAAGTTTGTTGTATTTTTTTATCTTAGCAAACTACAGTATAATTCATTTATACATTCTTTTTCTTTCTCACAGCAGTCATTAGCCTTAAAAAGTTTGCACAAATACAAAATACTTAATGTTGAATTGAAAAAAAAAAATTAACAGCAGTCAGATTCATCACTAATTACAATTCCAGAATCACATTTTAATGTTCTTACAAATACGGTTCAGCTACCTTAATACAGTTTCCGCAAAATCCAAATTGTGTTCTACAGAAGGGAACGTTTCTGATTAATAAGATGCCTAATGCTGTAAGAGTTTAATTGAAATGCCTTTCCCTATCTCAAATGTACACATTTACTTTAGTCATGTATCAATTTCTAAAAACAGACCTATAAATGTTTGTTTTGTTTCTGAAATGTAGCCACAAGATTAGATGGTTTTTAAATTTATAAAAAACATTTTATAGTGAAATGGCTATTTCAACACTCCATGTGGTTAGTACAATGCAATCAGTCTCTGAAACAAAAGACCCCATCAGATCAAAATACATGGCAACGAAAAGCAGTCAAATTCATCAAACTATTAAATAAAATGCTGTACACTGACAGAACTCAAATTACATCAATTGCTAGCTTCTACTATAATGAAACAGTTTACAAATTATTGTACTGTACAACATGGTCCCTGAAATATTTTGTCTACATGGCCTTTTACTGAACAAGCAGGTGGAAATGTTGTATAGCTACATTTCTATTCAGCCAGGAAAAACCAAAAGGAAGAACCTAAAACAAATTGGCTTTCAATGAATTAACCCTTTGCCAGTTCCCATTCAAAGCTGAAACACTAAAATGTGTTGCTATCGGCTAAGCATCTTACTTACATCAGAAGAGACAGAGCTCTTTTAATTAAACTGTATTGTATGTTAGGAGAAGCAAAGGGTTAAATACATACTGACTTTAGAAATGTGTCTTAATCCTCTCTTAACAAGGCATGACTGATTCCATAATTACTGTTTCTAATATATGCATGAATGGAACATTGGAATCAACCATTATTTATGAAACTTACATTCACAACAAGTCTATTAAATATCAAATTAACATATACTCGTGTATACCTGGTCATGACAAAAAAATAGTTCAGCCCAAACTAAAAATAAAAAATAATTATTCCTGTACATCTTTCACATAGTGGAAAGTCTTCAAATACTGCCCAATCTGAATACCACCCATGTGTGTGTAATACAGCTAGCAAGTAAACGACTTGATTGAAAATATGTGCAAGTCAGTCACTAGGACACATTTTCAATCTGAGAGCATGAATATTTGATGATTTGTTTCGACTTGAAACACATTTAAATCTCAGCAAAAAACAGAGAACTTTTTGAATGGCCAAATATATTGTGTACTTTCCTTAAGAAAGGCACACTGCAGTCACTCTTTAGAGTCTGAAACAGTGTGATATAAAAAACTTATTCCCATTTGCATGTTTGGCATCCTGTTGTGTATGTCACTGATCACAACTTTATACTTTCAATAAATGACAGAATCAAACTGTTGATAAATCAGTTTCGTTTATTAAAATATTTTCATCCTACACGTTTTTGTCCTTTATGATCATCAAGTATACATATCCACGTTCATTACTAACCTGTGGTGTGCAAGGGATCCATTGCTTGCCATAAAAATTTTTACGTAAGAGTATGTTTAAATATATTACAATACCTGTCGAACATTATTAAAACTTGAAGAAAGCAGTCTTCTGGGATTTGGCACCGTGTATATGTGGTGTTAACCGACGTTTCGGAGGAACGTATCGCCCCCATCTTCAGGGTTGAAGAAAAAGTATAAGTAAATCTGCAAGCGACAACACCGTGAGACACGATAAAGCAGACTAAAGAGTATACCGTTAGAGCAGAGAGGGAAGGGGATGAACTGCAAGTGAACAAGTGAAAGCAGTGGTGTGGGAGGGGTGGGGGAAGGGAGCCGGGACAAGCGATTTTGTGTAGGGGAGAGATAAATAACACCCCCCCCCCTCAGCTCACAGTTAAAGCCCAGCCAGTTAACCTTGCTATCTCTCCCCTACACAAAATCGCTTGTCCCGGCTCCCTTCCCCCACCCCTCCCACACCACTGCTTTCACTTGTTCACTTGCAGTTCATCCCCTTCCCTCTCTGCTCTAACGGTATACTCTTTAGACTGCTTTACCGTGTCTCACGGTGTTGTCGCTTGCAGATTTACTTATACTTTTTCTTCAACCCTGAAGATGGGGGCGATACGTTCCTCCGAAACGTCGGTTAACACCACATATACACGGTGCCAAATCCCAGAAGACTGCTTTCTTCATAGTCACCGCCGTGAAAGCCTCAAATCTTACATTATTAAAACTTGTCTAAAATTATTATTTTTAGTTTTGCTAAAAAACTGTTATGTACAGGGGGGTTTTATGGGTGAAGTTTAGTAGAGGGGTTGGGTAATGTTTCACTTTTGTCCTTAAGGGAACATGGGTATTATCTGAGTGTATGCTGTGTCAGTGGCTGCATGTGTGTTTTGATGGATGAAATGGAATGTTTCAAATTTTGGTCCTTTTACACAGATACTGATGTTATGTGGGTATACATTGTTGGTGCTGATGGCCACGTGTAGTCCTAGTTGGGTAGTTCATCTGAATAAAATGAACATATTTGAGGGAATATTTGTGTTCTTATTTTATGGTGAAGTTTCTGGTGTTCAGAAAAATGGGTTCCATGTGATGTTAATGTAAATTGGAATCATGAATATTGGTGTATATTGTCAAGTTAGTGACTAATAGATGGGGTTTGGATTGGCGAATCAATTTACTGGATATTCACATGTAATAACTACAATTACTTCTTACACTCTCATGAAATATGTCTTCCAACACTTCAGCTGCCTTCTGAATTCTCTTCAACTGGCTGCCTCACACATAACTCTGCACAATTGAATCAATTAGGAGTCCCCATGGCTCCTTATATAGAGAAATAGTTCATAGCCTTCAAAATTCCTGTCATGAATACATTGTCAGCGTAACACTCAAAACGTGTTTCAACTCTCTGATGTAATGGAAACGTGTTTTAACATGCTGTTGTCTAGCAATAGCTGTCATTTCTGACTTCCCTATTCTGGCTTTCAGGTGTAATATCACAACATATATTATTACTATTTTATAATAATTACTTGTTAAGGTATGACTTAGTTGCTTCTGATGTATCTAGTTACATGTTACTGAGAATGAACTGAGGTTTGCAGTAGGTAAAGTCAAGAGTAGTGTATGGGCAGGGCGGGGGAGCTTCTTTTTGACTTTTAAGGTGGCAGTGGGAGGTGGGTTGGTTAGTGCTTTATTATTAAGTGGGATATGTTTTATGATCAAATTAAAAATGGGGTTGTGTGTCTGTGCGTGTATCATTCATTTGAAGCTTTTGTGCACTAAGAGTGTGTACGTAAAAGTATTCCCACATATTTAGTAGGGGGCCTTTTTTTGAGATGGGGTATATCCATTGTTTTCTCTATTGTATCATGTGTGTGTTGTGCAAATCTGGAGCTTGGTTCCTAGTCTTTATTGGTTGAACGTATTCCTTATGTGTGTACGAAGATTTGTTTGCCTGTGTACTTTAATGGGCAGTTGTTACATTTTAATTTGTAAATTCCACTTTCTCTGACACAAACACTCAGAGAACACCCATGTCCCCACAAGGACAAAAGTGTGAAACATATTACCACTCTCCCCCTAATATACTTCACCCATAGAAAACCCTCTACAAGAAAGACAAATTTTCAGCAAAGTTAAAAATAATAATAATTTTAGACAAGTGTTACCAATGTTAAAATATTTTAATATATTTCATCATAATTTTATGCTAATTTTTTATACAAGGCTATTAGCAATGGATCCATATGTCATACAGATTAGTGATGAAGATGGATACATTTTGAAGACTGCTGTCTTCTGGGATGTGGCTCAGTGTACTTTTGTTAACTGTGGCGCCACATCCCAGAAGATGGCATTCTTCATTGTCGCTGCCATGAAAACCTCAAATCTTACATCGATACATTTTGTTTATAAAAGGCTGATGATGGTCGTAGAGGATTGAAACATGTAGCATGAAAATATTTTAATAAACTAAACTGATTTATTGACAACTTGATTCTACCAGTTATTCATTGAAATTATAGTTTTGATCAAAGGACATATTTACATATAAGGAAAAATATTACTCAAGCCTCACTTCATGTGCAAAGTTTGAAATAATTTGAATCCCAAATATCGCCCTTATTTTCCAATTATTCCTACAAGAAATCTTGTCTTTTAACTGAAGTCATGAGGAACACATTCTCGCATAATTATTACACACATATGAAAATCTATTAATTCTAGCATGTAAACACACCATTTGTTGGAACTGTGACCATATCTGGAGCATTTACTTTTCTTCTACATTTATGTTGGTTTCGCCAAGTTTGATGATTTTTTCCCACTACTGTTCAGGTGGTAAGACAGAAAACTTGGAAGTACCNCACAAAAGCTTTCCTGAAATTGAGAACTCTCTCCCATTCAAAGAAATATATGAACTGCATTCTTCCACATTTACCAACCTTTCCATGTTCTCCATTTTTGGGTAAGGGGGGTGGGAGAGCAGGCAGTATCTTGTGACTTTCCCTTCTTGGAATGCAGTTGCAAGTTGACTGAACCTTCATAATATATTCATAATGTGATCAAAATGTGTGCAAACTTCTTGATTTAGTCTTGTTTTACAGACATCATGCATGTATACATTCCTGTCCACATTTACTGGTAATTCATAAGTGTTATACAATCAGGTCATAGTCAGACAAAATAAAACTATGCATTTATGAACACAAGTTATCCCCAAAATTGTGTACACCACTTTCCACTTCCACGTGCCACTGTGTAGGATGTAACACCATGAAGTCCTTTTCTTCATGAAAGTTTCAGAGAAATACTGCCTCCATCTTTGGGACTAAGGGTAAGCCAAACAAGCAGCAAGCAAAGCTTGCAGTAAACCTCTACCACAATACATGGAGTTACACCCCAGAAAAGAGTACTCTTCAAAGTTATCGCTGTGAGAACCTCAAATCCAAAATATACCTTTAATTTATTTCATATATGAATTTATTAAGTGAAAGCTCAGTTTGAATTCACCTCTGACCGGACAATATTGTGATCAACACATTTTTAAATACACATGTACAGTACATGCTGGCAGCATGTTGGGATATACTGCATCAATGATTTACTTACTAGACATCATTCATGGTATTAACTGCAGAAAGGTGTGTGTAATAGTTTCATTCTTCATACAAAAAAAAAAAAAAAAACAAGTAAATTGAAATAAACTTACCATAGATGTTATCCTAACTTGAAACTGATTTACTACTAAATGTGATGCATCTAAATTATGAAGCATGACAATATAATCCCTTCACCATCAGGCTATACAGTAACAAATATGATTAGTGAATAATGAATAGGGGAGGATGTGGAAGAAACCAGTAGTAATGCAATTTAAGGTACAATGCAGAGTTGAAGTGACTTGGGAGAACCACTAAAAAAAACTGAGAAGAGATGGTCTGCACATTGAGGTCTGAAAGTAGGACTTCATAAATACAAAGCAAGAGTGATGGCTACTTGGAAGCAAGATTCACTATAATTTTATAGTTCACAGAAATTGGTGGTTACTGCTTGCACCTGCATTGGACATGAGGTTCTAAGTGGTGGTTATACAGTTCTATCTTCCAGGATATAATTGTGTGGTCCATTAAAAGTTTACGCTGGTTTACTATTCAATCCTGAAGACAGTGACACATCCCTCCAAAACACAGGCTGGCTTTCAATGGACTACATGATGTTACAGCCCATTAAGACAGAACTTTTCAAGTAATATGTAGCCCACTGCCTAAACTAGCAATTCTCAAGTGTGGCCACCAGCTATTTTCATGACCAACAAGTGCTTTCTTCAAAACCTTTTCCCAATCCTGTTACATATTTTTATTGTATTTTAAGTAAATTCATTCACTGAATTTACAGTGTATTGTGCACTGTGCTACATGGATACAACCCTTCACCTTCATTTCTTGAAAAGTATGCACCTGCAACAAACTGAGATGAGAATCTTAAGCTAGATGTGGAAAATCATCAGTGCTCCCATACAGTGTTCTGTTTCAACGGATGATTATCAAATTTTCCTCATTCTTGGAATTTACACAGAGTCACTGAGCACACATGGTATGGTGTGCATTTAGAGATCAAGCCAGATAAATCAATGCAAGAGAAAGCTCAGCTGTTAGGAACAAGCAGGAAGCAGAGAAATGAAAGAATGAACAGCAGACTATGTAGCAACTATGCCGATGGAAAAATGGAGGAGTCGGAATCATGGAGACAACTAAATGTTTGTTTTGTGAAAGTTCTGCATCTAAGTCCACTTGCACTGTCAAAGTTACCATATGTAATAAATCAATCCTAAATATATACATAAAATAAGACCAAAAAGTGAGCCTCTGTTATGGAGGCACCCACAGTATTGTTTACCTTGGATAATGAAGGTCCAACTTATGTTATATGCATCCAATTTAAGAAAAAAAATGACATGCAGTTAGGCCAACATAGTACAACTTTGATTTATAAACTTCAAAATACAAGATCTGGATCCTGCACAAGTATCAAATCCAATACTTGATGCCAGAACTTCCTGAAGTGCCATTCAACCAGTATTATGGAAGAAAGAAAGCATTGCATGATATGTTAGATACAAATACAAATTCATATTGTATATACAAAATGGTTGGGCAGGACACAATATTCTCAAACCATGTTGCTATCTGCACATAACCAATTTTCCTATCGTCTCTCTTTCATCAATATTGGAAAAGGAGAAATGTTCACTTAACACTATTAACTCAAAAATAACTTTTTATACCAAGTAAATTTATGTAATCCTTTCCCTGTGCAGTGTGAGGATGTGAACTGAATTAATCAGGTTTAGCACAGCATCCATGAAAGCTGGGGAATTTCTACTACCAGAACAATTACGGCTTCACAAGGACGTTTCTCAATGTTACTTCTCCCTACACAAGTCATGCTGAGGTGCAACAGTAAAGCAAATGAAAAGCAGAGCAAAAACAATGCCCAGATATAATTCTGCCATAGCTCAAGCAGTTAGTCGCTGGCTTTTCACAGCAGCGGCCTGGGTTCGATCCCAGGTGTGGTCAAGTGGGATTTGTGATGGACAAAGTGGCGCTGGGGAACCTTTTCTCCAAGTACTTTGGTCTCCCCTGCCGATCTTCATTCCACCAAACTGCTCCACAATCACCCTCACCTATCCTCTGGGGCCAGTACAATAGGCCAGAAATGGCTGCAGTATAAGGTTCTTAGTCCCACACTACTAGCAATAAAAAAAGATTCTGCGGTATTCCCAGACCCCAGTCTTGCACATAAATTACAGATGAGAGCCCAGAGCCTGATCCATTATATAAAACAAATATTTTCTGAATATTTACTCTTAAGGCACAGGAAAATAATTTCATGGCCCACATACTGCATTTCAATTTCCATCCTTTAATATGAATAACTCCAGATTATGGTAATTAGTCTGCTCAATATTCATGGCATTATCTTGATAAGAATTGAAGAATAAGGTCTTCTGGGATGTAACACCTGTACTTTGGAGAGATGGAGTGGGGGTGACTTCTGAATTATGCAGTGTTACAACGAAGATCATACTTTTCATACATTGCTGACAGCCTCAAAACAACACCTGTACTTTGGAGAGATGGAGTGGGGGTGACTTCTGAATTATGCAGTGTTACAACGAAGATCATACTTTTCATACATTGCTGACAGCCTCAAAACCAACAGTGACAAGAACTCCTATCCATTTACCTTCAAACCACCAAGCCATAATATTAATATTTATAGTCTGTGATCCGATATTACTGACAAGAAATATTCTAGACAATCACAAATTCTCTGTAGACCCTTTCAGTCACCGTATGAATAATATCTTCAATGTGTGACATTTTACACCATAATTTGAAGTGAAACTATTCACATTAATGGGCACCACTTATTCAGGACTTGGTAACATGGGCGTAGTTAGGGAAACTAATTATACCAATCACTACACCCCTATTTTTTTTAATTTTGGAAATCTTACTTAATATCTTGGCATCAGTCTCATCAAAATCAGCTTCCAGACTTGGCCTGGTTTCATAAAATTTTGCGATTGTTCCAAAATGCTCTGTGCACCTGAGGCTTCAAAAACACATAAGATGTAAGTCTAATGGAAGTTACAGTACTTTAAAATACTATCTGACTATGACCCAAGTTGTGGTTTGCATGTGTACATTCTTTTCTCGTTTTCCATTTTCCTTGGAAATCACACACAGCTGCCATGGATATGGCAGAATGTTTAATCTACACAGACAATTCCAGGAGTTAAAATATGAGGACACCAGTTCCCATCTTTCATAACAATAAAAATAAAAGTGACATGTTAAACCTTGGGGATCAGCCACTGACTTAGTGCAGTGGTTCTCAACCTTTGTGAGACCATGGCCTGGTAAATTCATTTCTTATATAAGATGAGGACCCAGTATAATTGATGCCAGGCCTGGTACCAGGCCATGGCCCAGGGGTTCAGAAACACTGATATAGCATAATAATAAGTTTCACTCTTACATGATATACTGACATCTGTTAAAACAAGACATATTTCCACAAAGCAGACAACCACATGGACCCTGAATGGAGCCAGTCATATGACTAGTGGTCGAGGACAAATGATACAGACGAATATGGACTCCTAAAAGCAGGTGTTACACTACTGCAAAAGTTTTAGAAATACTGTTTCTGTTCCAGCAAATGGAGAAACAAAACATTGTGACAATTTCTGTTATATAACAAAATCCGTGTCCTACAACATAAATTGCTATAAGAACTGTGAATGTAATGAAATTTTCATTGCTGATAAATATCTTCAGCCAAACAATACATAATGGTTTCAGAGGATATGAAATACTCCCCCCCCCCACACACACATTTCAAGATCTTGTCAAATTTACTGTAATGAAAGATCGATCCTATATATTAAGAAGCATTGTACAAGTACACATTAAGAAAATCCTATAAATGGAATTTTATAAGAAAAAGTCTGTGATAAATATCAATTTGTTGAAGCTAAAATGTCAAAATATATCTCTATCAACAGATTCAAACAATTGTTGAGTAGCTTCTGTATGATGTGTTAAAGACAACAGTGTTTGCAATCAGACACCCTGAACCTGTACTTTAAAATTGAAAGCACCAATTCAATCCATCTCAGTTCTATCTGCCTGAGGAAAATTTCTTTTAGCAAATATGGCTGATATAAATTTTTCCATCTCAAGTGACAAGCATTAGAGAAATCCTATTTACAGATCACATCATACTTATGCAAAAATTTGTAAAAATGAGAAATATACAACACACAATTATTTGCTTTGCTTTTATGAAAGCAATTATGCAGATAAAAAATATATCCATTATACCTGCAGACAGCTTCACCAAATCACTGACCAACAAATCATAACATCTGGAAAAAATACCACACAACTCATATACAGTAAAAAACACTTATTTGTACACTTTCTCTCACTTTTATGGCGAGAAATCAGTTTTCATTTTTATAAGACTAGGATTTTGGCAAAGTTTATTACAACTAACGTCTATCAGTCTTTGCCATACTATTCCTTTATACAGCTTTCCAATTATTCTTGAGATCTTGCAGTAACACATTATGTGCCAGACTCAAAAGTAACACAAAGCAAACATATTTCTTCTGGCGGTGACAGTTAACCTAAAGCCTCCAAGTTACACGACAGAGAATGCAGACCAAATGTGAACTAATTCACAAGTAGTACTGCTTTAACTAGCCAAGACCTCTATCGTAATGCTCATTATACTCCAATGCCCAACAATTACTCAGAATGAAGCACACTTACAAATAAGCTACCATACTTGTATAAGATGATTATTTTACAAACAGCTGTATTTCTACACCTTCGGCCTTCATAAATTACGGACAACCATTTACAAAACTGATTTCAAAATGATATTATATCCAGCACAACCTAATCTTATACATGATGGTATCGTATACAGAGCAGAGAGGGAAGGGGCCCGCCAACCTTCTGCCTGGAGGTAACAGCCTCGTTTCTGCAGCAGGACAAGGTATGTTACGACAGTCTTTCATTCAGGTCTGTGATGTGAGGAAATTGGGGGAAGATATGGTTTACCTAAAAAGTCATGAACCTTCTTCCCCAGTGACATTGGTAAGATATGTATGCACACAAGAATTCTGAAATGTTCAGTTTCTTAGTTGTGACTGATGGAAACAAAGCACATGAAGCTTTTCCTATACAAAGTGAATCTCTCTCCAGTGCTGAGGACTTACACTGTGCACAGATGTAATATTGATATAGACACAAATAATGGAGATATTTGCAAAGAAAATTACAAATTATTTACTAAGTATTCTTTGTGAAAGTACGTTCCCAAAACAATGCTGTTTCTTGATGTAAGAAAACAAGATGAAAAGCTACTTCTAATCTGATTATTTCAATATGTATCTTTCTTCTTTGGTAGACTGATAAAGACTGCTATAAATTATAAGGCTGTCCTAATTGCCCATCAACCAAACAAGGTTGACTACCTGTTGTTTACATGTGTGATGACAAATATTTTCCTTGAAAACATTTACTTGTTGGCTGCATATAAAACTGAATACATCAATAACTGGTAGTAACAAGCACATCATGAGTAGCATGAGTATATTACCATATGAAATAATTCATAGCAGAAATTTCTTATTATGCTGCAAAGTGAAGTCCTGAATAGTACCACACACCTGTCTTAAACATGATATGTACACAAAATAATAAGAACAGATTTAACAACATACACAGCCCCCCCCCCCAAAAAATCACTATGGAAAAATTCTTTAAAATATGGCAGCCATTAAAAATGAGTATAGAAATTCTGGTTTAAATTCCTGATATGGATTAATTTGGTATTATACTGAAACTATTACAGCTGGAAGATTGCTACAGTATGGTCATGCAAATTAAATTTACTTGTAAACGGTGAGCTGCCTTTCGTGGAAGAAAGTAAACCAGTTTACAAAATCTCTCTACACAGCTGCAAACAAATACAAAATACATTACACTAGTTCAAACGTCATTATAGGTCTCTAAGAAAGACAAATCTGAGAACCCAACATGAACATTAATGCTACAAACAGTACAAAGGCATACTTAACATGTTTGGAGTGTCAATCAGTTTTCAATGAGCGCAACAAAAATCTCTCCAAAACAAAATTATGCACTTGAACAAAGAATTCTCCCAGACATCCTCCAAACTGAACCATATTAAGACACTGTTCTTTCTTGGGAGGGCCATAATGGCCAGATGAATTCATTCCACATTCTGTGCTCTATTTCTATAGAATTAACTTGATACTACCCATGCCTAGATCCCATAAGTCATCACTTCCAATTTCCCAACTAAATTTTTTTTATAATTTGGTGTTACAGCAAGTGTCACGTAACTTTGGATAAGGCCAAGAGTAACCTTGAATGTGCAGAAGAAAAATTTCACACAAGGGGATGGGTTCGAGGGTGTGAGAAGTGACAGGGGGCCAGTTGTTTGTAAGGCACCCTCGAAGCAGTTTATACTTACGGTTTTTCTATCATCTGTTTAAAAATGTCAGTTTCCTTGTGCACTAAATTGTACATAATGCACAAGAAATTAGGTCAGGGTATAGGTCTACACTCACAGACAAAGCAAGTAATTGCAAATGTATATAATTACTTAAAGACACTAGCAGATAGTGGAGGTGCTATAAGAGTCAATCCAGAAAACAATATGTGAAGCTATAGGAATCGGCCATACTGCACTCATTGAAATTATTCGAAAAGAAAAAAGGGGTACTTCCTTTGACTCACTGACCAAGAAACGTTAGGAGAAGCCTGTAACAGAAAGTGACCATGGACACACTAGTTAATTCTACACGTACTTCCATGACGAATGGCTAAATTCTTTTCTTCATTACATATGACTATTATATTTTAATTTTCAAAGTATAAATTAGTAATACACATTAAACGTATTTTTCTTTGCATGATGAATGACAATATATTTGTATTATTGTAATATGTTCTTCGAAAAGAGAATAGGGTAGTTTCAATAAAACATGAGGGGTCGGTGAAAGTGGAAGAATGAGTGTTAAGAAACTCCTCCCACCACAAGCTATGCGCAGGATCTGACTAGGAATGTGGGGCCTTGTTCGAAGTTACGTAACACTGTCTATAACAGCATTCACAATCACTGCAAGACCTTCACCCTGCAATTTGCCATCCACAGAATTTTTCTGAAATGCAACTCAACAGTCTGTGAGGGATTGCTGTACATTCACCCCCCCCCACACACATACATATGCAATCAGAATGAAAATATCTTTAGTATGGGGCACAAAGCAGAAATATTGCTTAATAAGAGGCTACTGGCAAGAATTCAAATGCACTTCCTACATACATGAATGTATCTGTAGCTACATGATGGAAGTTCCGGAAAACAAAGTGGCACACCATTTAACCCTTTCTAACATCCTTACCATCCTTTACTGCTAAAACTTGAAATGGCTAGCACAGTTGCTAAAAAAAATACGACATGCAGTGCAACACATTGTTCTAGTTATTTAGTCTCAAAAGCTCCCCAGAAAAGCCACTTAAAGCAGTGGTCAACTACATGTTTTGGATGATACCTAGAATAAACAGATATTTTATTCCAAAGACATTGGGGTACTGGTATTGATAAAAAAAACTGAGCTGTTTCCTATGATGTTGGAAACAAACTTCTGAATATCATTCTGATAAACTTCAGGCTTCAGCAAATTAATGAGCTCTGTAAAAAGATCTCCTTCATATAAAATGCCATTTTGTTATAAAATTAATAGCCCTTTATAGCGCTGAAAAGCCATTGAACCTAACGTCATCCAGATTTCAGATGGCTGATTCTATTCACCCATTCTAAATTTTCTGTTTAATATGCATTATGAATACTTTTACCCAACACTTTGAATTAATTTGGTATTCTTTACCCTACACTTTTAAGACAAGTCTGAAATGTCAAGTCCCTTGGAAGGCTTCACAAGAGGCTCCAATGTATTCGATGACTGTTAACAGAAATATGCCATCATTTTCAATTTTAAATTAAAAACAAACATGTGAAAATAATCACCTTTATAAAAGTTTTAGATATCAGTGACTATAAATACTGTTAACCTGCAATAGAGTGAAGGAACTTTACTCAGTAATATATAGCTATGACTGCTATTTACAAAATGGTAACAGCATTATATTCATAGCTAATACCAGTGATTATAAACTTAAGCAAGGAAAATTTTGTCCATATAAATGTGAAAATGTGGCAATGACAGTAACAAATCAAAAGGTGCTTCAGGAGGAAAGTAAGAGGAGACTGAATCTGGGTAATGCTTATTACCATTCAGCCCAGAACCTTCTGTCCCCACATCCGCTGTCTAAAGACGGAAAAACCAGAACACAAAAGTATAATTTTGCCTGTAGTATTGTATGGGCATGGAACTCAGTATCTCGACATTAAAAGAGAAATACAGACTCAGGGCTTTCGTAAAAAGTGTGCTGAGGAGCGATGAAGCCATAGGTTGGAGAAAACTGCATTATGAGGACCTTCAGAACATGTACACTTCACCAAATACAATTAGAACGATCAAGTGAAGGGGGATGAGATGGGCAGGGCATTTAGCACAAATGGGAGTAAAAATGAATGGATATACAATTTTGTTGGGAAAGCCAGAAGGAAAGAGAACACCAAGAAGACTAAGACATAGGTGGGAGGATAATATTAAGCTGGATCTTAGAGATAGGATGGGGTGGTACATACTTGATTGATCTGGCTCAGAATAGGGACCAGTGGAGGGCTCTTTTGAACATGGTAATGAACATTCAGGCTACACAAAATGTTAGGAAATTCTTGAGTAGCTGTGCAGCTGGTGGTTTCTCAAGAACAGTTCAGCTCCATGAAGATAGAATGGCACATCTTCATCAACAATGCCCAGTGATATGCAGCAATGCATAAAGAAAGAAAATGTAGTGTGTAAAAATCATCCAGCTAAAATTTGAAATATCTTAATTATGCAACCCACCTGTATAATCAAATGATAAATTTCATACAACATCCTTTCCATATGACTCAGATTACTCAGAACGGAAACATTAGAGCCATGACAAGTATGCACACATTCAAGAGTTGATGAGAATCACATATAATCAGTGTTCAGTATAGCAATCTTCCTTAAGCAGCTTAGGCCAACATTTATATAGGCATTAGCATAAAAGGCTTTACATTTCTGTCTAAATGAGCAATGAATACTTCCACTTTTGCAGTCCATCTGCATCTTCAACTTGTATCGCTTTAATGATACTATCTACCTATTTTCATTTGAGAAAATGTGCAATGTTTTCCATCCGCAGAAAAATTCCATTTAATCATCTGTCACATTCAGACAGCAATTTGACACTTAATGATCAAACATCAAGTTTAGAATCCAGTTCTCTTAACAAAACTTTACCTCCAATCTGTATGAGCTACATGGGTTGAATAATTCCTATCAGATATAATCTACAGAATTTCAAGTTACTCTTCACTTTTAATAATTGCTAAGTTTGATATGCTGAGAATAAATGTAAAAGGTGTGGCTTAAAAAGCAGCATGGGCTTGAATTGTAGCTGGCACTCCACATAAACTGCAACACCTCAGGATAAAAAATTAAAGCCTATATGAACTATTTATTCATATAAAAGGCCTGCCTTACATTGCGTCCTCCGTCCCATTACTGAGATGGAAATTTATACATTTTTACCATATGCATATCCTCCCCTAATTTTGTCATGATTAATCATTCAGTTTTCATTTGTGCTCCTACAAGAACTCAGCTTAAAGTCTGGAATGGCGACTTTTGCTTAATATGCTTGTCACTGGATTGAGTAACTTCTGGAATGGACTGAATGTATTTTAAAGTATTGCCACAGTCCTTCCCTTGGGCCACTGAACATCCAGAATAAGGTAAAGGTTACTTTAACACACAGTAGTGTGACTCCCTTGTCTTTCGTTCAAGGGCTGGAAAGAGTAGTGACAGGAAACACATGAGTTACTCAGCGTGATTTTCAGCTTTGATGTGTGACTTGCACATCAATTAAGTGATAAACCAGGACTTTAGAAATGGGATGCTAAGAAGCAACACCCAAGGAAATTTTATGGGCATGTCCATATAATTAAAAAATGTCCTGGAAGTACAACAAATATTAGCAACCCCTTCCTCCTTACTTCAAGAGCAAAAATGGGGAAAAAGGGACATTATGCAAGTATGGTTATTACCAGGGCCAGGATTTTGACATGTCATCTTTTCTTTCCTTGTATCCTATGCGATGCTCTTGAACATATAAATTTCGGATATGAGCTGCTGGTTACAGAAATGTAAATTTTTTGCACTTTTAAGGGTATTTCTTGTCATTTTTGGCCATTTTAGGGTATTTTTCTTCATATGTTTACTGAAAAGTGAATAACATGGAAATGAAGTGTTCTCCTTTTCTCCTTTAGGTCATTTTTCTGAATTTTTTTGGCCATTTTTTTAATATTGTCAGGTCATCAAAATCCGGGCCCTGGTTACTACCTTGACAATCACAATTCCTTTATACATCCCATTCAGTGTCATCTTAAAATGCTGCATGCTACTGATGAACTACATTTCTCAAAATAAATGGGAAGGATAAAGTGCAGATTAAAATTTTCACGGTTCACAGTTTATCTGTGGGAAACAGCCATTGGATTAAGCAGGTTTAGTAATACATATATTTAGGCTGCAACTCATTTTGCAAATTGCTTCTTGTTAAGATACAGCCAAAAAATACAATATATAAGATCTGAGGTTGTCAGGATATGAAGATTCATTCTACCGTCTTCTGCATAATGACAATGTGTCAAAACCCTGAAAACCGCAACATGGAACTGAATACAAGAGATACTTAAATATTCTCAAGAAGTCAAATAACTTAAGTAAATTTTTATCTAAGTCAACATCTGTTCACACATTAAATGAAATAAACCCAAACTCTTGATATCACCGCAATCACATACATAACGGGCAGCTAAAGCTCTGTAGTTACCGGTGAGCTTTACTGGAAGCTGACTCCCAACACAAAACAGTGTCAATTCATAGTACCCAAAACATTAAATCTTTACAAGCAAATTCATAACTGTTCATACATATCATTCCTGTCTGATACAAGGAGCATTATGCTTCTGGCCTGTTATTTGCAAATGTGTCTCTTTCCTGCAGCATAGGCAGACATAAGGACCTTTCATTCTGAGTAATACAGGCATATTTTGGAGACTGTACAAAACTGTTCTGATTCTCAGAGAGGAACTGTTATTTACACTCACATAGAACTTATTTACAATTATTCAGTTCTTTCCTGCACCACTTTCATCATTGCAAAATGATTGCAATATAAAACATATTTGAATCGGCATTACTCAATCTTATATGGTTGGAATAAAAGCAGCAACAAGTCCAACTTAGATACATAAGTACCCCCATTCAAGCAACTTTCTTGGTCCCATCATCAAAAATATGTCTAAGGCACTTTAAAACAATTTTACCACAATACTAGTACAATGCGCAAAACAACAAAATCACTTTTTAAAACTGCCTGCCATAAGTAGATAAGCATGGTGGTAAAAACTACATGATGCCACATGCTTTTCCAAACACAACCAGTCAAACTGAACTTAAAATACTGTCCACTTGTCTCCATTTACATTATAATAATAATAATAATTATGTTTGAAATTAAACACACTGTCAATTAAAACATTAATGTAATACAACATTTTGTACACATCTTTGGCTCACAAGGGAAACAAATGAGATTCCGAATACTTAAATAGCAATAAAAACACCATGAAGTGAAAAACGTGGCAGTATGTTAAAATACATAAGTAGGAAGCATTTTCAGAATTACATTTCATTTGCCTTGAACTGTATTGTACTGAGCTCTATCTACAAGGAAGCACAGAATGTCTACTCCCCCATTCTTCCAAAGTGGTGCATATAAATCCTCACGCCCTTCAACTTTTGCACTGCGGAGGCCATGTTATAGGCACCTGCAATATGGCATACTTCCGGAGCCCATATCATTATGGGCATGGACTCTAGTACAGATCACACAAACTAGTTTCTGAACATGTTCACACTCAATGGGTATATACTTCCATCTATCATGAACATTCTGGACTTGTTTAGTAACTGGTGCAGCTATAAGTGACATCAACTGACCTAGGCCATAATAGGGATACCAAAAATGGCATCCACAAACATTCCCAACTCACTTTCATAATATATGATGAGAGTTATATTCCCAAATTGGTATCATAACATACGAGGAGGGTATGTTTTCCTCCAATTTCCACGGTATTTCTCTTTATTTTCATATTTAAGGAAAACTGCAAAAAGTTAGCAAAAGGGTTACTAATTACTCAGCAATGAAAAAATTAAGTGTCATTCAATGTGACCCTGGTTCTCTATTTAAGTTACGAAAGAGGCATGATTTGTCATGCATGCCAGACTCCTGGAGCATCCACAAGTGAGACTCATTATTAGTACACAAGACGTTAATAGTAATACTGCCTACAGTTCACTAACTGGTGCTGCACTCTGAAGTCTCTCAAATAACAGCACTATGAAAGAAGATTAAACAAAGTTCTGTTCACATATACTAGAACTACAATATGTTGATGGAAGGTGTGGGGATTCAGCTTATAGTAACTTAATAACATAATTACTAATTTCTCTCAGGTACAACATTTCAAGCATGACAGGAGCCAATGTTTCAGAAGCATAAAGGAGACAAATGGACAATGCTAAGATGACATTGCACTGTCATAAAAAGAAATTACATAATCTTTATGGATCTTCAAGTTTGATTAAAGATGAAGCAGATGGTGAAGCTCGAAGAAGTAACGGTGCTTTTCTTCTTGAACCTGCAACACTGCCAGTACCACTCACTGTTGCTGCTGCTACCATTGGTTTGTACACATAATTCCCCTGTATTGTGCTGCCGTTTAATCTACTTCGTTTAGTAACCTGTGAAGAGAAGCATATTGCCCTTAGCTTCAGCGAATGCTATGCAAATTTCATTCAACATGGAAGCAGGGCTCAAGAAATACAACTTAAAAACTACTTGCCAGTTAACAAAATCCACATCACAAGATGTTTCATATAAATATATTTATACTTGGGGGTATGTAGTAGTGTAGTTGGTTGGGCACTATGCCATAAGCCAGAAGGTCATAGTTTTGATTCCCAATGGGGTCACTGGATTTTAAATTGACCTAATCCTTCCAGCTGCATTATGCCCTGGGAATGACTCAGCCTCTAACAGAAATGAGTACCAAAAATCTTCCTTGGGATAAATGGCTGTCGGTACATAGGGCTGACCTCAATGGTGTCTGTGAGCTGACTGTCTAGAAAATTTGGAAGCCCTGACATCTCACAACCATAAGGGCTTCTACAGCCTGTTACAGGGACAGCTTTACCTTCTATATACATATTTATACCTACCATCTGTCTTCATTAACTCACATATGACAGACTAGCATGCATGCTTTTGAAATAATGCTTATACGAGGGGCTACCCAAAATAAACCGAACTTATTTATTCAAATTTTAAGCACAAACCTTCAATCCCCTTCAAAGTACTCTACACTTACACTAATACACTTGTCTAGTCTTTTATTCCATTTTTCAAAACACTGTCTAAATTCATCTTTTGAGATGCTTGACAGCGCCTCCATCGTTTTTTCCTTTCATGTCTCTTTTCATTCGAGGAAACAAAAAAAAAAAAAAGTCGCACGGGGCAAGATCGGGTGAGGAACAGGGGTCATACCATTTTTGGTCAAGAATTGTCGTACAGACAGGGCTGTGTGACCAGGGGCATTCTCATGATGGAAAAACCAGTCACCCGACTGCCACAAATCTGGTCGCTGAGCTCCAAGTCACTCCCAACAGCTCCACAATTTCTTCAATGGTCCGTCGTCGATCTTCCTTGATGATTTCACGAATTTTTTCAACATTTTCATGTGTTCGGGCCATGGAAGGATGACCAGAACGAGGTTTGTCATCAATTGACATTTCACCATTTTTTGAAACGGGAAAACCACTCAAAACACTTGAGTTTTCCCTATAGCATCGTCCTTGTACGCTGTTTTTAACATTTCAAGAGTTTCTGTTCCATTTTTCCCGAGCAAAAAGCAGAATTTCACCGCCGCACGCTGTTCACGAAAATCAGCCATTGCAAAAACGATGATCACACAAAACATTTGTCACTATAAACTCTGCCGAAACTAGTCTTTACCTTCTGAAGCAACGGTAGTCGGCTTATCGACTCAGGAATGTTAGCTCTATGCGCTCACAGCGGCAAAACACGGTACTACAAAAGCTCTGCCCACAAAAAAATTAGTTCGGTTTCTTTTGGGTACCCCATCGTAGTCATAATTTCAAAGATTACACCAAAATGAGAACCATAGCCCTTGAAAACAAAACCACTTATGAAGTGGAATGCCTCTGTTAATTCAAAGTAAATGCAGCAAGCAGATACATTATGCTAAGCATCAACAGCTTTACTCCACAACACACTGAAATTCAAATCTAACCTCAACATTTTCTTCCGAAGTGCTGTCCTCCTGTTTTATTAACTTGGAAGATGACGAAGTAACTGGGAGAGAAATACTACTGTAAGATGTTATCAGGTCACTAGGCATGGCTGGTGTCAGAGTAATACCAAGATTTAGTTTTTCATCATGTGAATCTAATTCTTCATAAATTCCATCAGCTACCTGCAGAGACAAAATAATGGTCAGAAAAAAAAAAAGCACAAATGAAGGCTCTCACATCATATTAATATCTTGTATTTAATGTTTATAAAGTTGTCTCCAGCCTGATGAAGCACCACACCATAGACATTATGGGGGAGAGGACTGCTTCATCATCTGCTGGGAAAGGGCAACATTATTTAAAAATCAATTTTCAAAGCTAAAATTAATGAAATATGTCTAAAATTAAACAACAGAGGTAGTTTCAAAAGCAATTACCACTACCTCAATATCAAATCCTGTAAGACTTGATTCATCAAACGAGTCTGTTCCGCCACCTCCACTGAGCTGGTTGATGTCAATAAATTCAGACACATGTTGCTGAGAGGCAGAGAGCGGAGTTAGTGGTGTGGGGGGTGCACTACCACCCAATTCATCATCACTTTCCTCACCACCTGAGAGACTTGTACCACATCCACCACTCATGCTTGACAGACCCGAAAATTCACGCTTCATCTCTCCTCTCTCTAACATTTCCAGGTTTTCTGCACACACACAAAATTACAAAGTGTATAAAACAGAATTCTGATCTGGATTTTCAGCAACTGTAAAAATAGGAAAAACTATACACTAGCTATGCATATTTTCGAAGATCAAAAGATTATAAACATTTTAATGAAACATAATTATACTTATGGACAAATACAAAACAAAAGAGTTATGAAATATGGCATAATTATAACTATAAAATAACAGTCATGAAAGAGGAAAATATGAAAGCAATTAAGATTTTAAAACTTTTCATAATTTCAGATGAAACACATACTTAGGTGAAGAGCCATGTCCTCCTGAATGTGTTGGAACAAACTCCGTAGAGCCGTTACTATGTGACGAGATAAGCAAATATACCAGAGCTGTTTCTAAGTAACGGCTCTGTAAACACTTTCCCACAGCAACAGACATAAATGCAACAATGGTACAGTGACAGAGGAACAGCGTTTTCTGTGGTCAGCATTGTGGAAGTTGCTATGCAACGGCACAGTAAACAAATCTTTGCAGCAAAGAATCCAGACACTAACAACAGAGGAGCCATGTTTCTATGTGGTCTGTGCCAAGATGTTATAAACAGGAGGTTTAAAGCTTAGTGAGCTCATACCCTGTGTGGAGACAGGTTCGAATACCTCCACTGCGACCTTGCAAGTCGTAGGAGGCGACGAAAAGGAAAGTCTCAAATCTGAGACAGTAAAATATGGTTGCGAGTCTCAAGGGACTCAGATCCGAGAAAGACTGCGCTGGCAAGGGTCAGCAGCATATATAGAAGACAGACCCGTCTGTCAGAGAGGGCGCCCCACAAAAGCGAGACCGTAAATGTTAAAGAGTAATAAATATCTGGTCATGAGCCCCAGATGGGGCTCGACGCCAAGACTTACTGACTGACTGACTCACTGACCGTCAGTCGCAATGTGACTTTCACTTTGACTTAGTGAGCTGATAGTCAAGTGGTGAAGAGAAGACTAAGAGTTTGATGTGAAATGGCTGGGAGTTAATTGCAAAAGTGATCAGTTGAAAGCCCAGGTGCGAAGAGATACTTTATGTGAGATATGTGGAGTGTGTAATTCAGTGAGACTGTCACAGTTCCTGTGTTAAAATCTGTTGCCAGGAAATGGCTAGTGGAGACTGTAACAGACTGAGGACACTAGTCTGTGTGCATCAGTGATCTGTAAAGTGTGGTCACAAGTCATAAGTGTATAAGAGGTCAATAAATTGAGTCATCAATCCAAACCCCATCTACTGTCAGTTGATCATATGACAATATATTCAGAATATAGGCTAAGAATGATTTTATATTTGACAGAGCACTGTTCTGACAAGGCTCAATCAGTTGTTTCTAACTTTCTAAGCAATCTATTTTGTTTTAAAATGTGCTGGAACTCCGCATTTTAATCTCAGATAATATTCGTGTTGCATCTTCCTTTTTTTATTTACCTCATCCAGACTTTGTGGAACTGTGTACTATTTCATGTCACACCACCTGGCATCTTGGTCTCGGTAACATAAACAACAAGCCCAAGACAGGGGAATACAACTTAGCTTGTCTTTTGCAATATGAGTCGCACATTCACACAGTCAAATTTTTCTCAGCTGAGGACAAATACTGAGAGTTTCTGTATACTTTTAGCATTTTAGTATTCAAACGTGTAACAATATAAACGTAAATTATTTTATATATAGATTGTTATTCAAAGCATATGAACACAGCTTGTTGCTTAGTATGCAGAGTGCAAGTGGAAATGATCATTCCAGCAGTTATGGTAGCAACATTTTCAATAGTTCATGTGCATAACTTTATAATAAATAAAAAAAAAAAAAAAAAGTGTCTGAAGAAAATTTAGCACACTGGATTTCTCTAAACGCCAGTACTTTACAGCTGAAGTTTGTTGTGTAAGCAAGTCGTCGACCATCTTGTGCATCAGCAAGGAGGCAGAAAGGGTACTTCTTTCCAATACAATAATCATGGATAATGCTCCATATTGTGACATGACACCTAACTCAGAATCACAGTATCATCTGATGTCTGTCTACAGTAAAACATAGTGTGTGTTGTTAAAAATAAAGGACAAGGCAGTTTAATGCAAGTCTGTGTGATGCTTAATCTTACACCTTGGAAATATGCTTCATTATCGTAGGAGGTTAAACAGTTCCGTCCAGTGTGACTAGCAAAGATTTTTCTTATCTCAATCCTTCTCCCCTTACATGTTTTATTCTTTATAGAAGGACTGAAATAAGAAAAATTTTTACTAGTCACGCTGGACGGAATTGTTTAACCTCTTATAATATTGTTACTGTGACAGAACAGAATGAAAGGAAACAAATCAAATGCTTCATTATTTCAACTTAAATTCATCCAACAAACATTCCCAAGAAGTCTGGCAGGAACCTATACACATATACATATAACTGACTACATGGAATGAAGAAAATATTTTAAAATAATATAATAAGATGTCTAGTATAGCTATATAAGAGCCAAGTTATGTTTATGTTTTTTAAGCGACACTCTTGATCACATGGAAAAGACAGACAAAAAGAATAGAATCTGCACATGAGATTTCTCAGGTCATTGCTAATAGTAACTTCAAGGGACAGAAAGCCAAATGTGTTACAAGATATCTAATGCCATCCAAGAATATGGTAGCACCAAAGAATTTGGATGAAAGATAGCAGACTACCAAAATTAGAATACTTATACAATTTCAAAGGAAACAGAGATGTGAAAATACCCAGAAGCAGATAGAAATGGATCTCAAGAGGAAGTCACTAATGGCATTAGAAACCAGTTTTTGAGCTTCCATATTAATGTTGCAATGCATCTTTCTGTAACATAGGAGACAACTGGACCCTTTTCATTTTACCACGTTACTGCTTCAAGCAGATAAATTTGTCAAACATGAACTTACATTTTTTTTTTGTGTTTAGTGTAGAACCAGGCAACTTAAACTTCATAATGTTGTATTTTAGCGTCCTGTTGCACTGATTTTTGTCCATGATATGTATGCCGTGTCCGTCTTGTAGTGCACTTAATTTCACCTGTTATTTCACAACATGTTTTAGCAACATAGTGTCATCATCAGGTGCTCCATTTACGTTAATCTATTGCATTGCTTGCCATTATGTCATCGTAAAATTATTTAAAAATATTCGTCAATTATAATAAATTTTTTATACACTAAAATCTTGTTAAGATATTCATCATATATGTCCCAATCCAAACCCACGCATGGTTCCTCCACTATGGGAGTCGTTCCTCTTATACTCCGTGTATATCGTGTCTCATGATGTGTGTTCCCTTTTTGGCTGTAAATAATTTTACAATGACATAATGGCAAGCAATGCAATAGATTAATGTAAATGGAGCACCTGATGATGGCACCATGTTGCCGAAACATGTTGTGAAATAACAGGTGAAATTGAGTGCACTACAAGACGGACACGGCATACATGTCATGAACTTAAACTTCAATAACTGTAAAGATTCCCTCAGTTCCCAATGTCCTACAAATCTTTCGCTTAGCCAACACAGATGTTTTATTCAAAAATGTATATGGTAAGAAACTGCTGCATTTATTCATTACAGAAACTGGAAACTTCTTTTAACATTAGATTAGCAATAATGCAATAAAAGGTATTTTTTTGTTTGACAAAACTGTCATTAAACTGAATTTTATCACAATTCGTTTTAGATACACAGGAAAATGGACAGGCAGATTAAGAAAATAACAACATGGACATCACTGACATTTCACTTGAGCATAATTCACCAAAAGAAGCTGACATGGACATTTACCTGGACATATCATAGCTTTTCTAATAGCCACTGGATCTTTCTTGGACCATTTCTGAACCTCCTCATCCATTTTGGCAATTTTAGCTGGGTTCATTGCCCACAAGCAGCCCTTGCGTTGGCTTCCATTACCTGCTGGCTTCTCTATCTTCTCAAAACATTTATTCAGACTCAAATTATGCCGCACTGAGTTTTTCCACCCATTTGGAGCTGTCTTGAAGTATGGGAAATGTTCACTATGGACAATCACATACACACATAATTAATATATGAAAAAACTTAAAAATTACAATTAATGTAAATAGGGGGGAAAAAAAACAGATGAGGGGAGTGTATGTAGCACCAGAAGGTAGGATGACAGTGAACTGATCATGGTCTGTTTTAAGAGTCCATCCCAGCCACCAGTTAAAGGGACTATAGAAACCATAAAGAACCTATCAGGATAACTGAACTCTGAAAATTTAACTAGGGAAATCCAAAATGCAAAGTAGTGCTAACCTCTTGAACACACTGTTAAGTTGCCTAGATCCATGGAAAATTTCTCACAAACCTGAGTATCATCACACTGAATTATGCAAATAGGACTTAAAATCTAAACCCACATATAAATTACTCTACTTGAAGTGTCTATGAATACATAAAAGCAACAGGAAAATTAATTTCAACAGCAACTTAGACACAGCAGAATACCACTTCCAACTCTAAAAAACTGTGTCCAAACACAGAGATCAAGTATGAACTATCATATGAACAAAGAATATATGTTCTTTTATTAACATCATCAGTATCAAAACTATACAGTGCTGATGATAGGATAATTAATACTAGCCTTCAGGGCACAAGAGTGGATGGAAACAACAGGTTCCTCCAAAACGTTTCCATGTATGCACCGTTTATATGGCGTCACAAGACAGAAGACCATGACCTTAATATTTGCCATAAGAACCTCAAATCTCAAACATTTACCATTCTTAATCATTTTCTTCATTTCAGTGAACATGAGTGTATATGTAAGCAGAAAAATATGACAACAAAGTGTTCTGGGGCTTCTGCAGCTAGAATTTTCATTTGAAAAAAAAAAATCATGTTACATTCCTCTGTTTAATATATGGAGAAATCCACATTCTTACAATACAGGACATGCTGTAAACTAACAGAGGTTCACAGAAACCCACTATTTACTGTAAGTGTGTTCATAGGAGATAAGAATCCTGAAAATGTGAACTACACACCATATTAAACATGAATCACTATTCTACAATATTCCAATCAGGCTCTGAGCATTTAGGGTGTACAATCCATAATGATAAAATATTTTTTTCAAATGGTGGTCCACAGACTATCAATGACCCACAATTTACATAATTTAAATTGAATAACATTATCAGGTGGGAAGCCCTCTTGCTTCGTATTTGGGTAATCCAGCATTAAAGCCTGGTCCAGAAAGAGGTTCACTGTGCCAACAGCAAATCCCTATAGGTAAATGCCAGGACACTGACTGCAACCAAGCCATGGCCCTTTCAAACACATCCTTTCCAAGTATTTATCATTAAACTACACATCAATTATGCAACAATATAAGACACCAAGAATGTCACTCACTAAAAATGTATTTTAATACTTTATAATGTTAAAATCATTAAAATGTCAATAGAACATTAAAAGTATATTTTATACCTTAAAATTGATTATCAAAATTCTGAGTATACAGAAAAAACAAATTAATAAAATGATATATTATTAATATTAGAAATTGACAGGTTGGACTCTGGCCCCCACTATTTCTTGTACTGTACCATTACTGTACCACGTGAAACGGAGAGTACCAGTCCTTATAAAATCCGAAGTTGTTTCACTGCTTCATAATAAGGATGTTAAGAACCACTATTTTTAAAAGAGGCTCTCTTTCCTTAGCCTACACTCTATCTATTCTCCATCTGGAGGCATGTTAGAATACCTCCACTGTAGGCCTGCAAATCGTAGAAGGCAATGAAAAAGGAATTCGGTACCTGGGATTACAACTGGGCCACCCTGTCATGGGGGGACATAAATAGAGGGACCTGGTCCTCTAAGTTGGAATTGGATGCAAGGCAGATGACCTTGTTCTGCAAAAATTACTGCTGCGAAATCCAAAGAAATGAAAACAGGGTTATCTGGCAGAACCTTCTAAAAAAGATTATGGTTCAAAAAGGACTGTTCTACCGGTGATGATGACAAACTATCTACGGTCTCAATAACCATTCTGCTCAAGCACATCCAGACCCATTAATAGTAGAAACGGTCTTCGAAAATGTGTAAACAATGATATCATTGTTATGAATGTTCACTCACCAACAGAATATACAAATTGATGACATAAAGGATAGATTCTATGAAGAACAAGAACATGTATCTGATAAATTCTGAAGTACCCTATGAAAATTTTGTTAGATTTCAATGCCAGGGTAGGGAGGGAAGATATTTTCAAACCAACGACTGGGAATGAGAGTTTGCATGAAATTAGTAATGATAATGGAGTTAGAGTTGTAAACTTTGCCACATCAAAAAATCTTACTGTCAAAAGTACAATGTTCCATCATAACATCCATAAATTTACTTGGACATCTCATGGGAAGATACTCAATCAAATATACCATATTTTGATAAATACGAGACAGCACTCAAGTATACCCGATGTCTGATCATTCAGGGCAGCAGATTATGATACTGACCACTGCCTGGTGGCGGCAAAGGTTAGAGAAAGACTGGCAGTGAGCAAACAAACACATAGAGTTCATATGGAGAGGTTCAATCTCAAGAAATTAAATGAGGTAGAGGGTAAAGAGCAGTGTCATCTTGATATCTCAAATAGGCTTGCGGCTTTCGAAAACTTGGAAACTGAGGTGGATGTTAAATAAAGCTTGGAAAACTATTAGAATATAAAAATGTCTGCCAAAGAGAGTCTAGGTTATTATGAACTGAAGAAGCATAAGCCATGGTTTGAAGACGGATGCTCAAAAATATTAGATCAAACAATGCAGGCCAAATTGCAATGGTTACAGAATCCAAGTGAGTTAAATGGGGATAATCTGAATATAAGACATGAAACCAGCAGGAATTTCAGGAACAAAAAGAGGGAATACCTGAAAGACAAAATTGATGAGCTTGTAATGAACAGTAAGAAGAACATCAGAGACCTGTATAGAGGAATGACTTTCAAAAGGGGTTACCAGCCTAGCAGTAACTTATTGAAGGATGAAAATGGTGATCTGCTTGCAGATTCCCACAACACTGTGAATAGGTGGAGAAACTACTTCTCTCAGTTATTGAATGTACATAGGGTCAGTGCTGTTAGGCAGACAGAAATCCATACAGCTGAGCCGTTAGTACCTGATCCTAGCCCTTGTAAGGTTGAAAGTGCTGTTGAAAAATTGAAATGGTATAAATTGCCAGGTAGTGATCAAATTCCAGCAGAACTTATTCAAGCAGGAGGCGAAATATTATGTTCTAAGATCCATAATCTAATTACTTCTATTTGGCATAAGGAAAAATTGCCTATCAGCGGAAGGAGTCTATTATCGTACCAGTTCACAAGGGTGACAAAACTGAGTGTAGTAAGTATCGGGGTGATTTCACTGCTATCAACTTCATACAAAATTTTGTTCAATATTCTTCTCTCAATACAGATGAAATTATTGGGGATCATCAGTGTGGGTTTCAACATAACAGATCAACTACAGACCAGATCTTTTGCATTCATTAGATATTGGTGAAAAAATGGGAGTACAATGAGACAGTACATCAGCTATTCATACACTTCAAGGTTACCATTCTGTTAGGAGGGAAGTATTGTACAATATTCTGATAAGGTTTGGGATACCCATGAAACTAGTTAGGTTGATTAAAATGTGTTTAAACGAAACGTATAGTAAAGTCCGTGTAGGTAAACATTTGTCTGATAAATTTCCTATCCAGAATGGTCCAAAACAAGGAGATGCTTTATTGGCACTCCTTTTCAACTTTGCTTTAGAATATGCCATTATGAAGGTCCAGGGAAACCTGGTGGGACTGAAATTAAACGGGACACATCAGCTGTTGACCTATGCCGATGATGTGAATCTACTGGGTGATAATGTAGATACCATAAAGAAAAACACACAAACTTTAATTGATGCAAGTAAAGAGGTTGATCTAGAAGTAAACACAGAGAAAACTAAGTATATGTTGCTGTCTTGTCACCAAAATACAGGGCTGAATCATGACATAAAGATAGGAAAGAGATGTTTTGAAAATGTGGCACAGTTCAGATACAAGGTGGTCCAAATATGACCAGGACTGATTTGTGTGTAAACAAGCTGCACTGCACAGCAGCTGTCTGACCTTGAGAGATTGAAGCCACAACCTCCACCCTCCCTCCTGTTCATGTTAGAACCTGTTCAGTGATCAAATTCATTGCTGGAGAAAATGTTCCATCCGCTGAAATTCACCACAGACTCCAACAACAGTATGGGGAAGAGTGTCTCTCATGGACCCATGTGTTTAAGTGGTGTAAGTGCTTCAGAGAGCGCGTGGAGAATGAACCGCATGATCATTGGCCCCANCAAGGTGGTCCAAATATGACCAGGACTGATTTGTGTGTAAACAAGCTGCACTGCACAGCAGCTGTCTGACCTTGAGAGATTGAAGCCACAACCTCCACCCTCCCTCCTGTTCATGTTAGAACCTGTTCAGTGATCAAATTCATTGCTGGAGAAAATGTTCCATCCGCTGAAATTCACCACAGACTCCAACAACAGTATGGGGAAGAGTGTCTCTCATGGACCCATGTGTTTAAGTGGTGTAAGTGCTTCAGAGAGCGCGTGGAGAATGAACCGCATGATCATTGGCCCCATGAACATCCATCACCGAGCCTAACATTGATTGTGCAGACGCGCTTATTTGTGAGAATAGGCACATCACTATCAAGGANCTGACCTTGAGAGATTGAAGCCACAACCTCCACCCTCCCTCCTGTTCATGTTAGAACCTGTTCAGTGATCAAATTCATTGCTGGAGAAAATGTTCCATCCGCTGAAATTCACCACAGACTCCAACAACAGTATGGGGAAGAGTGTCTCTCATGGACCCATGTGTTTAAGTGGTGTAAGTGCTTCAGAGAGCGCGTGGAGAATGAACCGCATGATCATTGGCCCCATGAACATCCATCACCGAGCCTAACATTGATTGTGCAGACGCGCTTATTTGTGAGAATAGGCACATCACTATCAAGGAACTTGGAGCAATGCTGTCCGTCAGAGTTGGTAGTGTAGAAGACATCGTGAAATACCACCTGCACTATCGCAAGGTGAATGCATGGTGGGTACCATGCACTTTGACGGACGTGAACAAAATGGTGCGCATGCAAGCTGCCAGTCTTCTACTACAGTAGTCTGAAGACGAAGGTGATGCATTTTTGAAGTCTATAGTGACCACCAATGAAACATGGGTCCACTACTTCATTCCAGAGTCCCAGCAGTCATCATGCAAGTGCCTGCATACCAGTTCTCCCAAACCCAAGAGAGTGCAGAGGAGCTGTTTGGCAGGAAAAGTGATGGCAACGTTCTTCAGGGACTAGCAGGAGGTTATTCATGTAGACTTTCTGACAGATGCCAGAACAGTCAATGCAGCTTATTACTCAGGCCTCCTTGCAACAGACGTGAAGGAAAAGATCCGATCAAAGCGGAAGACAGGTGGAGAGGAGGTTGCCTTCCTTCAAGACAATGCATGCCCCCATACGGTCAAAACAATGGAAACCCTCCTGAAATTGAAATGGAACACTCTGACTCATCCGCTGTACAGTTCCGATTTGAACCCCAAGTGATTTATACCTGTTTGGAAGGCTCAAATCAGACTTGCAAGGCATGCGGTTTGTGGACGACGCCGTCGTCCAGACTGTTCGGGAGTGGATATGCTGCCAACCACAAGCCTTTTTTGAAAAGGGCATCAGGATGCTTCCAGAACGTTGGAAAAAATGCGTTGACTCCAGAGGGGAGTACGTTGAAGAATGACATGTGCAAGTAAGTGTTCGGCAATTATGGCTTAAAAAAAAAAAATCAGTCCCAGTCATATTTGAACCACCTTGTATTTGGGAACGATAATAAATCGAAACCTGATTAAGGAGGAAATTAAGAGGGGATTGAACTCAGGTAATGCTTGCTACCATTCAGTCCAGAACCTTTTGTCTTCTTCTCTGCTGTCCAAAAACATAAAAATTAGAATATATAAAACTATAATTTTGCCTGTGGTTCTGTATGGGTGTGAAACTTGGTCTCGTGACATTAAGGGAGGAACATAGACTGAGTGTGTTTAAGAACAGGGTGTTGAGGAGAACATCTGGACCGAAGAGAGATGTAGTGATGGGAGGTTGGAGAAAACTGCATAATGTGGAGCTTCATAACTTGTACTCTACTCCAAGTATAATTAGAATGATCAAGTCAAGGAGGATGAGGTGGGCAGGGCATGTAGCACAAATAGGGGAGACGAGGAATGTGCATAGAATATTGGTGGGAAAGCGAGAAGGAAAGAGACCACTGGGAAGACCAAGGTGTAGGTGGGTGGACAATATTAAAATCGATCTTAGAGAGATAGGATGGGACGGTATGGATTGGATTGATCTGGCTCAGGATAGGGACCAGTGGAGGGTTCTTGTGAACCCGGTAATGAACCTTCGGGTTCCATAAAATGCTGGGAAATTCTTGAGTAGCTGCAGAAATGGTGGCTCCTCCAGAAGGGCTCAGCTCCATGAGTGTGTGTATTTCTAAGAATTAATAACTCAGGAGTGATAAAGTTAATGGCATGCCAGTAGTTATTACAAAAATATTACCTTACTATGAATGTTCCTACAACTGTTTTAACTATTTTAATTCTTCAAAATTGTTTAACTTTGTATTATATTTTATGCAATATTTTAATAACAGTGCGATCATCTGAGAGCCAGGTGAAGCAACACCTTTTCTTGCCATGTTGGAACATGGAGATACAAGCTTCTGGTGGAACTGAGAATCCAAGAGTGTATACACATCATAATTTTTCTTTAAATTGTGCTATTAAATCAATAAATAATTACCATAAAACAAGCTTATGTGCTGTATGACAGCCCACTCATAAATCCAAAACCCCAAGTTGTCACTCATATTGTATTTGGGCAGAAGGTACTTTTCATTCCAGTTACTAATTTCTTGTCAGCTGTTACCATTTTAGTAACTATTTGTATTGTGTATTTTTAATGTAGTAAGCACTCAGTCATCCAGTTGTGATATTTCTTGCTTCAGAATGGAATGAGTTGAATGAATGAATGTATGAGGGGTAGGCCTTCTCAGCCCTTGCACTGCGACATACAGTGGTCTGTGGAATGAGTTACATAATGGATCAAGTTTTATATACAATATCTGCATCATAAGCCTATGTATGAAAACTATGAGAAGTTTCTGGCATAAATTTCATGATCTTACAGTTCCACACAGAACTATTATTCACATGTTCATAAATAAATCAAGACAGACGGGTTCACAGATGGACAAAAATGAAAACATGGAATGCCCATAAAAAAGAAATTGGATGTACTTGGTGCTTGACTTGAACATTCTCCCTGAATATCACTCAAGGCACCTTGCATAGGAAATGATGGTTTCAACTTTGATGTTTGCTTTATTTCAGAAAAAGGAACTTATCATGCTAATATCAGTATTTTAAAGAGGTACCAGGAATGTATAAAAACAGGGAGCATATCCTGGAAATTCCACTGACATTCTCATTCTTGGCTGCCCATCCGAAAGGGGGAAGCTCAAATTCTTCTGTTTGGGATGAAGACAAATTGTGGTGGGCTCTGAAACGATCGCACCCTATGACAACACTCAAAAAGATACTTACCACATGAAATTATATATTTCTGAGACTGGCAAACTTCCTGTCTTGCTGTTCTTTAAAGCCATTGCAATAAGACAGGAATAGGAGTATGCAGGCTTTGGATACGGTCTCTCGTCATAATCTACATCAGCAGCAAAATGTTTTGTATTATTGTTTAAATGTGGTTGTCTCTTGTGGCTGCTTTGATGCTGAGAAACAGACACAGTTCTTACATTGCTCACTTGAATATGGGTTAAATGTTTTTGCTGGGATGTTTTTGTACTACTGCTTATTACTGGGACGGTTTTGATCAATGACGAGGAAAGTCCACTACTATTCGAGGTGCTCACATGACTTGATTGTGATGATATTGATGGATTTGTTATCCTTATTGTAGTAGATGCCTGTTGACGAGACTGAGTTGACGAGCTACTAGATGAAGCTGTTGTTGTTAGAGTTCTTACTGAATTAGTTGTATTTTCAGCTCGTGATGAGGCATCTGAAGATGAAAGTGATTTCTGTTCTTCAACAGGTGACAAAGATGATGCAGAGGATGACGACGTGATTAATAAATTTGAACTTGAACTGTTATAAATATTTGTAAATGCAGTTGTTGGCGGAACTGTAACCAAAGTCATTGGCATTACACTGCTTGGGTTCACCATCATTGCTGCAGCGTCACTACCTACAAAATCCAAGTTAAAATTTGAATTTGAAGAATTGCTGTTTCCACTGTGAAGGCAGCCATTGCTTGTGAACCACATATGCATGTCACCAGGTCCACCTAAAGCTTCATCTAAATCAAGAGGTGGTAATTCACTAAGTGACAGACTTAAATCTGCGCCTCCTAACACACTCTCTATTTCTGTTTTTATATCACAATCCAACATTTCCTGTAATGACAGAGTGTCCTGTGTGCTTAGGTAAAGATCCATCTTGAGATTCCACTGGCTCCTAGAACAGAAAAAAATATGACTTGAGATTTACCAAGTTGATTCTTTCTTTCAAGATGCAACTGGTATACAGCAACCAAACTTTCATAAAAAGTGTCTTAAACTTATTTTCTCAGGCGTTTAAACACATTCTTACAAATGTATCAGTAAGAGTACACCCCAACACTGAAATATAACAGTTACAACATATTAGATTTCCTGCATGCAAACACAGCCAAATTATCTTCCTACTTCATAAACATCTGAAGATGTTCTATAATGGCTATGAATAAATGAACAAGCAAGAGGCAGGCCTACAGAAATGCATACTGTGCATTTCTATAACAGCTAACTTCAAAACAAGTCACTTTTAAACCTATAAATCCATGAACAGAGGCTAATTAATTTAATATGTATTAGGAATTTTATTCCATCACTATTTACACTCTGAACACATGACTTTCATTTCCTCTGCATTAAAGAAGGAAAACTTGTCCACAGATTTTAAAAATCAAACATTTTGACAGTCAAAATGAAGACATTACAGGAATGATGACAGAAGTGTTAAGAGATCAATTTCTAACATTCTCACTACCAAGACTAGTGCCAGAGACTAGGAAAGATTTGCCAAGTAGTTCTGCCGTGAAGACCTGGAAAACCAAGTATTGCAAAGCAAATATTTGGCATGGTTGTCACCTATACCAATTACATGTAAATAGATCACATTCATTCATTTATTTTAAAATTCCATGAATCCTCTCTGGTCACAATGTGCCTAGGATGTAGAACATGTCAGATTACTATATGTACTGCAATAACTAATGTAGGTAAATAGTTATCATTGTCACAATCATGTTGTAAAAACTAAATCATAATATATACAATGCGATAGCAGTCTAAAATATACAATTCATAAAATTGAAAAATTAGTATATAATAAGAATTCCATAGGTACAAACGTAAAATACTATTATTAATACCTTGTATTTAGTATTAGTTGTTAAAATAATTCTTATACAGCATGGAAATTAAATTAACCATTTAAATAGCAGATGGATTACACGTCCGTGTCTTCAGTATACTGATAATATTCATTCATCGACTAAAAAGAATGTTGACATAAGAACCTCTTCAGTGTAGATTTAAAAGTTTTAACATTATTGGCTAAGGTCTTTATTGACTGAGGCAGGTGACTGTACACTTTGATGCCTGTTATGTATGTTCCATTATTAAATTCTGCTGTTTTCACAGCAGGAACATGTAAGTCATCATGGGTTCAAGTTACATATTCGTGAATCTCATTATTGGAATTGAATATATGTTTGTTATTTATTATGAAGAGAAGTAATGAATATATATATATAGTGAATATAATGTCATTATTTCCAATTGCTTAAAGATATTCCNAAAAATATTCCTACAAGAATATAATGCCATGCTATTATCTGTATTTATCGTTTTGGGAAGATCATGTATGTACAGCAAGAAAATCAGGGGATCAAGAATCGAGCCCTGTGGTACCCCATAGTTTACTTTCTCCCATCTAGATGAATTATCACTATCAGTTGTATGTCCCAGAGCAACTCTTTGCTGTCTGTCAGTCACATGAGATTCGATTAGTGTTTTAAAAATACCATGTACTCCATAAAATTCAAGTGTATCCAATAGAATTCCATGGTTTACACAATCAAAGGCCTTTCGTAGGTTGCAAAAAATGCCTCCCACAATTTGCTTATTATTCATAGCTGTGGAGATACAGTTAATCAATGAAAATGCTGCCTTGATCAATAAATTACTTGGGGATTCATGGCAGCAGTCATCAATATGTTGTCTCACGTTATCCAGTGTTGTTGGAACATTGCACAACGCCATTTAGTTCCCCATAAAGAAATTCAATGGTGTGAAGTCAAGAGAATGAGTGAGACAACTTCTTGGTCCACTATGAACAATACAACAATCGAGATATACTCTAGTATTTTTTATTGCTAGTGGGGTGGGACTAAGTCCCTTGTACTGCGGCCACTTCTGGCCTATTGTACCAGCCCCAGATGATAGGTGAGGGTGATGGTGGAGCAATTGGTAGAATGAAGATTGGCAGGGGAAACTGAAGTACTCGGAGAAAACCTGCTCCAGCACCACTTCGTCCACCACAAATCCCACTTGACCAGACTCGGGATCAAACCCGGGCCGCAGTGGTGGGAATATACTCTAGTAAGTATAGTGCATACAATTCCATTATGTAGGCTTCAATGTTCTCACAGCAGTGGTTATGAGGAGTTCTGTCTTTTGGGATATAACTCTGTGTAGTCTGTTGACAGTTAACCATCTTTCCTCTGCAATGTCAGCTGACTTTCAATGGACTACATCGCATTATATGCCAGAAAAAAGAACTCTTCAACTGCATTAGGTGCTGGATGGCAATCATGTTAGTATCACATCCACATTAAATTTCTCAGCAGTATCTTGTAAAAGAGGAGGCAGGATGTTTAAACCTTCAGTTCCGGGCTTGGTGCAAAGCACCCCAGCAGTTTCTGGACCCCGCCAGGGTCCGTGCACTGTACGCTTAGTGTAGCGCTATGATTCAGCTCTTGTTTTGAACTATTGTTTTTCATGTAAAGTAATTCTTTTGACATGAAATTAAAGAGGAAGTTTCTGGCTCTCATTTCCTATATTCGTTGTCCACTTTGAACTTCCTGCAGGAGTTGTAATACATATGGATTCTTTGAAAAAGTTTTCCATTTGAACACTTGGTGCACCTGTTACCATACAAACCTACCTCTGCCTTGGGGAATTTTTATGAACTAAATATGTTAGATTGATACTGTGTACTATCCTCTATCCTGATCGAACGAAAAGTCGATTCTCTTGAGGCATATTCTGAACTGTGCTGCTTCCACATTGGAATTTGTAACTACAAGAAGACACGTGAAGAATCTACTAGACTTTGAGCCGTGATGCTGATTCTAAGTGTGTTATGACTGCTACTGGCAAATGATAAACAGTTCACTATATGAATGATACCATTGTAATCCCCCTTTGTTCTATAAATACACATCATGCAGTCTGGTTAGTCAAGGCCAGCAGCAAGGAGCAAAGTGGCCAGCTGTGTTGTGTCATGACCAGTGAAGAATATATATATTTCAAACCGAAACAGAATACGGTTTTATCAGATTCAGAGTTATACACTGAAAATGGATGTTTTTGCTGTTCTTGATACGGTAAATGACAGAATCAAGAATAGCACAAACATCCATTGGGAGAATATGCAAAACTGTAAGGAACAAACAGAAAATTTCTGAATGTGATAATACGAGGGGGGACCCAAAAATAACCGGAAACGACCTGTTGCGCGCGCATGCTTTGTAGTTACGAGTTGTGCTGCTAGGTGGTGTTAGCTGGGGGTCTCCCGCGACTGTTAGTGAGCTGGCGTCAGTCTTAGTTAAGTGGTTTGTCTGTGGTGTGCGTTCCTGTTTCAACCCTTTGGCGATTAGTGAGATGGCCGACCAGAAGGAACAAAGAGTGTGCGTGAAATTTTGCTTTCTGTTAGGGAAAACTGCAGCCGAGACTGTTGGGATGCTTCGGCAAGCCTTTAATGATGATGCTTTGGGGAAATCACAGGTCTACGAGTGGTTTTCCCGTTTCAAATCTGGCAACATGTCAACAGAAGACATGCCACGCCCCGGGCGTCCTTCGACAGGAAGAAATGACGAAAACATTGCCAAAATCAAACGTGCAATTGATGAAGATCGTCGAAAGACCATTGACCAACTTTCTGAGGAAACGAACATCTCATGGAGCACGGTCCAGCGAATTTTAACCGAAGGTTTGCACATGAGACGGGTGTCTGCAAAATTTGTTCCTCGCTTGCTCGGAGATGACCAAAGAGAAAACCGCGTGAATGTTTGCCGCGACTTGAAGAGTGAAGTGCAGTTTTCCCTAACAGAAAGCAAAATTTCACGCACACTCTTTGTTCCTTCTGGTCGGCCATCTCACTAATCGCCAAAGGGTTGAAACAGGAACGCACACAACAGAGCACCACAGACAAACCACTTAACTCAGACTGACGCCAGCTCACTAACAGTTGCGGGAGACCCCCAGCTAACACCACCTAGCAGCACAACTCGTAACTACAAAGCATGCCCGCGCAACAGGTCGTTTCCGGTTATTTTTGGGTCCCCCTTCGTACGTAGGAATAACACAAGGAAAAGAATAGCTCAATTGTCAATCAGAATTCAGTTAATTGAGGGACTCTCTGTGAAATATGCTAGTGCCGGGTCGACATTCATCCGACAAAACAGTGCCCCGTCTAAGAGAAAGAAATTTTATAAGCAAGATTCCACCAACTGCGATTAAGTCAAAACCACAGTAACGGCGTGTTGTGCCAAAAATTGTGTACTGGTGTGACGTAGGACCCTGTGCGGAATGTTTTCATGACTAACACACCCAGCTGAACTTCTAAGGTAATATGATACTATCATTAATAATTTTATAGGCTTACTGTGCCAAGAAATAATTTTAAAGCAGCGTGGATCAATACACCGATTCTATATACATTTCTGAACCTAGTGTGAAAATTACAAAAATAGAACTTCAGTGTTTCACAATTTATTACACTTTAAAGGAAATGTTGCACTCTCCGATTTAAATATTTAAATATCCTCCGGCAGAGGAGTTGAGTAGGAATTTATATGCCCACTGGCGTTGAAGTTCACCATTTACATTCACTTCAATAAAATAAGGACTAATAATATGGTTTCCAATGACTCCACACCATACATTTACGCTCCTTTGGCACTGATACTGAACTAGTTGAAACCATCATGGGATCTCTGCAGCCCAGCAACACACATTTCTAGTATTCACTTGGCTGTCATCTGTGAATGTAGCTTCAATGGTAAAAAGAACATTTTGGAAAAAGGTCTACAACTGTTGCTATAACCACTGAGAAAGCTACACAATTCTGAAAATCATTCCCAAGCAGTTCTTGGCATAATAATATATGATGAGGGTGAAACTTATAATGTTTAAGAATGCATGTGTGAACTTCTGTTAGAAATTTTAGGATAACTCATTGTGTACTATTTGCAACTGCAACTAAAATAACAACTTTAGCAGCTATGTCTGTATGAGTTTCAAGCCAATCTTGGTTCTGTGGATTAATATTTCCTGTTTACAAGAGGTGGCTGAGTCTTTTTCAGAACATCTCACTGTGTACAGCTGCTACAGTGACCAATATTTTTTTCCACATTCCCCAAAGATATGAAGCAGTTCAACTTTCTCTCTTTTACTGTATACCATGAATCAGAGTTTTAACCCAATGCGTTCCTTACGATGCTAAAAATATGACTGAATAATCTGCAGTACTGCTCTTTGGGTACTTTCTTGTGTTACTTACACTGAGGCAATCACTGTTTACAAAAGACCATTAAGCATAAGATTTGTCACATCTTGCTAAGTTCTCATAATCAGAATGGTGCAGTCAAACAGGATGACTTCATACCACCTACACCAACATCTCAAACATTTCATTTCTGATGCACTTTGTTAAGCTCTCTGAATCAGAATGGTATTTTGGACTTACTGAATTTGTCAAATAAAAAAATAGGGTGCTATTTATAAAATCAGCAGTGACCCTGGTATTTCATTACAAGGAAAAAAATGTCAATAACGAACTGCATAAGATATCATGCGTCCCCCTTGAAACTGAACCTTTATCTGAAACTGACGGCCAGGAGAACTATGATACGGAACACAAATGTATGAGACCTGCAATCTGTTCTTAAATAAATTTATAAGTTTGACTAATTTTCTCTGAACTCTCTGCAGGTTTGATAAGAATTTCAGATGCTTAGATAATGCATAACTTGGAGTTTACTGTACTTCTGTATTGAAATAAACAAAATTAAGGGTAACTCTATGTGCAAAAATTAAGTGTAATTAAGTGTAAGGAAGAATATTTGTTGCCAACTGAAGTTCTTGCAATGTAGCCAACAAAGAAAAAGTCTATTCCTCAATTTCTTAGTGTTTCCATTATTTTCTCCATCCCCTGTATATACCAAAAAGTATACCGCGCTTAAGAACTGCTGGATTTACATGGTTTTTAACTCATATGGAAACAACATCTAATTAACTGTGCAGACTGGGAACTTACTGTCTCTTTTAGGAACAGAAAAATCAAGGGAAATAAATCCTATGACTTCCTAATAATTTCAGCAAATTGCCAGAGAAATGTGTTTGTAAAAGTCTATGACGTGAGGATTTTTGTCCCGAGTTGTTCTGGATGGATGTCTCAGCAAAATATCATAGTACTTACTGAACTTTACAGGTATGTCACACTTTTGGTAGGCAAATGTATGGCAGAAAGGTCCTCTATGTTTAATGAGATCTTTGATATGGCAGTTCTGGTTCAAATTATGCACTGAAACAAAATCTAGTAACTTCATGATGATGACATAATGATCTAGGCCACAATCTGATGCACCATCTGAGGTTTTAGACATTTATTTCTTGCCCTTTAGTAGATGGTGATTATAGATTACTGTAATTGTCAATAAAACAAGATGCACAGCCCTTTCAGAACTTTGGATTATTATCTGCATTCTGAGACTAGAGATTACATGAGAGGTCCCACTGACAAACTAGAGGATAACAAACGTGAAATGTCTTAACAATACTGCTCACAAATGGTGATTATTAAATAAACTTCTTTATTTCATTTTACTTAAAGTTTCACATTTTCTGAATTTACTACGCTGCAAACTTCTGGCAGCTGTGATCAATGACAACATAAACCACCCCATAACCTTCTGGCATAACAGGATATGATTGTCAAACTGATAACATGATTTTGGATTCTGTGTTTTGAGTTCCTATTCTTATACCAAGATTAATTCATGTCTTCCAGAATATATTTTGTACTACTCACACAACAATTCAACTACTGCGGGCTTCACATTCAAATCACATCCTTCCCAAAAAGTTTTACACATTCAAAAAATGTGTTTCCTGCAGGACTACCTTTATCAACTACACTTAAATCTGCTGCTACAGTGCGTACAATCAAGTGCGCGCCGCAGCTGCAATTTGCCATGAGTCATACCACCGCAGAACGGATGCAACTCCTCCCCGCGACTGCAGTGCTCCTACGCCGATGGTTGCATAATCGGAACCCGAGGTTGCATTAAACAGTCAGTCTTTGTCTTGCTGTGGAAGTGGAGTGGAATGTTTACAGCTGTCGACAGACGGTGGAAATGAAGTTCACTATTAAACAGCGTGTGTTTATTGTCGAAACTATTGCAAGGAAAAACATTTACAGAAAATTCGCACGTAGGTTTCGTCAGAAATATCCTGACTCGCCAGTTCCCACAAAGTCGTGTGTAAACAGGCTTCTGAAAAAGTGGCGGGCCACAGGTTCAGTGAGTGACAAGAAGAAGCAATCGAAGAGAACTGTGCTGACTGAAGAAAAGGTTAAGGATATTCAGGCAAGATCACAGAACAGATCA
>NW_019721758.1:1637029-1703011 GCF_002891405.2 Cryptotermes secundus
CAGAGAGTGTCGCGTAATTTATTTGTGAGATGCGCGGCATGTTTGCAAGCAGAAGGAGGTCACTTTCAGCACCTGTTATAAACCACGGTAAGTTATCTTTTTACTGTATTCTTATAAATGTGTGCATGTAGAGCAACTGATGGACGGAGACTCAGCGACACCACTACACTCACGCTATCGGGGAACGGCACTGCAGTCGCGGGGAGGAGTTGCATCCGTTCTGCGGTGGTATGACTCACGGCAAATTGCAGCCGCGGCGCGCACTTGATTGTACGCACTGTAGTTAGGAATGGCAAGCAGACTTAAAATATGTAGGAATGGGATTTATATTGTAAATAACATGATGCCACACCTCCTGAACCAGTGCACATGCCAGCAAAGCTGTGCAGCACAGACAAAAATAGTTAAGAAGTAATGAAATATTAATTCATATCACACTGTTCCCAACTAAACCTGTTTTAACACCCAATATAAGTATGCTTTCATTCTTATCTGTCATGCCTTTCAATTCAATTAGTCAAATTTGGTTCTGATAACAGGAAACATAGCCGGTCATGGTAGCCGACTGGTCTAAGGCATGCACTGTCTTCGCTCGCTCAGAAGCCAGGATTGTGTGTTTGAATCCCACTCAGGTCATGGATGTTTAGTGTTTGTGTGTGTGTGTTTCTATGTTTGTGTACAGGCAGAGGCCTTGCGAAGAGGTGATGATCACCTGCCCAAGGAATACTAACAAACATCTTATTAATGAGGAACCAAAACTGGCATGTCAATATTATGACAGCTATGTAAGACCACATCAACACTCTTCTCCTCCTAATGTAGAAGAATACAGCAAAATCTCATTTAAAATTAAACAACCTACCAACACTGGGTTGAGAGAACTGCCCACATACACAGCATGGGTAATCATTCCTCATACATAGTCCTGTGAGCTGAAAGAGCTTCATAATAATCATTAATCTGAACATTGCTCATTTATTTACATTTGTCAGAACAAAGAGGACACGTGTATTGTTGAGTCTTGAATTACTTTCTGGTGCATTTTAAAATTACTGATTTAAAAGTGCTACTCACTAAATTCTGAGGGGGAGGGAGACATTTCAGAGACTGAAGAACATTATGCTCTTCAGTTGACATGCTGTTATATACTGGAATAATTCTATACTTCACCTACATAACTGATTCTGCAGTTTCTATATATTATAATCATAACATTAATTACCCATCTGTCATGACTACCATCAATGAAAACTGCATTTTTCCTGTGTGTGATTCACTTCATGATTACATCTACCCCAGAAAATTACACAATGCACTATTCTATCAATTTTGTGCACGAAGTATGGTTAAACAACAATACCATTATTTCAGCCTATCAGCATGATTATAACACCGTAACAGGCATATAATATCATATATGAGGGCATGGAATGGAATTTCCTTTCCATGAAAGCAAAAATCTAAATTAAGATAAGTTACAGACCTCATAATGTGTCACTGTCACAAACTGTCCCCATTTATATGACAGCATTATAAAAATAATAATTAAAAACCTCAATTAAAAACTGTACTTATTAATTTCTAGCTACAGAATATTCAGAGCTATGGCCTTATTTGTTACAAGATGACATTTCTCATCCTCATAATACATGTCTATTTTATTTCTTCCTTCTTACTTCCAAACCCAGTGGGGAAGTTTGTTTCAGTCAGGTTTACAGCAATCATACAATACAGCAAAATTAAGCCTCTAGATATAAAATATCAGAGTAAAAAATGTTAAGCACAGTAATTAAAAAACATTACACAAAGTGACTCCATAACTCCACAGAGCTCAGTCCTTGAGGAGGCACCGGCCACTTAGCAACTGAATTTCAAAATATCTTAAGAACTCCAAAGGATTATCACCGTGTTCACGAGAGCCTTCCACTTGTCCTTATCCTGTGTCATATTAATCCAGTCCATACCACCCAATCCTAGTTCTCAATGATCCATTTTAATATTATCCTTCCACTAACATCTAGGTCTTTCTAGCGGTCTCTTTCCCTTTAGCTTTCTCACCAAAAGCCTCCATGCATTCATTCTTTCCCCCTTGTGTGTTACAGGCCCTTCCCACCCTATCTTCCATTACTTGATCATTCTGATTATGTTTGGAAACTCCTATAAGTTATGAGGCTTCTTAGTTAAGAAATTTTCTCCAACCTGCTATTATTTCACCCCTCTTTGGTCCAAATATTCTCCTCAGCAATGTGGTCGCAACTACGTTTGGTCTATATTCTTCCCTTGCTGTGAGAAACCAAGTTTCATTTCCATACAAAATTACAGCTTTGTATATTTTCATTTTCATGATTTTCTGACAGAAAACAAAATGACAAAAGGTTTCGAACTGAACAGTAGCAGGCATTACCGATATTTCATCTACTCTTTAATTTTTTATGAAACAATCTTGATCTGTTACTGCCACTGAAGTCATACCAAGACAAAATTAATCATTTAACAGTCATTCCAAGTGGCTCACTGTATTTGGCAACATCATTTGACTGACTTCTTTATTAAATCTCTCCTTCTGTAATCTGTACCGTTTACTTATTAACCTAACTGAATTTGATTACTTTCTGTGGGAAATATTATAGGCAAATCTGCTGGGTATGTATTTAACCACAATGTGACACTCAGAATAGCAATGGCATCTACAACTAGAAGAAATGAATTCAATATCTCGGAACACATTGCAATAAAGCTTCCTATTAAAAAAAAAGATCTACACATTGTGTAAGTCCCGCGTTATAACACATTAATGTTAAATACCATGAAAATAAAAATACCTCAAACCACGGAGAAAAAAATACAACATATATATACATATATCGTTGCCATAGTTACGATCAGATCCATTGCAACCTTGAAAATGGTGTTCCCGCCTAGACAAAAAGTGAACTCGTCCACAATTCACAACATTCTAAAATGTACGGAATTAACAGTAAAACCAAAGTACACGCTTAGTATAATAGAAACAACCAAGCTTTAGAAGGGAATTACATACACAGTTATACATAAGAGCTTAATAACGAAGTCAAATAAAATGTTGGATTTTAAATCGCAAGAGCGGGATCAGCACGTAACGAATTCCACTCTGCCGATGTCAAGTCTTATTACAATGAATTTTGCACTATTTTAACATAAAGTACATACATTCTACGTGCAATACATTTCCATCACTTACCGTATATGCACCTAGATAAATTATCTGACGTCTTGGTACAATACCTTCACTTTCCACCATGTATATTTAACAATTTCCTGCACAAACCGAACTACACACAACCTCCCATTCTCCTATGGAAAACCGTAGAATGTCTGTTGGCCCCGGACAAAGACTGCCTGAAATTTGAAATTCTGCGCTCGTCATTGGCTAGTACAAATCGTAGGATTTTCCCGGGTTTGTATGATTGGTGTGCCTTAGGAGAGGGGGATGAGGTCGTGTCCAAATCGAAAATGGTGCACATGGCCGACAATAAATGCCACCAATAAAATATTGTTTATAATCAGATATCACTCAAAATTACAATTCAACACATAGCACAATTTCAAATAATTATCACTAATCCCGAAATCATGTAATAAACGAACATATCCAAAGACTTGTGCTAGCTATATTGTACATAACATCACCACAACCATGTTTTCACCGTAGAAAGAACACACCCAAGACCCAACCCTTTTATCTTTATAAACATGGCCGTCATGAACAGGCGGCAAAATCATCAGAGGACCATGAAATTAAGAGATACCAAATAAGTTCACTTATTTTAGGCATAAAATTAGCAATACACAGGAAACTTCGAGGAGTAACAAATAAAATTTGATGCGATATCATAAGTGAACTAATAACATGGATAAATCTAAAAGTATGTTTACTCTGGAGTAGTCTATTACGGCAAAATAGAGGGGTGAAGGTTGCAGAGGTAAACAACACAAAGGCGGGAAATCGTTGCCTAAGGAGCACTGCAACCACGTGTTTCCTTTTCAATTCACATACTTACACGGATATATACTATATATGTTATTTAATGGCATCCTTTGAGTAGTATAGATTACATATTGTTAATTGACATAAATTAATAAGCGGACGCGTTAACAACAATGTGCCACCAAATACCAGAAGTAAATACGTATTAAATACCGTAACCAACTAACACTTCATATTTTCTAAGATCTAAGGTTTCATGTCGGTGACAATGAGCTTACTGCCACTGTGACGCCATGTTGCTTGGTACATGGGTATCAACGTTTCGGAGGAACCTGCGACCATGAAGACAAAGGCATCAGGTTCCTCGAATGCGATGGTACCTATAAACCAAATCAAGACATCGTCAGTCCACACACTCATTTTTACCTACGGAGTTATAGGTATAGCAACAGTACATTACACCCATAACAGTTCAATCTGTATACATCTAATGAATATTTAGCATCCTACTCAATGGTGACAAAATGGGGTTTGATCCGACACAATGACGTTTCTTTCCTGGCGGTATTTATTTCAGGGGGGGGGGATGGTAATTTACGTCAGTTCAAATATACACAATTCTATCTTCTGGAACGTAATGTCGTGTAATTCGTTGAAAGTAAACCATCGTTTCAGTGCAACATGTAGCCTCCATCCGAAGGGTTAAATAGTAAGCTAAGCAAACCGGGGTGAAGCAGGTAGCAAGCCTGGTTGTTCAGCTGTTAATCAGTTTTGATATGTAAAATTAATTCAATGTCTGTTAAAATGTTTTTGAACGTCACAAGTATTTACTGATTTGTTTATAACTCCTCCCCTCTCCTACTCCTACTGCCAAAACCCTTTTCTATATTTTATCATCAATCTGTAAAGGATTCAGAATTTTTTCATTGGTTTAAGGCAAGGATTACTTGATTACAAAAAAGGAAGTATACAAGTACATACAATCTGTTTTCATATGGAAGAATATCAAATAACCAATGAGAACTGTTATCAAAATTTATGTTGATGATTACCACCACAAGTAACTAAAATTAAACTCACAAACAATTTTTAGAAAAATCAAGAAATGTTCACTTCCATTTCATAATTTATTACTGGGGTAGATTTTGATGTGTCTCAGAAATACCTTGAAGCACAACACCGATATCAAAGTATTCAACAAACTACTCCTATAAGTGATTTATCAACCACATAGGAATTTGATTACAAATTCCAACATAAGAGTTAATATTATGTTAATACACCATTTGGCTGAGCCACAGTCCAGGTGGTTAGTCGCTGGCTTCCCACCACGGCAGCCTGAGTTCGATATGGGTTTTGTGATGAACAAAGTGGCACTGGGGCAGGTTATCTCTGAGTAGTTTGATATCCCCTGACAATTCCCATACCACAGACTGCTCCATACTGATCTCTTCACTGCTATTGTTTGGTAGCGGCTTCCAACAGTGAACCTTCCCTTTCCTGTGAGTTCCGGAATGGTCCCCAGCCTCAGTGACCAGCTTCTAAACACAACAGCTCATGAGTGAACCACAGCAATTCTCAGAGTCAATTACTTTACGACTGGCAGTTTACCGCCTATCAGTTCGTCTTGGCACCAGGCCCCTTGAGGATCATGACCAGAGATTCTTTTAGCAGTTCTCTGCTAACTGGTCCTGCTTATAACATCTCAGCATGGACTGTGTAGAAAACTTTTCTTCCATTACTACTCTCGTCTCTTGTAGCCATGGAAACATGCTTACTTGTGCTGCTACCTAGCAACGGGTCTACATGCCACAACAGTTTTACAGTGGAATCAGGGATGAGTTGCATATGTACAATGTGCTTGTGACCTCAATGATAAACAGAAAAGAAAGTGTGTGGACATCTGTCAATGAAATGCTGTTGAAAGAAACCAGACTTTTTACAGTCCATAATCACCTGTGATAAATTTTTGGTAAAACATTATGACACAGAATCAAAACAGCAGTCAAGTGTTTGGAAACTCAAAAGATTTGTCTCCATCAAAGAAATTTCAGGGAGACACATCATTAGGAAAGGCGATGGTGATATTTTTTACACAAAAGGCATTGGTCGCCTTAGAAGAAACTGTGAATGGTGATTACTATGCAAATACAGAGTGGGGTGCAGAAACTTCCTTTTTGTGAAGGGAGGGGAGGTTGCAGAAAAGTGGGGATAGGCTCAGCGAACACAGCAGTCACAGAAGTTTCTGTCTAATACCCTTCAGTAGGAAACATGAGGTGGATGAGTGAGCAGCGTGCATTTGCTGTCGAAGCCTATTTTTTGAACAACCATTCCTACATGGCAGTACAGCGTGCGTTCTGTACTCACTTCAGAATGAAGCCCAGAGGTTAGGTTCCCGACCAGAAATCGATTGTTTTGTGGGTAGAGAACTTTAGGACAACCAGGAGTGTGGTGAAAAAATCATCAGGACGACAACGGACCGTTATGATGCCAGAAAATGTGGAGGCAGTTTGACAGTCGACTTTGAGATCTCCAAGACGCTCCGCTCGCAAACATGCAGTCACCCTAGACATATCCAATCGTTCAATGTGCCGAATTCTTCACGAACATCTTCATTTCCATCCCTATAAGATGGTTGTTGTGCAAGAATTTTCACCACGTGATTTCCAGAACCGAATAACGGCGTGCGAAACGTTATTGGACTTGTTTTCTTTAGTGATGAGGCACATTTTCAACTACCCTGATATGTCAACAAGCAGAATATGCACTATTCGAGTGGTAACAATCCCAGAGAGCTCCATGAGAGGCAACTTCACAGTGATAAGGTGACAGTATGGTGTGCGTTGTTGAGGGTTGGAGTTATTGGCCTTCATTTTTTTGAAGAAGACAATCATGCAGTTACTGTCAATTCACAGCAGTATGTGGATATGATTAAAAACTTTTTTGAACCGGCTCTTGAAGAAATGCATCTAGGAAATATCTGGTTCCAACAGGATGGTGCAATGGCCCACACAGCCCAAGCTTCGATGACAGTTTTGAGGGCAAAGTTCCCCAGATGGCTCATCTCACTTCGAGGTGACATCCTGTGGGCAGCGCACTCACCTGATCTAACGTCCTGTGATTTTTTTATGGGGATACCTCAAGGCAGAGGTTTTTAAACATCACCCCACAAACCTGCTTCAGCTGAAGAATGTTATTCGGCAGGAAGTAACCCAAATTCTGGTGCACATGCTGGAACGTGCAGAGGGGAACTTCAGAAAACGGTTGCATCAGTGCATAGAGAACAGTGGCCACCACCTTCAAGATATTTTGTTTAAAACTACATGATTTAAAACTTTAAAGTATGTTCTTTCATTAGCTAAACATTAATTTTGTCTATCAGCAATAATTTTTCTTTTATTCGCCTTCAAAAAAGGAAGTTTCTGCGCCCCACCCTGTGCTATTTAGAAGAAGAAGAAAAAAGACCAGAATTCATGACAAAACAGTAGTTTCTGCTTCAAGACAATGCATGGCTGCATACAGGCACTAGTAGACATTGGTGGAACACCTGTACAACACCCACCTTACAGTCCAGATCTTGACCCATGTGATTCTTTTTGGGCATTTTCAACATTTAAACATGAGTTACAAAGCCAGAAATATTGCACTGACACTGAGAGAAACAAGCCATCATAACTACCTTATGCAATACGTCTGAAAATGGCCTACTGCACATGTCTGAGAAGAGTGTGGGATGCTGCAAAGAATGCACAGCATTCAGAAATATTTAAAAAATAAACTGTCCAAGACTTGGGAATTCTCAGTGAGTAACATGAGTATTTTCATTACTTTTAAAACTCCCCTCATATTGACATGCCAGTTCTTATTTTACTGAGGAGATTCTGAATAATGATTCTGCAGGGAACTTAAATGCTGGGAAACTTCTAAATTTCTTCATAATTTCTTAGCTGACTTAAGTTTCATATAATGTTTTTATAAAACACTTGGTGCTCTAGCATAAACATTTCTGTGTCCAACATGAAGAGAACCTTGCAAGAACTGCAAAAAAGCAATTGAAACTACAGCTTTACAGAATCACAGCTGTGAACTCCCTGCTACATATCACCCAGCAATTTATGTAACTGCTTTTTTCAGCCGACTCATGGTGGCAAGCTTGTTCCCAAGACATTTCTTTTCAAGATTCATTTGAACACAAGAATACACAATGTTAACAGACTTGCACACAATTCTACTCTCTCATGTAAAAGTTTGTGCTTGATACACCCACAGCAAGAGTAAGATTTTAAAGACCCTCTGTTTTATGTAGATACAGTTAATTCTGGGAGATGCTCGTATAACAAGAAGATACTGAAATGAAGTGACCCAGTAAGTTTCTTTCACTCTATGTTATGGCTGCAGATCACCAAGGAAGAAAGCAGCAACCCACATGGCCACCAAATTTTCTCCTTGTGTACGGCAAAGTACAAATTATCAATGCACGTTATGATGTCTTATGTTCATGTATGGTTTATTTAACGAACACAAGTTTAACTTTAAACCAAAAAGTATTTTCTGTACAACCTGATATCCAAAGCACAGTTCTCAAAAAAACTGTTTAAATTTCATTTTGTTATGGATAATATTCTGATCACAAACTTCGGTGCATAAGTGTTCAACTGCATATTTAATTGTTCTTTCAAAGGGCTATCTGCTACTAGTTTTTATTTCTGTACCAATCATTGGGCCGTGTTCAAACGAAGTGACACTTCATGAGGTATTGTGCCTAAAAAGTAAAACTTCATGGAATCATAACTTACATTTTTACCTGCTACATGGTTAATAAATAATTAACAGAACAATACATACAGGTTTATTTAATGAGCCAATAAAATAACAATGTCAGCTAAAACTAATATGAATATAACAGTTGTAAAATTTTATGTGATAACAAGTACATACACATGAATTGCCAAACAATGTCCAGTGAACTTACATCTGGCAGTGATGCATCTGGTGTACTGCACATCACTGAAATGGAGATGAATGATTTCAGTGAAGCTACTAATTGTTCAGCAGATGACAGTTCTTACATATTACCCACTGTCACACTTCACAGAGATAAATTATCTAACAAGTGAAAGAAAAGGAACAAACTTACTCAAACCAACCCAATAAAAAATTATATTAAAATCACACACACATATGCACACATACACACACGCTGTCCTACAACATGTGGCAGAACTACGTTCTGACACTTGATCTGTAAAGTAGTATAACAGGCTAACTTCAGCACAATTTAATTAGAGAAACAGAACTGTTTCAGTAAGTAAACATATTTGTCTTAGGATATAATTGCATAACAGCTATTACAGATTATGAAATTTACAAGTATTTACATTCTGGCACCTCTTCTCCCTATGGAGAAATTACTGAATCTACCTCAAACTTCATGAATTATCATGTAAATAAGAGCAGTATACAGCATACAGCAATTGCCCCTTTTGTATGAAATCATTTACTTTTAACATCAGTTCCACTACACAGATGTAATAAGCAACATAAAATCAAATTTAACAAACAAATGCAACTTCAGTCAGAATTACTCAAAGGAAGAATGTAAGGAAAAAATATTGTGACGTGGATGGTGCAACAGGAAGTAGGGGTCATGTGAACTCTGCGTTTTTGCGAGTGACGTCACATACCCCCACTCCTTCCATTATTATGCAATGCTCGGTAAACACCCCCCCCTTCCCCCTGCTGTGACATAACAGTAGAGCAGCTGTGTCAGGCAACCAGTGTCACGGTGATGTAACCGCATAGGAGCTGCTGCTATAGTAACAGGGCCAGTAAACACTCTGCCCCCTCCCCCCCCATGGTGAAATAACAGCACTTCCCACAGTGACATAACAGGAGACACTGCGGTTACTACGTGGCAACAGGGAACAGTATAAGAGGCCGGCGGAGCAGCGTGTGAGGCAGAGTGCAGATTGTGAAGCCAGACAGATGAGGTGAAGTCCAGCAGCCATGAGTTGTATCAAGTGAATGGAAGTGACTACAGCAGGAGAAGTAATTGTAATACTGCAGATGACAGTAATCGTGAATTGTGTAAATGTAAGAGCGAATGTGGAATAAATTCACTACATCCAAGATGGCATGAAGTTATTCGTTGCGTGACACACACCCAACATGTGACAATATAATAAGTTGGACAAATATGAAATGAGGATTATGTATGACAATAAAGGCCAATAGACATGACGACTGATGACAAAAGAACATATTTCAACACTACTTCCTCCTTGGGTTCTATACTCTTCACTGAAATGTATTGGCAACTTTCATAATAGTCAGAACTTTCTCACAGAAGGGTTTCTGTTACATGGCTGACAATTGCTCCTGTGGTAATTTAAATATTGTGGTGGGAAATGAGTTGGGGGGGGGGTGCACTGTCTGCTCTGTGCTTCATTGAACTGAACTGGTTGAGCCGAATCTTTGGGGCATTTATTGAGAGTTTGTGGAGGACTCCAGCTTTTCGTGTCAGCTGAGTGGCTTTTTCAAACATACAAGTGAGCAGGACAAGCAAAAGCACCTGCTTCCATGGCAGTATTAAAATTAGTTAAATTAATACAAACTGATTTTAACAAACATAACCCCCCCAAAAAAAAACTGGAGATGGTCAAGGAAAGAAGTATTCAGCAGGGCAATGTAGGATTTGTGCTGTACACAAAAAGCATGCTGAGATGACAAATATGAAAATTCTGCCACATTCCACTGCATAAAGGTTTTGACAGATTCTATTCTGTGAAGACCTACTGAACACCCTACAAGCAGTCTCTACACAATTCAGCTCCAAAGCACCACCTGCAACTTTGGAATTTAAGTAAAGTTGTTTCCTGCCTCAAGGAATTAAATGTATGCAAAATATAAAAAATTGTTTTTTTTTAAATAAAGAACATACTAGTCGACAATATATTAACTGTACTGTATTTTCTGGTATGTAAGCCCGGTGTTTTTCCTTGAACACAGACCAAAAAAAATTAGGAAAAAAGAAAACTCTTCTTTCCTTCCTTGCATCTTATATTGCATATGAGGATCACAGTATATAGTAGCTGCCTACACTACTTACTTAACAATAGAAAAAGACTGCCAACAGTGTCAAGATTAATTCACTGTCATTATACTGTACCACTATGACATTGTGGTCTGTTTCATTTTACTGTTAAGTAACTGCCATGTGACTGGCCACTACGAGTACATACTGTGATTCTTTAACACAACAGGATGAAAAGAATGAAGGAAAGAAATATATGAGGACCTACTGCATTTTGCTTTTCTTTTTGGTTTTATAAAAATTAATATAAGCTTTAAAATGTGAGAAATTCTCAATTGCTGACTCAGTAGCATTAACAAATGTGATGAAACACAGCATATGTGTATAAATTAGATGTCAGTTTCAATGTCACAGGAAAATGCTTGGGTTTCAAGCAATAATGAATGATGTCTATGTCTAAGCACATGGTTCAAATAGAGAAGGCTGAGCAGCAGCCACTAGAAGAAAGATCACTTTGATTTCTAAACTCAGAAAATAAGATTATCTCAAACATAAATACAAATATGTTTCACTGCATAATTTAGAAGACTTTCTCCTCTATTCAAGTATTTAGCTCCAACAAGAACTTTATACAGGTACATTTTTACACACTGTATCAATTACTGTCCTGCAGGGCATTTATGTATTAACATACACAGAGGAAGAATTTTTAAATATTCACAATCTGTTTTTATTTGTGGAAGGGCCTCTAAGAACCAAGATGATAGTCAAAGTCAAGGTTACTTTACAACTGGCAGTTTACTGTCAATCTGTTTGTCTTGGCACCAAGCCCCTTGAGGATGACGACCAGAAATTCTTTTTTCAACTTAACCATTGCAGTCATAGTCCTTATGTAAAATCCTCTCTGATGAGAAGATTGCTTTGTCTCTTGTGAACATGCTTGGTCTTTTGTCAAGTGTTAAGTATCACACATATAGCACATTACTGAAAATTCTTCCTTTTGCACTACATACAAGTCCTCTGTCAGTACAGGCTTTGCAAATCAGATCATGTCTATCTTACTTAACTCATGCTACAACAGCAGCTTAGTCACTTGAATGGTCATAAGCTAAGATGATATTGTATATCACCTTGAATATGCAGGATGGAAGCAGCTGAAAACTCTCCTCCATGCACTGCTCAATTATTATCTGTATCACATTTAATGGTATATTGGACATTGGACAGAGGGGTTTCTGCAATGTAATTGTGCTTACATCTGCTCCAAATGGACACTAATAAATTAAACATTTCCACTGACCTATATACTTACACTGAGCACCATCTTCTGTAACTATAACCATACAATTTAATTAAAAAAGTGTGATAATATAAATTACACCAGCATAGCTTTAATGAAACACTCTACTGCTGAAACACAACACCAAGGGACCATGATTTTCAGAAAGCAGTAAGGTGGTGAAATATCAACATTTTCTGACATGCTGTATGATATGACATGAAAAGTAAGTCTTCTCAATTCTGTTAGACTTCATGTAAGATATTTAAATGTCAAATGGATTCCACTATACTGTATGCAAGGAAACCAACTGAATTTCTTATGAAAGGAGCCCATTCTTTACTGGTTAAAAAGGTATACATAAGAAATTAATCCTGTCTGTTTTAAAAAGTTAAGTTATTTATAGCTGTATCTTGGTGATTTGCAAGCAAAGGCAAATAGACAATGAAACACAAGTAAAAGACAATAAGAAATTTGTACAAGACAGTAATCTTAATAATAATCTTAACAACAATAATCATATACTTAATACTCCTCACAACTTGAATATCATTCCACATAACAGCATCTTTGCAAGACTAAAAAATATATACTCATATGGTGAGTGCCCAGGGACATAAGGGAAAAAATGGAAAAGGTTTTTTAACTTTTTGAAAACTTACGTGAGCTGCAAGGATACATATGCTCATTTCTTGGGAGGGGCAACATTGCCAAGAGCTGAGATGATCTGGCAATAAATGTCAATGCCTTTCAGGAACACATCTTCATTGAGATATTCATCATGATCATGAAGCAGTACTGGAGTCTTAATCATTGGAGAGAAGCCGAAAGCTGGTAAACCAACCTAAAATTTCAAATCACTTTGAAAACCAAGTTTATGTGCCATTTTGTAATCCAAATATATATGATGCAAGTGAAATAGTATTCATAAATACCACATTGTGTGTGCAAAGCACATTATTCTCTTTAACCCGTAATGTATATAACATCATAAGTAAGGCATCCCATCCTGTAAGAAAATAAGCTAGGAAACTTACATTACTGTGGTACAAGTTCATTTACTGGCACCAAGACTGACCTTATGGCAAATGGTGGTTGGTTTAAAAACTGCAGGATTCATGCAAATCTTCGAAATATTTGTTTGATTTGAAAGCAGTCGCTGTAGATAAAATTCTAGCAGTAAGTTTTCCAGCCGAACTCACAATAACCTAAAAGGATGGTGGATATTCTTCCATACAAGTTCTTAATGCTGATGAGATTTCTTGTATTGGAAGATGATGACATCCTCTTGAAGGTGAAAAACACCTCTCATTACAAAGCTGCAAAAGATCAACTTACTCTTCTCTAATTCTAATTTATTTTATATTCCATAAGATCTTTAATGGCAACGTAGCTGATGTCAAATTGAAATGTCTCTTGGTATGTCATTCAGAGAATTCTAAATCACTGAAGGGATACACAAAATCCCAACACCCTTTGTTTTGGTGACCCCCCACAACAGGGTCCAATTTGTTTTGGACAATCTGCTTCACCATCCCATTAATTAATACTGAAGACATGGCTGACAAGGTCAAAGAGTTCTGTCTTCTGGGATGTAATCAAATGTAGTCTGGTGAAAGTCAATTTGGCGATATATCCCAGCAGAGAGAACTCTTCATAGTCAAAAGTCAGATCAAACAATACAAAGTTTTTTTTTGTGCCACTAAACACAACCATTCTGTTGAAACTAATGGACCAAGAAGTGACACAGACACCCATGACCTATTACTTAAACGGAACCATGCAGCAGCAGTTCATCATGACAGATGACAAGGACCTGCCATAACAGTTCACAGTTCTGGTGGGGTTACAATAACCAAAAATGCCACAGACAAGGTGGGGGGTATCATAGGAGGAAGTTACTCAGTAAATGGGGTGTGTGGCAGAATATATGGCCACAGCGCATATAGGAATTTTTAACTGTTCCCAAGATTCAACTGTAAATGGCGGAACTGGCAAAGGAGATAAGTTCACCAAATAACCTGGAGGAGATGCTGGAATCACAAGGCGAACTGGCCTGAGGATCTGATTGAGTTGGAACAAAAAAGGGTAAGACAGCAGGGGGAAAAGAGGAAGAAAATGCAGCCAACAGTGCAAGTAAAACAGCTGGCAGTGAAAAGGATGTCTGCAGCCTTTAGTTTCTTTGAGATGGCAATGGTCACTCAATGAAGATGACCCAAACATGGGATGAAGTGGCAAGTGTAGCTGAAGATTAAGTGATCTGTGCTGCTGTAATGAACTGTATTCAGAAAAGAATGTATGTTCAAAAAGACATATCTTTTGCAGTTTAAGCATCAATATGTTTTAATTAATAAGTGATTAATGTTTATATACATATAAACATATTTTATTATTCTTCCATTTTTAATATTGTTTTGTTTAATTCTTGTTTCTAATAAGTACTTAAGTTAGGTTTGTAAGTGCAAAAAATTTATCCAAAAAATGTATTTTCCCTTTATAACATATAAATATTTGCGAGAAACATGTCTGATTTCTATCACTTCGATACACAGCACCATTTATAGAGACAAATCCCTCACATAAATTTAAACTGCCTGTAATTCAATTAATTTATTGTTGTGCTTTACAACAGATAAAAATAAATTACAGGCAGGTAGTAAAGAAAGAAAAACACATTAATATGAAAGATGCAAACAGACATGAAGATAGATGATGAGAAAGCATACAGAGAACACAATACTAAAATATAAATAACATAAATAACATTCAGGGTATGAACAAAAGACTCAAAATATTATTACAAGTATTATTAGCAGATACGATAATAACAGTTAAACAAAATAACTCCATGTTCAAAATATCGATATACCTGCAAGTAACATTTATTACTGGAACACATCTGGTTCAAGGATGAACCTTTGCATAGTGATGAATACCAGAAGTTGAAAAGTCTCTGAATGACCTAGTAGGTACATGTAAACTAACAGCAGCAAGAACAGATGAGTAACTAAGGTTGCTTTTAAAAACACAAATGTGAAATAAAGCGTTAAGGAATCACCACCTGGACTGGAATGCTGGAAATTTAATATAATATTCAATCCTATCTATTATCACAAATGCCAATATGAAATATACAACACAAGGCTGTAAACTTTATTTCAATTTTCGACTGCTAGCACCATTTGTCTGTATGTCTTCACATTTTTTTTTCATTTCTTTGCATTGCTGCTCATGCACTTGGTTTTGTTGGTTAGGTTTGCAGCACAAATTTCTACCTCCTTTTCTATCCTAGTTCCACACCTGTGCATGCTCTCTGACAATTTTTATTGCATATATTCTTGCTCCCCTTCATTGGTGTCTCCACCTTATCGTGGTGAGGGGGTTTGAGTATGCCAAGGACCCTGAGAGCTATACCAGCGGTAGCGTAGCTACTGGCAGGGCCTCCCTTGCTGGACAGGTCAAAGGGTAGACACCAGATGAAGAGAGACACCAAAAACCAAAAACTGATGCCAGAAGCAGCATCATCAGGTGCGAGTTCAAGTTCGTATAGCAACAGGCGTGACCAGAGTGGTTTGAACGGCTGTTGTACTGCGATGTGGAAAGCAAATGGAAAAACTACCACATTATCACTTTTCCTGGATAGTCTCTTTACAAAAACAGAGATACCATGTATGCAAGATGTTTCCTCTGGAGACAAAAGAAACCGGAGGGGGTTAACAGAAGTGACTAGAAGACGAGGAAGAAGACGTAAGAAGATGCTGGATGACCTTGGGGACAGAAGAGGATACTGTTATTTGAAGGAGAAAGTTTGTGATCGCATTAAGTGGAGGAACTGTTTTGGAAGAGACTGTGGACCTGTCGTCTGACAGATTACTGATGAATGAATGAACATTCTTGCTATATTCCACTGAACTAGCCTGGTCTCAGGTGATTAAATAGCTGTGTGAATCTGACAGGGGTTGTCCAGTGATTGAGGTTACATTTTTCTACAGGATCCGACAGATTACTGATGAATGAATGAATATTCTTGCTATATCCCACTGAACTAGCCTGGTCTCAGGTGATTAAATAGCTGTGTGAATCTGACAGGGGTTGTCCAGTGATTGAGGTTACATTTTTCTACAGGACCCGACAGAGTAGGTGTCTCCCCTCCCCGCCTGAGGACAGAAACAGATCCAGTTTCCATAACATTGTTTTTTCTGGTCTCTAGAATACTGGCCGATGAAAAAAGTCCAAAAATTCAGTAATTCTGAGCGTTAACACAGGTAACCAAATTAACCAAAGTGGAACTAAGTTTACAGAAACTATGCTGAGAAGGATTACATTTACATCTGATGACATAAGATAAACAACCACAAAAGATAAATTCAAATTTTTGAAAATTCTATCACAGTAAACACACACTGATGAAAGTTTAGGATGCTTTATAGCCTTACAAACTACAACAGCAGAAATAGGAGCTGTGTGTAAGATATCTGAAGTAACAAAATAAGAAGCAATGCCAGAGAAATTATATTAAAAATGGATTCAAAATCATCAGCAAAAGAATTGACTGTTAAGTTAAAACATATTTCCCAAAATGACTAAATTGAGTTTTAGTGCTGCATATCACAAGTATCAGTGATTTTGACAAATTGATCAAAACATGGGAAGGGGACTCAATGCATGTCAATTTTGTTTTCTTAGAGCAAAAAAAATAGTGAACCTTTTTATTGATGTGATATTTCACAGTGATGGAAAATTTGCCTTGGAACTTTGACTTCTTAGTACAGCTTGATTTAAGGCATCAGTAATGACTGAAGTCTAATGATTAGCAGCAGCATTAGCAGTAAGAGCAGTAAAAGTGGTTACACCTTCCCCATACACCATAATAAGTTGACACTAAATCTCAAGCAGATAAACATTTGTGCATTCAAAAACTGAGTTACAGCTTGCATTTCACAATCAGCAGGATTCTCAAATTTCTTACTCATTTTTAAATATACTACAAAAAATCACAAAACAAAAGAATCAGGGCATCATTCACTTGGCTTGTTACTAAAAGACAACTTGGGCCTGTTAACCTTGAAATGGTATATTGCACTGACCTGTACAAGAACATTACAACACCCGCAGCCAAAAAGGGAACACACATCACGAGACACGACATACATGGAGTGTAAGAGGAACGACTCCCATATGGAGGAACCATGCGTGGGTTTGAATTGGGACAGATAAGAGAATATCTTAACAAGATTTTAGTGTATAAAAATTTATTATAATTGATGAATATTTTTAAATATATTTTTTTTTTTTAATTTTACAATTACATAATGGCAAGCAATGCAATATATTAACGTAAATGGAGCACCTGATGATGGCACTATGTTGCCGAAACATGTTGTGAAATAACAGGTGAAATTGAGTGCACTACAACTCAGACACGGCATACATATCATGGACGAAAATCAGTGCAACAGGACGCTAAAATACAACATTATGTACAAGAACTATGTGCAAACAGTCCTTACTTTCTGGACAAACCTCATACTAGGTAAGCTACGTGAATTACAATATACAGTGACAAGTATTCTACTGTTTAATCTAAAACCACATAGTCCGGTAGTTCCACTGGACTATAAAGCATCGCATCCAGGGATTAAAAAAGCTGCTGCATGTCACTTCCTGCACTGATGTGTGATTTGTGTGGTACTTTATATCAGGCAACAGAGAAGATGCAAGGATAACTAAATAACTGCAATAACAGCTGTGGAACATCTAAAGATGGTGGAGAAAGAAATTACACACATATATTTGAGAAATACCCTAAAAGTGGGGTAGAAAAGGACAGGATACGTATGCTTTACGAATTCTGTAAAGAACTCCTTGTTAGATGCATAGTTCACTCCAAATGCTCAAAATATCTAATTCTGGACTTACCCTTCTTACATAACGGCTATCTGTGCCACCTGGAAATATTGCAGGTTTCAATTCCAGGTTCCTAAAAGAGATGAAACACAGAATAAAAACAAGCAGACATACCCTTGAGGATGGTATTAAAAGGGTGTGCTTTATTTTTGCATAATTCCTACATGCTGTCTGGGTGTATATAAAATGTGTCATAAATTATCAAGTGGATACTGGACACAATGAACACTGCTGTTATAATGAACTGCATGGAGCACAGTCCTTAGGAGCAATAGTGGCTAAACTAGTCACGAAATTCCTTCCCTTTTATGGAAATTGAAAGCTTGCTATTCTGAGTCAGGTGAATAGTCTGTGACCTTTACATGAATACTATATACAAGTGAAAATGTCCGTTCTTCACCCTACCTTCTCTTAAAATAAATGGCGCTGAGACTGGTTATTCATTATAATGCTGAAAAACCCCAATGACAAAAAAAAGTTACCAGAATCTTACAAATAAAGTTACTGGAAACTTATGGACAATTGCCGCTGACTATCACAAATTAACAGTTACTGCTTTACAAATACACATTCCTGTTGACCCTGTTGATTGTTGTTTTATTTTCACCATGGAACTATACACAGATAATTTGACATATTAAATGACTGGCATGTAAACAGTTAGGGACTCACATTGCTTATGAATAAGCATTAAATGGTTTCCAAGCAACAAAACAGCAGTAGGCATATATATCTTATTGCATTATAATAAATTAGTTATGGGGCATGCAGTTGCATAGCTGGTTCAGGCACTATGCTACAAGCTGGAAGGTTGCAGGTTCAATTTCTGATTGGGGTCATTAGATTCTTCAATTGATGTAATCCTTTCGGCCACATTATGGCCCTGGGATTGACTCAGCCTCTTCTATATTTCAGAAGAGAGGCATGGATGCCTACAACATTTTATTATTATTATTATTATTATTATTATTATTATTATTATTGGAGGGGGTGGGTTTCCCCATGCACCACGACCACTTTGATCTATTGTACGTCCCCCTGTGATATTCTACCAGTCTCTATACCCTACCAGTACTGGTGCGTGCCATCAGTCCCGACTCAGCCAGCGAGTTCGGCCTCTACTGGCTCAGCGGTATCTAGATGTTTCCCACATCTACCAGAGACGTTAGAGACTATTGTTGGGCAGGAAATGTCCTTACAAATTTGGCTCAGAGGTCTCCTTGAGACAGGAGGTTCTCTTATGTGCCATAAAGCTACGACACGGGACCCACGGCTTAAAAGTCCCTCCTGGAGGACTTGTTCCCTGAATTTTTCCGCCCTTAAAAATTCCACGACCTTCAGTGGGTTTGAACCCGCGTACCTTGAGTCATGAGGTGGGAACGTTACCCCTAGACTACGGAGGCCGCTTATGCCTACAACATTTATCCAAGACATTTCTCTCAGATGGATACATACAGCTATATATCCAAACGTGTTTATGGACTGTTAGTAATTTGGGAAACCAAATAATCAGAGCAAATGAACCTTATGCTGTGTTGTATATTGCATTCGATCAAGATTTGTCAAAGAACTCAAAATGTGGACTTACATATCATCACAAGCTCTCTTGAAAGCAAGCCACCATGGGTTGGAACTGTCTAGTTTGGTCACCTGAACTTTTGGTTCCTTCTGTTCAAACTCAACATATGTGCCAGGCCCAGCTTTAGAACACCAGCTGTTTACCATAGTTTCAAACTCTGCATGATCCACTGTTACAGCAAGTCGTATATCAAACACGACCACCAATTCTGGTGGAACAACGTTTGACTGAACACCACCCTGTGAAAGAAAAAATTACAAGGATCCTTAAGCTGTTATTCCACGTCAGCCTTCAGCTGAAGGGAAAAAAAATTTGGAACAGCCTGTTCAATGTTTGAAGTAAGTCAGCCCCTCTCACATAACCCTTGGTTGTTCCTGGGATAGCACTGTTGACTTATTGAAACACTCTGGATATCAATCAACACAATATTCCATATATAAAATTTGCAAATTTTATGTGAGTTGTGACAACATGCAGTCCTGTGAGTGATTACTAGTTTTCTGAGGTACCTACCCTGTAGCATAGGGGACAAGTTCCCTCTGCAACATGAGTAACCACCTATAATAATACATGGCATCACAATTCAGAAGACCATGACCTAAAGAATTTCCATATTAAGACAAAATCAATGTAAATCATTAAAAAAAATTAAATGAAAGCAAAATATGTAAAAAAGATAAGACTTGTCAATTAAAGTGTCACAGAGTTATAGTGACAAGCAGGCTCTGGATTAATTAAACTTCCACACTCTGACATGTCAATTTGTTGCACTTAACTCACCATTCTTCCTGATCAGTGCAGACATGAAACAAAGATGCAGCAGTTATCAGATTTAATTTCTATGTTTGGTAAAAGTAAAGTAAAGCTATCCAAGTAACAGGCCGTGAAGGCCCATAGGATTGTGAAACGTTGAGGGTCCCACATTATCTAGACAATCGGCTCAAAGATGGCGATAAGGTTGTCAGCCTTATGCACCGGCTGCGCTTTACTTCCCAGGAAAATTATTTAATTAATTCCCGGTACTCATTTCTGTTAGAGGCTGAGTCAACCCCAGGGCCATAGTGCGGCCAGAAGGATTAGGTTAACTGAAAAAATCAAATGACCTCATCAGGACTTGAACCCATGACCTTCCGGCTTGTAGCATAGTGCTTCAACCAACTACACTACCGCGTGCCCTCTATGTTTGGTACATTCTTATAATTTGAGCTGAAGATTGCAAATCTATCAAATAATCACAAATTCTTACATTCAAATTTATCTTGGTATAGTGGAGAAAGTTCTTCAGTTCACAGTGTAGCATTTTGTTTATTTCATTCTACTTGAAAATATTAAAAAGTAAATGTAAAACTGTCTGTATGCCTAGGCACCATCATTAAATAAATTAAGCTCAGCCTGCTACATGATAAGGAACATAAAACCACTTATGTCTATAAATACCTTGAAAATTATTTATTATTCTTACTTCCATTCAGTCATGACTTATGGCTTGATTCACTGGGAAAACTCATGACATGCTGACATGGTTCTTAAAAGGCAGAAAAGAGTTATACGACTGATGATGGGTCGTGGTTACAGGGAATCATGTAGAGATCTCTTCGAGGGAATAAATATTCTGCTTTTAAAATCACAGTATATATATTCATTAATGATGTTTGTAATAAAAAAACAGAGATAAATTTGTTACAAATATGGATTATTATGAAGTTAAAAACAGACAAAATATTAATTTACATATATACGATGTTAACTTGGCCATATATGGTAAAGGAGTATATCACATGACAGTAAAGGTTTTTAATTGACTTCCTTTCAACCTCGAAGAAAACTCTAATAATCCAAAAAAGTTTAAAGTTAATTTAAAGGACTTTCTGTATTCAAATTCTTTCTATACACTGGAGGAATTCTTTAAAAGATGATTGTATTATATCTGCAACAATTGGGTATTACTGATTATACTGTTATATTGGGATGATTTTACAGATATGTACATATCTATATTTGATGGAATGTATTTGTAGTTATTGCTCTGCTGCTGTTTAATAGGTTTTTATTACTAGAGTACTATAATGTTCATATTACAATGACTTAAGAATTGTTTCAGTTATATTGGGTGGTGTGCATGTTTAGGCTTACTTTGTTGTGTACTTGCTGATGTGTATGACTATATGTAGGGTGTACTGCTTTGTTTGTGACTATTTCCACATTCTATGAAATTGTTTTCTGTATAGATTTACGGGAAATGAATAAATGAATGAATGAATAGCACCCTGCCATGAAGGTGTATTATTCTGCATCATCATTAGGAAAAGCTAAACAACGCACCGTCCTATTCCTGAGGAAAGAGTCATCAGTACCTGTTGGGGAGAAATTCGAATGGGCACGAAAGCCATTCTGGATAAGATGCAAAAGTATTATAAACATTATTATATTAAGATTATTAATACACAATATCATAACATTCAGCAAAACAAATCCAAGAAATTTAAAGTGTACCTTTCCTTTTCCTGGTAGATTTTATTTGGTAGATATTACAACCAAAGCCATGTGATAAGCTGTACTGCATTGGATTTTCATTGTAACATTTTACTATAAAATTCAAAGGTAAAAAAAATTATTTTATTTTAGAACAGAATTCAAATGCCCATTTTTTTGTTCTGAATGCTTGGCTTAGAATTTTCTGACTAGGCTTCATAGCTTAAAACACTGAAGCTATGTTCAGCTAAAAGAATTCTCATTCTCACCTTAAGTTGCGTCAGGTTTACAGTGGTGACATCTCCAATGGTCAGGCTTGGATTCGATACCAATTTCTTCCTCTCCTGCTCTCGGAAATCCATCAAATGATCTATAATGATACGAACTTTCTCTCCAGCTGTATCAGGTAGTAGCAAAGACCCATGACCTGGAGAACCCGGGCAGTGAACAAACAAATCTGCCGATTTAAAAGCACAGGATCAATCATTCTTTACAAAATCAAATTTGAAAATAAATGTTAAATATTTTGTCTTTAATTAAGTAGGGCAAAGCTGTTCATGCGCTAATTAATTAAGCACCACAATGTGAAGATGCATGTGGGAGTGCAGGTACAGCTCCACCATTCTTGACCTTGACATTAGATGCAGGAAAGCAGTAGTTCCATGGCCTGAGCACTTTACTCCCAGGGAAGGAGCCCCTGACACCCATGCTCCAGATGCTGTTGAGAAAAAAAATCTCTTACCCTGCCAGGAATCGAACTAGGACCATTCAACCTGTAGACATCTTTATACTTATTGTGCTATCCCAGCTCTACTTTTTAATTAAGTTCACAACTTTAAAGACCTTACAAGTTTTGTTCAATACTGGTAAAGTCTCAGCCCCTGACAACACAGATCAAAAGTATGTATATTAACAGCATAGAATAAAGATGTATGTTCAATGGCTTAAGAAATCCAGCAACTTCATAAGTAATCTTTCTTCTTTTCATACCATGGGGTTCACCATGAAATATTAAGATACCACCTGCTACCACTCTGTTTATGCTGTGTTGTGTACAACACATATACGTGGTGTGTTCAAAAAGTATCGAACCTTTGGTCGGCAGAAATATATTTATTGATTTGGAGGTACAAAACCCTAATCCCCTTCAAAGTAGTCTTCTTGGTAATGCACACATTTCTCCCAGCGCTTCCGCCATTGTTGGAAACACTTCTGGAACGCGTCTTTTTGGAATGGTGATCAGCCAGGCCGTTGCATTCTGCATGTCTTCTCTTGACTCAAATCGGGTTCCTTTTAGCGGCATTTTCACCTTGGGAAATAGCCAAAAGTCACACGGAGCCATGTCCGGGGAGCAGGAGCTTGATGAACCACAGGGATGTTGTGTTTGGCGACGAAAGTCTGAATCAGATGCGCAGAATGGGCGGGTGCGTTATCATGATGGAGCTGCCAAGTTTTTGCTGCCCACAGATCCAGTCGTTTGCGCCGCACAACATCATGAAGGAGATGAAGGACCTCCTGGTAGTATTTCTTTGTGATGGTTTGGCCTTGTGGTGCATACTCATAATACACAACCCCACGGGAGTCGTAGAAAACGGCCAACATTACCTTGACATTGCTGCAGATCTGCAGTGCTTTTTTTTGGCCTCGGAGATGTTGGATGTTTCCACTGTGACGACTGCATCTTGGTTTCTGGGTTGTACCCATAAACCCACGACTCATCGCCTGTGATCACGGTGTTCAGAAAGTTGGGGTTACTGTTTGCATTATCCAGCATGTCCTGTGAGATTTCCAGACGGCGTTGCTTCTGCTCCACTGTTAGCAGTTTCGGTACGAATTTCTCGGACACTCTCCTCATGCCCAAATCCTCGGTCAAAATTGAATGTACCGATCCAATGCTTACCTCTATCTCATTCGCAAGTTCTTGGACTGTGATATGACGGTCCTCCATGAACAAAGTCCGCACTTGCTCAATGACATTCTCATTTCAGCTTGTTGAGGGTCTGCCTGAACGTGGTTTGCTGTCCACTGATGTGCGGCCATCTTTGAAGCGGTTGTACCACTCCTTTATCCGTGAGTTGCTCATGGCATCGTCCCCAAAAGCCTGTTGAATCTTGTGAACGGTTTCCACTTGGGTATCGCCAAGCTTTTGGCAAAATTTTATGCAATATCGCTGCTCATATTGTTCTGTCATTTTACAACTTACTGGAATCCGACGAGCGCTCACTACACATCCTCACTCATAGGCCGACTGCCAGCAACTGACACTTTCTGCAGGTGGGAAAAAATTCACGACTGCACATGAATGTCCCCTCCACATCTCCACCGAAGGGAGCCTCCCTCGCTTCACTGGTTTACACGGGAAAAAAGGTTTGATACTTTTTGAACACACCACGTATTTCAAGTAGTATGTAACTTCTATTTAAAGACTGTCACCTATAAATATACCAGGAATATCATTTTGCCTATCAGTTCATACACCGTAATCCTTTTTCTGAGTTAGTGAAATGATATTCTTATGCCCCCCCCCAAATTATTCCTATTATGAAGGGAAAACACAGATTAAAAATCCACATACGTTACTGAATAGGCCTATATCAAGCCTCAAGACTATTCATAAGTACCAAGAATTTTGAATTAAAAAGTTCATACTTACGCCAGATACTCCGTTCTCCATAAAAAAGCAGAAACTGTTCAGACGGATCTGCCATGCCTTCATCAAGAGCAAAGCCAACGTTCAACTCAAGGAAGTCAGAGGTGTTAACAAATTTAGCCATACCATCCTTTCCACCAATTTCCTCATCTGAAACACCAAACCATGATACTCAAATCATTATACACTTTCGTTATTACTGTTGTTGTTGTTGTTGTTGGTGCTGCTGCTACTGTCATCATCATGGTCCTCACAGTCATTGTGGCTGATGCTGTTTACTCTTCCAGTAAAAATCATCCTGCTCAATGCACTTCAGCTGTTGATGTTAGACAGATGTTGACATATTTGAAACAAAAACCGTTTCTATTAATCGTATTTTATAATTTGTACTTTTTAATATTTAATTATTAAATATTAACTGTACTCAGGATTATGTCTTCTCACTGCATCATGGTCAGTACATTTGCACTAACTGAATGGTTACTGTCTAAATGATACACATTGGCTTGTTTTGTCTTTTGTTTGTATGTGTCTGTTGTGGTCATCTCTTTGCTCATGCTTACTTTAAAATTAGGCTTCCCACACATTCCACCACCATCACGAGAAAATATATAATAACATGCTGATGGAAGCACAGTTCAGAGTTAAGCAAAACACTAAGGTCTTTGATACCAGATTTACAAAGGGCTTAGTTTAATGACTGCAAATTTAGTATTTTTTAAAGAAAGAGATAATTTCTGTTTTACCAGTATCAAGCTTCATATGGTTAGCTGTGCACCAGTTTCACACAAACTTAATACATGACTGAACTCAGAAAAATGAGCAAACATAGTTTATTGGTCAGGTAAATACAAAACTAGACAGACCATAATATCAAGTTTATCTAAATGCACAGAATGTCAGTTGCCGAGGAAATTGTCACTGCCACAAGGGATGCCGTATGGGACCGTCTTGCAAATATCTTTCAGCAGCGTTTCCAGCAGCTATACCAACATGGGCAGACTTCCACAGTGGCCAACAGTGACTATTTTGAGGGAGGATGTGGATAGGTATAAGTGTGTATCTTGTAATATGGTGCAACAAAACCACAGTCCACGAAATTATTGACTGTAGTAATATGTAAAATGAGTATATACAAAGATCAGTGCGGTGTTCCTAGTTCTTCCGCATGACTTCTTGGGTATGTCATCATATAAGTATTAATACTATGTAGAATGGTGTGTCCTTGTTATGTGGACATTTCATGTTTCCTCTATTCAGGTATACTGTGGACTGGCCAGTTGTCGTTTCCACGACCAAACCTTTTCCTGTTAAAATGTAGAACATTGGAAGTAATCCTTGCCTAATCTACTGCAAGATTCTGATTCAAGGTACATACTGAATTGGAAGAAATGGGGCTCTTTTACAATATGCTCCCAAATAATCCCTTCAGAATAAGGGGAACAAAGCCATGGAGGCTGACTGATCATATTGCTCTGCTGCAATTCTGATGGCAGTGCAAACCTTTCATAATAGAGAAATATGTAAAGACATGGTGTTTTAAAAGCATAAACTCATTGCCATGCAGGTACGCACAAAATAAGAAAGTATGGGGTAACGATGATTTTTTTTAAATTTGCTTAGTGGGGGTTGAGTCCAACTGGGTCCACTCAGCATGGCGGCCACTGATTGGCCTATTGCACCTGCTCCAGGTGATTACGATGATGGAGAATTTGGTGGAATGAAGATTGACAGGGGAAACCGAAGTACAACAGTACTGCTGAGTGTTGAAGATATCTGTGATGCTGCAAGTAAAGAGAAAGATGTGAGGGAGAATTTTGATGAAGATTTAGATGACCCATTTGGTGACCCAATTTCTGCATTTCAGACAATGAAGCTCTAAATGACTTCTTTACCAATTGACAATATGATAATGCAGTAACTGACACAACTGGAAAGCGAGTTCCACTTCCAATGAACATGTCAGACAGAAATCTGTACCACATTACTTCAAGAAGTAAACCATCTGGTTATGCAAGCTTGTACTATTTTTTATTTCAAAATACAACATAGAGCATAACTGAAAATCATAATTTAATGTTATGTCCTTTATATTAAAAAAAAATTTCTTCTTTCCAGATTTGGCTGCTAACCTACCATATTTTGTGATTCTAAATTCAGCTTTGTGGATTTATATTTTGTAGTTACTTAAAGTTATATGCAACCACTGACACTGAAACATTTATAGTATGTTTTATGTTTACATTACATAATGCAGTGCTTCTTTAAAATTTTAGTTTTGTAAAAAGTGAAGTTTTGTTTTCAGGATTCAATTAAATAGTTTTCCTGGGAAGTAAAGTGCAGCCGGTGTGTAAGGCTGACATCCTTACCACCATCTATGAGCCGATGGTCTACATAATGTGGGACCCTCAATGTCTCGCAACCTTAGGGGCCTTCATGGCCTAGTACAGGGATAGATTTACTTTACTTTTACTTGTTTTTTTGTAAATATTTATATTGGCAATTATTTTTATTAAGTAATGAAGGTTCGGAACAGCAGAGGGCTCTTGTGAACATAGCAATGGACCTTCAGGTTCCATAAAATGTTTGGAAATTCTTGTATAGTTGCACAACTGGCAGCTTCTCAAGAAGGGCTTACCTCTATGAAGTTAGTAATGAACAAGGTTCAGTGCTTTATTACTGATACAACTAACTTTAAGTCATTTTAGGCTGTAAAAAGTAAGTAAATCTATCCCTGTAACAGGTCGTGGAGGGCCATAGAGTTATGAGATGTTGAGGTTCCCACATTTTCTAGGCAATCGGCTCACAGATGGCGGTAAGGTTGTCAGACCTAGGTGCTGGCCGCCCTTTACCCCCCAAGAGTATTTCTGGTACTTATTTCTGTTAGAGGCTGAGTTGACCCCAGGGCCATAGTGAGGCCAGAAGGATTAGGTCAATTGAAAAAAATCCAATGACCTCATTGGGACTTGAACCCACAACCTTCTGGCTTGTAGCATAGTGCCTCAGCCAACTACGCTACCGCGTGCCACCCCATTTTAGGCTGTAGTTAAATAAATATTTAAGGTAAGGAGAGTCTGTCCCATAGACAAACCTTATATCAGGGGTTCACCATATGTCAGAAACATTACCACCTGCGCCATCTTGCCAACTATTAAATCAGTGTTGAATGTGCATGGTTGTTTGAGCTATTGTAATGAAAATATGCTTCAATCATAGACAGAACCTGGCAAGAAGATCAAATATGAAGGAATCAGCAACTCTGTATTTTTAAACCTTATTTATGCCTTCACAAAACCATGAAACAGCAAGTACTTTAATTACATATAACAAAGTCACTGTTGTTCAAACGGGAGATAATGTAATATCTCAAGAGTGAAAAAAAAATCACCTGGCACAAAAGAAATATGAATTGTTCTCTTGAGTTGGACTCCTTTAGATTTCAGTCGACGCACAGCCTCTAAATACTGAATTCCCACACATTTCATATCCTGCGCACCACGGGCAAATATGTTCCCATTTTTATCCTTATCAGCACTGAAAGGATCATGTGTCCATTTCTCCTGTAAATGAAAAGCATTATTATAGCATCAGGCAAATACTGTTACAAAGAAATGCCTCTAAAATGCGTTTCAGCATACTATCATGGCTGTAATGTTAACCTTTCCAAAGACAAGCTATACACACACAATACACACTTCCAAGTCAAACATAAAAAGTCAGCTTCCCTATTGCACAAACTTCCATTATATAAATTACAGACTGTGACCATCACATTTTAGTGACTTAAATTTAAAATCATATAACACTGTGCTATTTAGTTCATGAACTTCTGCAGAAATGGTAATAGGACTGAATCTTATTCAAGTCAGAATTTCGGCTGGAAGTTCATAACTGTAAATATTGTAACGTGTCGGCAATCCAGAAGAGTCACTTCTATGGAAACGCCAGAATAGACCATTGCATAATAAACAACAATCGCTCTATTGTAGTTCCAACACCGAATCTCCACGGTTACGACGAATACGTGAAGCGTTCCCACAGAGACAACGCGATAACAATGGGTTATTGCGTAGGAAATGCGGAACCGACAAAGCAACGTTTCCACCGCTATAACAGAGGGTTCGTTGCATAGCAGCGACCAAGGTTATATAGCGGGGTTGAATGCATTCGACAGTCAGTCTTGGAATAGCCATCTTAGAAGAAAGTCTTGGAATAGCCATATAAGAAGTCAGTCTTGGAATAGCAGCCGTCTAAGAAGTGAGTCTTCACCCATCCTTCGAAGAACAGAGAGCCTTGGAACAACCGCCAGAGAAGACATTCCAGTATCGCCGAGAAATTGTGTAGGCTAACAATTGTAAAGCGTGTGATTGTGTAAGCGTGAAGAACAATAAATGTTCTACGGAATTTGAGACCTACGTGAGTTTATTTGTAGCGTGACACACAAAACACGCCACAATATGTTAAAAGACTGTGATTGTTGTTACTGTTATTACTACTACTTTAGTTCTGGGAAGAACCTGTTATTTAAATAAGTCTACAGAATCTGCCTATCTTACATCTGTCATATATAATCTGAAAGTTTCACACTATCACATCACCATGTTTGTAACTGCTGATTTAAAATGTTACTTTATAAGTAAGCTGTAGAGATGTTAATAATCTATCTCAGTATAAAATTTTATACTCTAGCTCCAATGGTTCACTAGTTATCGCAATCACACTGACATCTAAATTAAATTGTTCATGGCCACCCTATTGTTACTTAATGCTCTACAAAAATAAAATCTTCAACAAAAATTTCATATTTTTTAAGGATCTGTTATTATATATTGTGACACAAGGGCTCAAAACCAGAGAAGACGTTCATTGCTAGGCTATGGCTATGTAAACATGTTTCCACAGCAACTAAATACTGTAACTGCTGCAACAGATACACATGCAACAATAGAAGAATTGTTACTTCTGAGAGTTCTGAGACAGACCAGTTCCGAGTCAGGAGTGAGTGCTAGCCTGTGATGGTGAGTGGTAGCCAACAGTGGCCAGGCATGGCTAGGCAGTCAATGGCTGGGAGCTGCAGCCATGAGGAGCTATGAGACAGTCAGTAGCTGATAAGGATGTGACCATAGAAGCTGAGGAATTTACGGTGTTGGAAGCTATTACCAAGCAAAGACTAATGAAGACACAGCAGCCTGAGAAGACTTTGTGTGTGTTATAGTGAATTGTAAGGTGCGTAGATTGTCAGTGGCATAGTGAATTGTAAACACGGTTCATAAGAGTCAAATAAATCCAATTACTGATCCAAATCCCGTGTCTAGTCACTAAAATACGTGACAATTTTTTCTCAGGATCCCACTGTAAGTGACACCAGTGCCATTCCCATTCCCCATTACAGTGGAACCTCGCTTAATGAGCATAATTCGTTCCAGAATCTTACTCGTAATGCGAAACGCTCGTTAAATGAAACAATTTTTCCCATATAAATTAATGTAAAATACTGACGTAGCAAGCACACAATCCGGGACTTCCCCTCTCGTCACTCGTTATGCGAAACGTCGCTCGTTAAGCGAGTCATTTTTTTACAATTTGTTTTGCTCGTTATGCGAATACCTCGTTATGAGAGGTGCTTGTTAAGTGAGGGTTCCACTGTATTTACCATATGAAATTAAGAAATAAAATGTAAGGGTGGCCTCAAACAGCATCACATTCAGACCAAATGTCATTATAATGAGCCAAATAACTAAAAAGTTGAAAGAGGACACATGCAGATACAACATGGTATTCTCATAAGGCTACTTCTTTCCTTGAAGGAGGAGGTAGGCTGAAAACCATATCTAGAAAAAAAGATGAAATATCACGCAGTTTTTGCATACATCTAGCCTGAAATAATTATAGATTCACATAAAACTGCCAACTTATGAACTGACATCCTAGCAGTTTTTGAAGGTGCTGTATAGTTAGAAACAGGATAATACTGGACTTTTCCATGTACTCCAATAAATCACTTCATGGATTTTGTTCAAATTTAATACAGGAGACTTTCATTAATTTAAATTTCATTATTGCCATTATTATGTAAGCTTAATATTGAACTTCAAATAATATCATTTTTAATTTTGTATACTACATTATGGATTACATCCTTTCCAAATCTTGTCACCTTTTAAGGAAGGAAAGAGGCTAAAACAGACACATTTATGAAGATAAAACCATGTACAAAACAAAACACTGGGGAGTTTGTAAAAAGAGATTTTTTGTGGAAGTGCCAGAGGTTGGAACATAGAAACTTTCTCCTAGAACTGTTCCAGAAAGAAAAACAGAAGCTGCACAACTACGTTACTAATAACATTATCTTTCCATTAATCTTGGAAGCCAGATCTTTGTGATTATTTATTAAACAACATAATTTAATTTTTAACACCTTAGCTTACAACTACTTTTAATCTGGTCTTTCTGAGTGCAGAACTTACAGGAAATACTGGAACTACATCCATGTGAGAGTTCAGTAGTACTGCTGGAAGGGCTGGCTCTGAACCTTCCCATGTCAACACCACAATAGGTTTCCCAGAAACAACAAAATAAATTTGTAGTGGTAAGCCTATACTGACTGCTTGCTTCTTCAGGAATGCAACACAATCATCTGTACAGAAGTTCACAAGAATGGAAATGAGCTCCTATGAATGTTAAGAAAACAGTACATTAAGTTACAACAGCTGCCACTCTTTCAAAAGTTCACATACAGGAAGATGATCTTAAGAGCTTCCTGTAAATTGTTGAGCTACTAACAAACCCATTAATCAAAACTTTACAACTAACATTACCCAGATTACTGCAGATACTGAAAACAGTCTGCTGTTATGCACGCATTCCAGGTACCTCCATACAAAGTTCACATCCATATACTGAACTTTCTTTGAGAAGTACAGTAAGCTTGCAATTTGAAACCTCGGTTTCCCATGCAAGGCATCTGAGGAATTTTAAAAAAAGAATGTTCAAGCCTAGACCTGATTTCATTTAATTTCTCTCCAATAAGCACTTAGCATTTTGGTTATTCCACCAACAGTGATGAAATCAGTTTTAGAAAGATAGGGACAGCAGTACAAGACAAGACTTGACAGCTTTATGACCCACATAATGTTACATGATTAGTCACTTCCCAATTACTGGCCACTTACAGCTTATCTCCGGCTCAGTGTCATGAAGTGCTGAATCTCTGTTCCTCTACATGCATACCCTCTCCATACTATTTATACAGGCTGAAGGTGACAGAAACATTATACAAGAATTGAAGTTTTCACAGTGGTGAAAACTCATACTGTTGTTGTCTTCTGGGTCATGACACTGTGCAAATGAGCAAGTTGGCCCATGAAGTAACACTCTCAACACGTATCTTTGGCCAGGACACTGACTACCAGGTTTCCCATGCTTTCACTCAGTCCCTCCATGCATATGCCAGGACAATACCTTAAATCAGGATATGACCACTTTCTTCCACATCCATTCCAATTCATTATTTACTATCACACAATCTGCATTACTGACAGCATCATTAAATAAATTACAAATCATAACCCAGAAGACCATAATATGAAAAAACACAAAGAAGTTTTTCCTGTGTACTTTTTGAAATTTAATCACCTAAACTACTACTGACTTTTAAATGCCACCCTTATGTGTACAACAACTCAGTTTTCCTAGGCCCATACCAGCATAAAATGACACTGTTAGGATCACTTGCTAAAATTCCAAATTTTTTCTGGTTAAGAAAAACTGATTGTGAACCTAGGTGGAAAAATTAAATGCCTAATTTTCTCCACCATTCACCCTGCGTTCTCATGGAGGACATCAGGCTCCAAGAGCAACTGTTTGTATTGGTATATCGTACACATATGTATGCACATAAAACAAACAGCTACATCACTTATCACATAAATCTGTGATGATGAAAGAAGACACAGTTTTCAAGATATTGGAAATACATTTCCTACTAACATATAATGGCACACTGGATCATCAACCCATAATATACTGCTCTCATTACAACCAATGCAATTAGTTTTATGAAAGATCCTAATTAAAAGTGGACTGCAGCTAATCTTATTGCAAATTTTGTCACTATGTACCTCCAATTTAGATTCCTACCTAGAACAAACCACAGGAAATCAGGGATGTTTTGCTTAATTAATCCTTTTATTCTTTATGTAAGTTTAAGTTAGTGTCATATCTGTCTTGCTTTGTTTCAGACATAATATACTTCAGATAGACAGTTTTAATCAAAGAACTGTGTAGCTGTCTTGTAGATTCTAGCTCCTCTGAATTTATTTCTGTATTTACAACATACTTGAGGTATCATCCACACACACTTCTTTCTAATTTTAAAAAATCACTGATTCACTGATGCAAATTTTCACTTACACCATCTATGACAGAGACATTGTTGTTAATTTTAATTTTCTAAAACAAAACTGTGAACTGCTACGAATACTTTCTTTAATGCACAGGGTGGGTAATTATTACTTGATCCACTGGACCCCTGGTATGAACCAATTTTAGCACAGAGTTTATGAAACACAAGGGGAAGTTGCCATTTTTGGCCTACTTTCCTTCCTTACATAAAACAAGTAGTTTATGATAATGCCATGCTGTTTGCACATCTCATTTAAACTTCTTCTATAATGAAATTTGGTATGATTCTTATGCCACTGAAGGCCAGTCCAACCTCATGATTTTTAATTTCCTACATCAGTAATACCAACATAGCAGATGCACAAACTTGTGACATGGGAGCAAGAATAGCACCACTCTTTGTAGGGTTCTGATATTTTGTGTGATAATAGATCTTCAAAAAATATTCAGTTTTTCTTGTAGTAATTTTGTGTACAACACATACAATACTACTGCAGCCACAAAAAAACTTTCATTTAGGTTTCAAATCACAGAAATTTTAAATTTTGTACAAATATAAATCATAAAAATTTCTAAAACTTAAATGTGAAATACTGTTCACAAGTCAAGAGTGACAAACATGGTGATGGCACATAACTTTGATGCTATATACATCATATCTATCAAATTTAGCAAAGAATCAGCAGTTCTACTTAAGGGCTATTGTGTTCTGTCTGTCCACACAGTACTCATAGGTGGTATATTAATTATATCCAATTATTTACATTTCATTCAAAGTGAATATAATGACTCAGAATTACTGGCTTTTTGGACTTTTTCCATTGTTTGGTATTCTAGAAATTAGAAAATATGACTTTTGGATACTGGATCTGTCTCCAAAACGTGTTTTCTAGTTTCTGGAATACAGAACAATGGAAAAAGTTAAAAAACCCAGTAATTCTCAGCATTATGTACCATCATCAGAACCCTTTAGAACCTAGAATATAATAATAATAACAGTAACAATAACAATCTGTAACATATTTAGAATTGAAAATAATAAAAAAATTCCAACTTAAATAGAATTTGATCCAATGTCAATCTACGCACAAACTCAGCATGTCAACCCATGTGTCAAATCACATGTTACTGTTGGATGGCAAACTTACATCACCTAAAAGCATTCACAACACAAGACTGTAGGACAAGATAAGTGTGCAACAGGAAAGAAATCTGTATTATTTCAGTCCAAATTTCCTTATCAGTTTGACATATTTATTATTTTAGATGATATAACCTGCCAATGATCATTTACTGTTATACAGTTCTAAATTATGTACATATCTATGATAGTAATTATTTCTTGTGTTATATATAGTTACATGTTTATTTACAGTGCACCTCAGTGTCTAAGTTTTCCAAGGCTGTGAATCTATTTGAGATTTCAACACAAAAGTGCTCTTTACCCTCTGTCCCATTTAATTTCTTGAGATTGATCCTCTCCATATAAACTCTGTGCGTTGTTTGTTTGCTCACACTTTCCCTAACTTCTGCTACCACCAGGTAGTGGCCAGTATCACAATCTGCTGCCCTGAATGATCGGACATCAAGTATACTTAAGTGCCCTCTCGTATCTATCAAAATATGGTCAATTTGGATGTATGTCTTCCCATCAGGAGATATCCATGTAAATGTATAAATATTACAATGTAGGAACATCATACTTTTGACAATAAAATTTTTGGATGTTGCAAAGTTTGCTACTCTCACTCCATTATCATTACTAATTTCGTGTAAACTCTCCTTCCCAAATGTTGGTTTGAATATGTCTTCCCTACCTACTTTTGATTTTATAAACTGTTTGAAAATACTGTTTTACTAAGCCTGTACTATCTGAGGTTGTTTTTTGGAGTTCATTTGTATGTTGTCCGATACTATACACTGAAGTATCATCAGCATACATTACTGTTCTGTCTTGTAATCTGCACATGTGTGGGCAAGCGCACGAGCATTATATGGTGCAACTGCTGGGGACAATGTCTATCATAAAAATTCCATGTAACATTTGTTTTGCTGAGGTACTTTCATTGCATTTTCTGAACAGTGGGAATAATGATAGGAGAAAAAAAAAGTTATGATTAGCTTCATTTGGTAGCACTGAGCTGGGTGAATACGTGTACTAAAACCGCTAGGATGATCAGCTGTGTCAAAACTAACAACTAGCATTTTGTAGATGTACCTGTCATATTCTGGGTCAATGTGTGTGGAATGATTGTAATTCACAGACGAAGATATCTCAGTCAGTCAATTCAAGGCTTCTAATTACCGGGCTTTATTACTCCGACAAAGACATACATGGAGTACATGTATGACATGTAGGGGATGTGAGTTAGTTCAAGTATTTTGTACCTACGGGATTATGCCTGTGTGTTAGGCACTACAGTGGGTGTGGTTGATTTTTCGGGATGCAATATTACTACTTGCAAACAGCTGTATTTAATAATTATAGCTGCAACAACGTTTATATTCCGCACCTTATACGTTTTAGATTATAACAAATACTGACAATGTGCGGCATTAAATATTCACCGCACAGATTTAATATGAGAAGTCACGGTTCCTCTAGTATCTACCACAACATACAAAAGGAAAAAATATATATATAAAAACCCTTAAAGTTACGTTTAATAATAAGTCTGACGAATTATTACGTCCAGATTTCAATATCACATACCGTAATTCACGTCTGGCTGAACGGAGGGAATACGTAAATATTCACGAAAATTTGTAACAGCTTCACATTCCTCAACACGCTCCTTCTCAGGCGACATCGCTTACCAACGCTACGCTTCGTACTCTTCAACTTTTGCAGAATACACTTCTATTCAACCAATGAAGGTCGACCATTTACAATACGTCATAATCAGTCTTAACAATACTCAGATAAAACTTAACCTAGAGGACCTAGAGAACCTAGAGAGACCTCGAGGACGTGGTGTGCAGGCGAGTGTAGTTGGCATATTAATGCAATTGCGATAAAAGTTCTGCGTATTAAATGTGTTCTGCAGTCTGTATCGGTCTGTATGATACAAGGAGATATCATATTTACAGGCTTGTAAATTGCTTGGATATTTATGATACACCTAACGTAGAAAGCGTAAATAAAGCAATAAATTACGTAATATCAGTGTACACACACACACACACACTTGCACATCAAAGTCAAAGGTTTAGCATTATGTGCTGAAATCCCATCGTCACAAATACTTTTGGACAGATTTATAACATTGTCTTATGCAATGGTATGTTTGTTGGTGGTATCTTTTGTGATCTCAAAAAGGCCTTTGATTGTGTTAATCACGATATATTACTGTCGAAATTGGAATTTTACGGCGTGGCTGATAAGGCTGGTGCTTTGATTAAGTCATACCTTGTTGATAGGCATCAGAGAGTTGTTGTGAATAACGGTCTGAGGTACTCAGAATGGGGGGAAATTAAAAACGGAGTCCCCCAAGGTTCGAGTCTGGGTCCTTTGTTGTTTTTGTTGTATATAAATGACTTGCCCTATATCATATCGAACAAGTCCAAACCCGTTATTTTTGCTGATGATACTAGCATAGTCATTACTAACCCTAGGTCTGATGATTATGAATTCAAGGCTTCTTTAATATTTAAAAACATAAACGATTGGTTTCGAGATAATTTATTGTCATTAAATTTTGAGAAAACACATTTTATCGAATTTCTGACTAAGAACCGCCAGCCAATGGATATTCATATTGATGATGATGATCGGATTGTTAACACTACACATTCTAAGTTTCTGGGGCTTAATTATTGATAACACATTGTCTTGGAATGGACATGTGGATTGGTTAATGTCTAGATTGGGCTCCGCATGTTACGCCATTAGAGCCCTAAAATCTTGCATGTCTCAGGGTACATTAAGAATGATTTACTTTTCTTACTTCCATTCAGTTATGACCTATGGTTTGGTTTTTTGGGGTAATTCCCCTTATAGTATACATATCTTTAGCTTACAAAAAAGGGCGATTAGAATTATAATGAACTCTGGGAACAGAGATTCATGTAGGGAATTGTTCACGGAACTGGAAATTTTACCCCTTCAATCTCAGTATATATTTTCTCTTGCAATGTTCATGGTTAATAATAAAGATCAATTTAAGTTCAATTCTGAGTTATATAATAGGAATACAAGATATAATAATAAAAAATTCCATTATCCTACATGTAAGTTGACTGTATTTCAGAAAGGAGTGTATTACCATGGTATTACGGTTTTTAATTGGCTTCCTCCTAATATAAGGAACCTGGCTCAAGATGTTAAACATTTTAAAATTGTTTTAAGAAGATTTTTGTTGATGAACTCGTTTTATTCCTTGGAAGATTACTTTGATTGTAAATTTGACCCCAATAATTAACTGTGATCTATTATGGTATTGAATACTGTCATGAGTCTTATATTGTTATTTCTGTGTAGTGTTATTTGTACTATCAATGACTAATTCCTTATCCTATATGTAGTGGATTTATGAAATGTAAATAAATGAGATGAGATGAGTACAAATTTAAATTGTCTGGAGTTATCGCACTGTGTCAATTTTCAAAAGAACAGTTTCGTAGTTGACATCACTACAGTCTTCGTGGGTCATCCCAGAAGAGAGTACTGAGTAAACTGGGTTAGGACGTAACCCTTCTAATTTGTATTTGGGTGGGGGGGTGCACGATTCAAATATTGGAAAAGATACCAGCTATTATGATCCAGTTTTTTTGTACAACTAGTTTCCCTCGATTCCTTCTGGCAAATGCTGAGATAGTACTTCAAAATTGGCCACAACCACTTCCTTTCCAATTCATCATTTATTATTCATCCTACCATTCAGTACTATATAGTCTGAGCTACTGCTTGCCATATGTTGTCTGATGAAATAGAGATGTCAGTGATGAAGTTGACTGACTGATGTTGGTCTGTTTCCTGTATGGTTTTAGGTATCCATTTACTGTTCATGATTTAAAATTAATAATCATTCATTTTGCCACTTTCATTTTTCACTACAGAATGCTGACGTATAAAAGTAAGTCACAACATTATCTCTTGTAATTAAAATTTATTTTCTATTTTTAGGCCATTATTCTGTCTTCCGTGAGGCATCCTTTACCAGTTTTAGAAATCTTAGACCTTCTAGTTTCATCTTCCTTTCTCTTCACCCATGACTCAGGTCCATGTAACATTGTTCTTGTTACCATTACTCTATAGAATTTAGTTGTGTTCTTTCCATATTTTCCCTCTCATCATCCTAAAGGTACAAATTTATTTTACATATACATAGGTTTGTGGGTGAAACTTTCATCACTCACTTCACCTAATCTGTTCAGTGTTTAACTGATGTATCAAAGGAAGTTAATGAAAGGAGTGGGCAATAATGAGAAATGTTCTCAGTGGAGGTGAAGAAGTGACTGGATAACTAGGGCATCAGTAAAAATGAGATCTGAAAGGTGTCAGCAACCAAAACGCCAGCATCCAGTGAACAGAGTTTAGTCTGTTGGATTTGAGGTTCTCACAGTTGTGGCTATGCAGGATTCTGTCTTGTGGTATATAATGTAGTTCACTGAAAGCCAACTGAAATATCAGAGGAACATGTTGCCTTCAGGGTCGAAGAATAAGTAAAGCAATAAATTTCCATGCCTGGTTGCTACCTACTTCATGCTGGCTCCTTGATTGGCTTATTCTTTAACCCTGAAGATCGAGGTGACATGTGCCTCCCAAATGTCGACTGTCAACAGACTACATAGCATTATATCCCAGAAGGTAGAAGAACTCTTCAGAGCTTGGTTTCTTAGCCACAAAGATCATATCATTTAAAACAATCAGGTTAGCTTGTATGCAGATACACAACACAAAGAACTGGCATTATCATACACTTCTGGTAGCTTCAAAGCAAAATTAATGCATATAATAAATTTTTTCATTATAAAATGTATTCAGAATGATTCAGAGTAAATGTAATTCACATTAATTTATGAAATTATATTTCTTAATACATTTTAAGACTTCAAATAAATTTGAGTATGGAGCTTGCACTGTACTTTTGCACAGGACCAAGACATGACACAAAGTTTCAAGAAGCCAACGTTTTCTGAGACAACACTATATATACAAATCTGAACATATCACAGAAATTATGTAGCATAAATGGAGGTTAAGGAAACTGTTGCAGGTAACTTGGGATCCAGCATGTAAAACAGCAGTTAATTGGATTGCCGAAACTGTCAAGACGAATGACCCATAGACAGGCACTTGAACAGCGAGAAACAAAAGTATGGAACTGTGAGGTCACAGCTCAAGCTGTGGCCTATTGTGAAATCACTTATGAAAAGGGTTGGGCCAAAGCCACCAACCACTGTTCATGGACATGCGGGATGTTGGTTCTGGTAGAGACAACCACGTAAATTTCTATAACATATTTATTACTGTACTTCTTTTGGACTTCATTCATTGTTTGGTATGTAAAAGACCACGATGTTTCGGAGACTGTATCTGTCTCCGTCTTCAGGTGGGTAGGGAAGGATAAACCTACTCAGCTGGGCCCGGCAGGAAGAGCTAGTCTCAATCACTGGGCAAACCCCAGTCTCTAGAAAACAACCTACGAACACCCGACAGTCGGTTGGAGATAAGAATAAAATCACAGTAAAAGACTAGACAGAAAATTTGTGCCAAGTATGCACATGTCAACAATGTAAAAAACAGAAGTATAGATTATATTCCAGGAATTCAGTTAAAAACGAAAGTAAAAACTTGGATAATGCATGCCTAATCTGTGTGAATAAAGAATAATCGTGCCACCAGGCTGACTTCCGGGAATCAGACTATTCCCTGGAACAAATCTTGCAGAAGTAGTGGAAGCCACTAATATTCATAAAAACTTACATTTTTGATTTGTTAACCTCTTCATTGATGAGAGGAATCCGTATGGGAGAAATATCCAAACTGAGTTGGCTGATTCGATTGGTTGAACATGCCATATGAGCTGATTCTTTGTACTTTCTGTATCTGCTGTTACTTTCAACCTCCAAGATCCTAGCTTCGTCCCAGCTTACCCTGTGACCTTCTTCATGTGCATGCTGAGCCAACCTGGATTTATCTAGAAGACCTTGCTAGAGATTGTGCCTGTGTTCACGGATTCGCACAGCCTGTGCCTGTTGAATGAACAATGATTAAAACCAAAATGTACCAAACAGTAAAAGGTTGGTGCAGAGACATTGCATATAATTTCCTCATACATGACTCACACTGGCAACAAAATCACTGTTGCTCAGTAGACCACTTGGCTGTTCAATACTGAACAACAGTGAAATGTGTCTGGTTTGAACAAAACTGGCATTTCTCATCTGGGCTCCACGTACATGTACTGTTATTTGCCGCATAGCACCTATAAAGTTTTATGTATAAGGATGGTCTTCATACATTCCTGAAATTTAATCAGAACTGTCTTTAAGAGTCACTTTTAGAAAATTAATTACAGTAGAACTTGGTTATAACGTCATCAAAGGGACCTAAAAATAGTGTTGTTGTAACCAAAATGGGCACTTCCACAACAGCCTTATGTTAGTCACGTAAAAATCTACCAAAAACAGAGTTAAAATGTTGCATTTTTTTTTAGTGAAATACGTAGTTAAGTACAGACTAACGTAAAATTAACGTGGAATTGCCCAAATGTGTAATATCAAAGACATATTACAGCGCTTTTCACTGACAATGCACACAACATTTCACGAATCACTTTAACTTTCTCTTCAATGCTTAAAACTTTCCTTTTCACTGCCATGTTTTCGCTACTGCACTTCTCTGGGTTTAGGCAGGAACACTATATGGTAAGTAGACAATGTGAGGTCCTGTTAGACAAGATTCTAGGAAAGGAATGCAGTTAACAACCTGCCGCGTCCTCTTGCACTATTCATGCAGTCCCACCCCACACCCTTGTTTTCGCATAAAACCCATGCTCCTCTTGCAGCCCGCGGTCATATTCTTCCAGGACAGTCACGTCAGCAAATGAGGGTGGGCAGACACATCGAACTTTCCCACGATATCAGAGAAATTCAGGAATGAAAATGACGTTACATACGAGGTTGATACATTTGTGCATGTCGTACTAAGCAAGGTATAAAAACAGTTGCTTTATGAGGAACTAGTTCATACCATTGAATATTTGACGCAATAGACAAGGTGTTGCAGAAACCGATGTTGCTATAACCAAGTTTTACTGTACTTGGAAGCCATCTACAGGTCCCTGCTTTTGGAGGTGAATGTTCACTAGAATTGACCTATGATGGAGAAATTCCTGAATAATGAATATGTATTAAATCAATCTAACCAGTGAGGTGCTAGTGATGTGCATATTGATACATGCCGCCAGACAGAGGGCATACCAAAAAATCAGTTTCTTGTATTCAGGGGGTTCAAGAAACGCAATTCTGTCAAAATATTGTTTTTTTTTCACTATAATACTTTTACATATTTACTATATATAAATACATACATGAAAAGTAAAAAAAAATGCGAAGTATTGTCACCACTGGTTATTGTTAATTAAGAAATGCCACTTACTTTAGGACTGAAAGGGGGAATGGATTGATATTAACAGATGTGGATTACATTTTTACTTTATACTGTTTATTCTTTATGTAGTGCTCTGCTCCTAAATGGGAGCTCTTTTACAGTTTTCAGAGAACATTAGATTCAAATAATTAAATTTCAATAAACATTATATACAAGTTAAAATCATATATATATGGTTTTGTTTCTTTAAACTGTATTATCTAAAAAGTGACACTCCTCTCCAACTTCCTGTCTGCTACCTTGTGAATCAAGCTGTACATCATGAAGTTACTTGACGTATTATTAAAAAAACTGCCCTTTTTTATTATTACTTATAAACAAGACACAATTCAAGAAATGATAATTATATACGATTTTGAATCTAGGAAGAAAAACTATTATATTTACAAGACATACATTACACCATTATTATAAAAATTGTTTTGTACTCCTATGTGCACCATTGCTTTATCCAGAACAGTAGCATAAAAAAGCCACTTTTACCACAAATGGGCAAAAAGTTAACAGGTTTCCCAAAACTTGGCAATTAAAGCCATCTTGTAATCCACAATAGACCAGTGTCTACTGAATGCCAGTATATAAGCACACACACATACATATTACATATTTTTTCCTATTTTTGTTTTCTTAATAAACACAAAAAAAATGGTATTCTTATCCTTATGGGTCACTTCACAGTGGCAAGAGATTCATTTGAAGGGCCCAAATGGTTCGTTATATATATTGCTTTCTTTCTACCGAGTGACAATGGGGAGGCATGTTTATATATGAGCAACTTGTATTTGAAATGGGGCAAATTATCGGTCATTTAAGCCATCTCTTTTTGATCTGCTGAAGACAATACATCAGAGAACAGGTCTTGTAGGTAGATGAAAATCTGACTTTATCCAATGATACAGTGAACATCTTTAAGACCAGGTGCTGTTTCCTGTATTCACATTTATAAACATTTAAGTTTTAAGATGAAGTACAAAGTCCTTGGCATAATACACCTTTAAAATACAATTTACATCCTTCTGAACTCATGTCTAGGAGAAATAGTTTAGAAATGTATCAAATTACCACTTCCGATATATATGGACTATCTCCTGCACAGTAATTATGTAGTGAATAACCGAATGAAGTTATTTCACAGCGTACTGCCTTCTGGGATGTGATAAAGCATAGTCCAGTAGGCATTTATCAACATTTCTCTGTGAAACTGGTAAACTTCTACCAAACTATGCTGTGTTACAGCCACTACCATGAGAACCTGAAATCTTAGTTACCTTTGTTCTGGATATCTGATAGAATTTTGACACAATAAAAGAAACTTGATTACTATAATCTTACACAAAGTTGCATCATGCACAAAAGTACTTTCATATTTTTGTATACAGCAACTGTGTTTTAATACCAGCTGGCATCTGTTACCACCACTTTATGTACTTTTCACACTGTGAAGGATATTACTGAACCAAATCCTGCATCACACGACGCACCTTCATAATATTGAAGGAAACAAGATGAAACATTCATTCCCAAACATAATATAGCATTTGTTTTCTTCTGAACAAAATAAGACATTTTATAACTATATGAGTTTTATTAATTTTTTGTTTCTGAACTTAACTTATAAAATTATCATTGCACTTTCAACTGAATAGTGCATATTTTTTTTTATATTATGCCAGCCATACTATATAAATTGTATTACAGAAGGGACAATATCTGGAAACCTGAAAAGACACGCCTTCTCATACAATGTGTAATGAACACCAACTTCAAAAACTGATGGCAGATAACAGTAATGATACAAGTAACATACCTCTCAACAAACCCCTGGCATAACTCCCTTACTGCTTGCGAGCTTTTGTCAGAAAATATCATGAATTCTCATATCTTTCATTTGCATGGGACAATTCTATATTTATTTTGGATTTCAAAATTGTACAAACAGGGTGAATTAAACACAGATGAATCCCATAACTCTGTCCTTCAGGGAAATAACATTTCTATACATTTTTAAGTAATAATATATGGATCAGTCATAACTGATAAAGTTGAATAAAATGCAAAATGAACAATATCAATGGAAACTTCAAATGAAAAAACCAAATCCATCCACCTCAACCACATTCATGTATTTATACCAATAATAACAAAAAATTAATATTGCTAGCCTTATATGTCACTATTTTGACATTTCAAATTTTCAGATCTCAACAACAGAGGAAGAGGATAAAAGAGCTGGGCCATTCACTTTTAGGTTTTCATTTCAGAATAAAAAAGAACACTTTATGTGGAGGTCATGCCTGCTGTGACTAAGTATTGATGCTTGAACAAATGGGTAGACATTTTTAGAATTCAATATGGGAGACTTCCACTGAATACTGACAAGCAAATCTGCGTTTTTCAGTCACACCAACCCAAAAAAAGGGGTCATAAATGAATAACACAGATGTAAGGAATGCTACTGGCAATTCCATGTACAATATTAACCTTCCTAGTCTTATTAAAATTGTGTTCCATGATCATGACAAAGCAGTTTCTTTGAACTTGTTCTCATATGCAAGACCTGAAAGTGTGCAGAGACAGAAGCAGAAAATATGTACAGTGCAGTTCTTTGTGTAACTTAGAGGAAAAGCGATGGGCAACAAAATTATATATTACATCCTATTATTAGGAATCCCTTTGAAACTGAAATTACCACATATAAAAGTGCAAATTTAGCAACACTGAACAAGAGGTATCCTTTTCTGCAAAACTCTTCCCCCATCCCTTTTCTATGTGAAGTTCAGTCTTTTCTTTTTATATGATTAAATGCATACTTCATGTTAATATATATGTATATATAAAAATAGATTTGGCTTTATTACTTAATGGCCTGGATTATCTACCTTCCGTCTCCTACCAGTAATGTTATCTCACATTTTAATGTTCTATTATAATTTTTTCAAACACTCTGATTTCTGGATTTTAAATTTATGAATGCAATGAATACATTTAAAATACACAATCCTTTTTCTATTCCACACAATTACAGCTGTTCTACTTCATTATTTAACTTAACAGAGTGGACTGTCAAGAAGAGTAAATACACACTACAATTCACTTTAAAGCTACCTCATTCATAAGCTTGATAGCTGAGCTCAATGAAATTATAAGAAAATATGCTGGCACAAGACTTGGAGCATAAAAATACGGTCTTTTATTTAACTGTCATATGCTTTTATCAGTACCCTTATAGCATCTACGTGTGCCTGTAGGGCAAGATTATAAATATAAAACTTCAGGATATGATGCTTCAAGAAATATATTAACATGCATAGAGTATCACCTCTAAAGACAACACAGAATTTTGTTCTGAGAAAACACTCCAACATGTATAATGTTTAAACCAAGTTTTGTTTTTTAAGTACTGGTCAGCTATAGGAATGTGAGATTCTGAACAAAAGAAGCTCCATGTTTACACAGGAAGAGAATTTAAGAGATTCAAATAGTAATTTAAAACAAATGCAAGCAGTTATACTCGTATTACGTGGTCACTCACTATGCATATTCCCTTAGAAGAGAGATACTGGCTTCTAGGCTTAATTACAATGTCCCACATCACTTATACTGTATCTGGCATCTTAATTTTTTACATCCTGTTGCTTATAACCAGGGCCCGGATTTTGATGACATCATCTCTTTTTCCTTGTAGCCTACGTGATGCTCTTAACTATATAAATCTCGGATATGAGCTTCTGGTTACAGAAATGTAAATTTTAGGGCTTTTAAGGGTAATTCTTGTGATTTTTGGCCATTTTAGGGAATTTTTCTTCATATGTTTTCTGAAATGTGAATAACATGGAAGCGAAGTGTTCTTTTTTTTCTCCTTTACATAATTTTTTCGGTCATTTTATAGATCGTTTTTTGAATTTTTCAGGTCATTAAAATCCGGGCCCTGCATATTACTTTTTTGGGTCATATTTTCGGTCATCTTTTAAATATTTTCAGGTCATCAAAATCCGGGCCCTGCTTATAACATACTAAAGGTATGTTTCAGAACCATAAACGCAACTGACTATAAAGCTGATATTAAAATGTGTGATATTCAGTTTATTCATAACCCACTACATTTCCATCTGCAGAGATCATCAAGGTGGTCTATGAATATATATCTGTCGTTACTGAATTATCTATTAAAATGGATCAATTTTTTACATTTACCAATAATATTATGATCTGAATTTTTAAATTTTAAGTTTAAAGTATGGGATACGTCTAGAATAACATTTGCTGCAGTGTGCCAAAGGTTAAATCTAGTAGTTTAAGTAGATTAGTTAAAAATTATAATATAAAAATGGTGATGAGGAGCTTCATACCTTGTACTCTTCTCCAAGTATATTTAGATGATCAAGTCAAGGAGGATGAGGTGGGCAGGGCATGTAGCATGAATGGGGAAGATGAGGAATGCGTATTATCGGTGGGAAAGCCAGAAGGAAAGAGACCACTGGGAAGACCAAGGCCTAGGTGGGTGGACAGTATTAAAATGGATCTTAAAGAAATACGATGGGATGGTATTGATTGGATTGATCTGGCTCAGAAGAGGGACCAGTGGAGGGCTCTTGTGAACACGGTAATGAACCTTCAGGTTCCATAAAATGCTAGGAAATTCTTGAGTAGCTGCAGAATTGGAGGTTCCTCCAGAAGGGCTCAGCTCCATGAGTGAGTAAGTAAGTAATATAAAAATGGTGGGGGGTTAGGATACTGGTTATTGTGGTGTAGATGAGCTTCGTACTTTTCAATGTTTTTGGTGCAAGAATCATTCTTTTGGTGTGAGGGTGATTTGTTGGCATACAAAGTACATGATATTGTAGGCAAAGTACATGATATTGTAGGCAACTCAAAGAAGACCTGCTTCTTCCAACACTTAACTACACACAAAGTACACTGTAACCACCAATGAAGCAGCCCATACTAAATCCAAGTAACACACAAATACAAATGCTTATCTAATTACAAGACTTACAAGACTCAAACATCAGTCAACAATGACAGATTTCTGCAGACAACCTGATTATCTCCAGATTGAAACATGTAGTGGTATGTGAATAAACCAAATATCACTTATTTTGGTATCAGTTTTATATAGTCAACTGTTGTGTTTACAGCTCTGAAATATACCTTTAATAAATCCAGAATCACTGTAAGCAGATCCTGAATGGTCAAGAATGTTAGGTTTATCTAACATTCTCTTTGGGAATGCTGACAATTTGATCTTTGGGTTGAAACAACAAACCCAGACAAGGTCAAGTCTGTGGTTCATTCTTAGCTCTGAACAATGAAATCGTTTATCACTGTACTGGTCTGGATATTATTTATGTTTAGATATGACTGTTTATGACCAGGTCAGCCAAATAGAGCACAGCTTTGTTTTGAGAACTGAGAAGTAAATATTCATCTGAGCATGCAGATTACTGCTACTTAAGCTTGCAAGGAAGTGGGTCATTTTCAAGGATTTTTTTTTCAGTAGCGAATTATCAGTCAGAAAGTCAGTGTGGGATTGTCAATTTTTTATTTATGTATTTAGGCAGAGGTATAAAACCACTGAAGACAACAATGCACATATGGGCTTTGTAGGTAAATCTGACAGGATACTAAATAGTTACGGAATTGCCCGGAGGACATGAAAATTGTTTTTCCACCTTCTAGACATGACTATTCCCAATGCCTATTTATTGCACAAGTCATGTTGTGGAAAAATGACACACAAAAATTCTGTGAAACCTTAGTGCGAGATTTGATTGTACAATCACATGAGGCGAATATCACGATCAGTGCCATTTCTCCTAGTCAGTGGCGTTTCTTGGGGAAGGCCAAGATCATCTGGGGCCCAAATGAGTCTACTAAAGGTGAAACATTCGCAACACTGGCCATTCAAAGGGAAACAAATAAGAAAACCAGGAGCACCCTCTTCTATTGTAAAAAGTGTGATGTTGGTCTGTGTGTCGAGGACTGCTTTGACCAGTGGCGCATGCATGTCAGAGTGTGAGCACTGAATGGAGTCATCATAAACTGTGAGGTGACGCAGTTCATACTCACATACAGTCTGAACAAAAGATTATTGTATATAATGTGATTATTTCTTACAATATCAAAATCATGCCTCCACTGTGACCCTGCAAATCATAGGATGAAAGTAGAATATGGTGATGGTCTCAAGTCCCAAGGGACTCTCAACCCAATTACTGCACTGGAAAGAGCCAGCAGCATATGCAAAAGACAGACCCGCCCTCTCTAACGAGAGGGCGCCCCCACAAAAACAAGACCGTAAATGTCAAACAGTAATAAATATCTGGTCATGAGGCCTCTGGGGCTCGACACCAAGACTTACTGACTGACCATCCATCAGTCGCAATGTGACTTTCACTCTCACTTTCACGACATGGGTCCTTTCTAAAGGTTGTTTGTCCCGAACAGCCAAATAGTCTTCCCTTCCTTCATTTCCTTGGTATTCATCTTCCGAGCACTACCCCCACCCCCCTTCTTAAAGGGTGCTCATCCCAAGCAGCTTCATGGTCCGGCATTCACTGATCCCGTCATATCACATTCATCCTTCTCTCGTATCAAACACTTATCTTGAAGTGCTCTTAATGTTTCCACATACTCATTTGGTAAAATGTGGCTGAGACAAGAGTCCTTGACTCAGCATTACATATAGACCACCATTCCTCAGACAGCCATCAAGAATCCTGTCAGTAGCGTGCTGGTGTAATGGATGAACAGCGTCCTCATACTCTTTTGTTCCCTCTTCCAAACCCCAAAGAGACCACCAGTAATCCATTGATATTATTAGCTCTATCAAAGACCTGAAAAAACGGCCGATGCCACTCAAGAGTGACTCAGAGCGTTCACTTCTCATGATTTGTCAGCTGGCAATAGTATACTGTTGCTAGGCCTGTCACAAATGCCAGTGTACCATATTTCAGATATGTAAGATATGTACGACGATTTTTTGGAGACTGGCTAGAAAGATGTTTTGCATCTGCATGCAAATAATTTACTCTGGGAAATCTTCTCACAAACACAGTGAAACATGAATTCAGTACCTATTTGGACATAGCCAGTAATCCCACTTTTGATACCACTGTCGTGTGTTACCCTGATAACCTACTTCTGAGAAACCAGTTGCCATGTGTCTCCTAGGTCACATGATGAGTAACGTCCACGTAGGTCTTGGATTTGGCAAATATTTATTAGACTCTTGCTTCTACACACTCAAGTACAATTACTGCTGCATTCAGTATCACAGTTCTTCTTGCACAGTTAATCTCGGTGTCATCTTACTGCACACTTTACCTATGTATGTTCTTGGCGGCTGCTAGATTTCAACTGTCCAATAACTGCAAAACATCTTTCCAGCCAGTCTCCAAAAAACTGTCATACATATCTGAAATATGGTACACTGGCATTTGTGACAGGCCTAGCAACAGTATACTACTGTCAGCTGACAAATCATGAGAAGTGAATGCTTTGAGTCACTCTGAGTGTCATTGGCCATTTTTTCAGGTCTCTGATAGAGCTAATAATATCAATGGATTACTGGTGGTCTCTTTGGGGTTTGGAAGAGGGAACAAAAGAGTATGAGGACGCTGTTCATCCATTACACCAGCACGCTACTGACAGGATTCTTGATGGCTGTCTGAGGAATGGTGGTCTATATGTAATGCTGAGTCAAGGACTCTTGTCTCAGCCACATTTTACCAAATGAGTATGTGGAAACATTAAGAGCACTTCAAGATAAGTGTTTGATATGAGAGAAGGATGAATGTGATACGACAGGATCAATAAATGCCGGACCATGAAGCTGCTTCAGATGATCAGCATTGAAGAAGGGGGGCGAGGGTAGTGCTCGATAGATGAATGAATACCAAGGAAATGAAGGAAGGGAAGTACTATTAGGCTGTTTGGGATGAACAACCTTTAGAAAGGAGAAATGTCGCATGCTGTGAATCTGGAGGGGATATGTCCATGGAAATGCAATAACAGTGGGCTGCTGCATGGGGATAACCCAAACAACAAACTAGTTTCCCTGGAGATGAAAGGACAACAGGGGGTTCATTGCATAACAGCGGATGAAACCAAACACTTCTACAAGTTGTTCTGTATTGAGTAAGGCTAGCATTTCCTAAGCAACGAACTGTTGAAACAGCGGGAATAATGAATTTCTGTAGTAACAAGCATAGAACATGTGAAATCGAACTGTGGACGAGAGTCCTCTCTATTCCGTCCGAAACCAGGTTTTAAAGGTCCAACTTCGAAGGGCTCAGACAGTTAGTTGACAGTGGACAGTTGAAGCCTAGTAGCCGCTGAGAACAGTGCAGTGTGCAGTACAGCTGTGAAGTAGGATGATACTGAGATTAATGGTGCAAGAAGAACTGTGATACTGAATGTGACAATAATTGTACTTCAGTGTGTAAAAGTGAGTCTAATAAATATTCGACAAATCTGAGACCTACGTGGAAGTTATTCATTGTATTACCTAGGAGACACGTAACAAATGGTTTCTCAGTAGCAGGTTATCAGGGAAACACACAACAGCATTACATAGGTAACACGTGACAATATATATATATATACAGTAGAACTTGGTTATAACGTCATCAAAGGGACCTAAAAATAGTGTCTTTATAAACGAATGTCGTTGTAACCGAAATGGGCACTTCCACAGTAGCCTTATGTTAGTCACATAAAAATCACGTTAAAATGTTGCATTTTTTAGTGAAATACGTAGTTAAGTACAGACTAACGTAACATTAACGTGGAATTGCCCAAATGTGTAATATCAAAGACATATTACAGCGCTTTTCACTGACAATACACACCGCACTAATACTGTATATTAAAGGTAGGCCTACTCACCAAATTACAGTAGATTACATCAATTGTTGTGCCTTACTGTACCTAGATACGAGTACAGTAATCAGTTATCTTCATCTGTTTCCTGTTACTTGCCCAATACACACTTTCAAAATTACGTTCAATGTCCATATCAGAGAAATTCAGGAATGAAAATGACGTTACATACGAGGTTGATGCATTTGTGCATGTTGTACTAAGCAAGGTATAAAAACAGTTGCTTTATGAGGAATTAGTTCGTACAACTGAATATTTGACGCAATAGACAAGGTGTCGCAGAAACCGATGTTGCTATAACCAAGTTTTACTGTATATATTAAAGATGATATTTTGCATTTCATGACAAAATAATCACAGTAAATTTTCATTTGAAAAAATTGTTCTTTTGTGCATATGCAGAAAATTTTATTGTTTTTTCAGACTGTTCTTAGTTTGTATTTCTATATTGCACAGAATGGAAAATATGTAGTTCTTTTGCTGAAAGTGTGCAACTTTAAAGACTAAGGGCCATTTAAATTCCAGTTTATGCATCACAACCCATAAATTAATTTGTCACCAGGGAGTTCTATGGCTTTAACTACATCCATGATCACAAAAACCCACACTGACCCCCTTCCCTTTCTATGCAGCATTTACCAATAGACTATGTGTTTAAAAGTGACACGAACATCAGCAACTAAAACAATTAAACACTAACAAATTACATTTCAAATTAGTTTTTGCATCCTTTTGTCAATGTTCCAATTCAATAGAAGAACAGTCAAAATTTTTCCTCTGGTACCCTAACACATCTAATAAACTAGTCTTCTGTCAAGCTTTCTCAGTGTTGCACAAATTTCCTGTACTTCATTCAAATGTCTAAGAAAATATTCCATATACCAAACACAATGTCATTTCCCTGTATCTGGACAACAATTTTATTTATTCAAAATAAAGATTCCATTCTGAAGTTACTTATTACACAATTTTTAATTTTTAAGACATTCATTCATATGTCATCAGAAGTGCTGTTACATATCACCATGTGATTGTGATCTAGAATTAACCTGTCAAACAGAAATCACATACAGTCAGCTGAAAATAATGATGCATGACTTTCAAACTTAGCACACAAATTCACACGAACATAAAAAAGCTATATACTTAAAGCATGTAAAAAAACTGAGTAAAGTTATGAGTTCAATGTTAACACGAAATTCACAGGGTCATTTGCAAAACTTTCTTCAGTCAGTCCCTATTCTGATGGCACTGTGAAAGTTCATTCACCGAAGTTCCTACTGGCTACCCTCCCTAAATTTTAATTTAACCCCAAGATCATGTTCACTTCTTCAAGACTGTGTACTTCTTCAGGGTACTACACTAAAATACGTCCATTCTTAATCCCTCACAATGTTTTACCTCTTGAGGATGCACAGTATTATTTGGACTCAGAGGCTGTAATATTACATGAATATTTTACCTATTACATAAACACCAAACTAGAACACAGAAAGCATATTTTCACAGCACTAACAACCCACACATGTAACTATAGTGAAAAAAATTATAGTAATATACTTAGCATCTCTTCTTCTCTTAAATTTTTGTTTCCATGCCACCTTATCATTAAATGAAAGGTGATGTTATTTCTTGAAATTCAACACTAATTGAAAAATGAAATGTCCTCGTTGAATGTCATATGTCTCTTTTATACACTTATTTACAGAAAAACAAAAACATACAATAAAAGATACAAGACAGAAAACAGCAAGGAAAACTGTATTCATAGTATTTACACTGCCTTAAAAATATGGAAGGTGAAATAGCTAGGATGACTTTTCTAACATTTCTTAACAGAAGTGAACTGTTAAACATGATACTTCACAATGAATTAAAATAAAAATATTTCATACGCACCGCTGCAGTTCACACTCCTAAAATTAAACAGTGAAAATGAAGAGAGATCATGGTTGCATTCTTGGCTCTAGTTGTAGAAGCTCAGCATAGCGTCCATAAACTAGATATTACATTACTAATCCAATATACAGTTGTACAAATATATTTACGTTCGAGGTGGTGGCGGAGGTGGAGGTGGTGGTGGTGGATAGTAGGCCTTCGCAGCTGCCACAGTGAAGAAGGATGAAGCACTTGCTGGAGATGCTGGTTGTTGCTGATTTGTAGAATTTGTCTGATGATTTCCTGCTGGCAGTGGTGGACTGACAAAATGGGTAGTTCCTTGTGAAGTTCCACTATTTGGAACACCTCTTCCAGGACCTACCATCATAACTGTTTGAGGGGATAAATTTGAAGATGCTGTTCCATATGGTCCTGACATAACAAACTGAGTATTCCCAGTGCCTGACGACGGTAATGGTGGTGGTGGTGGTGGTGGCGGCGGCGGTGGTGGTGGTGGAGGTGGTGTTGTAAGGAGGTATTTCTGTGTTGCCTTACAACTTCCACTGTTTACTAAGGAAGACGGATAGACTGCTGTTACTGATGGTGGAGGTATAGCAGAGCTCTTCATAGATGTGACAGTAGAATTTGGCAATCCTTTTCCTCCTAGACTGGCTGGGAAGGATCCATATGTCTGGGTCTTCAATGGAGTAGTAAGAGAGTATAGATTATATCCTTGTCCACTCAACGACTGACGATTTGATGGTGGCAAGTTTGAATTTGCAGTTGCATAACCTGGATTACCACTGGCAGAAATGTAATTTACTGAGGTACCAACAGGAACAGAACTGCTTGGTACAAGAACTGAAGGATATACAGGTGATAAAGTTGAATTAGCCTGGCCAAGTTTTTGAGCAGATGAATACAATGTAATCAAATGCTGTGTACTGGACACCAAGGATGGCGAAGAGGTGGTTGNTGAGGCACGACAGTTACATTTTATCAGTTGTATGAGAAAACCCCTTACAGATACCCAATGCAAAGACAAAAGAACGCACTTTCGTCATTTCTTGTATGGATTTCACATACACAATGAAACTTCTATTTTACAATCTACTTTTACATCTCTCATGAATTTATGCACTTTTTGTGTTGTTCCAGCCAAATGCTCATAAGAATAACGCTACACTTTATTGGATCTTACATTTCCACAACTTTAAATGTTCCCCCTGAATTTGCACTTCATTTTTCTAAACCTGACTATGAAAATTTACCCGATTCTATGTTTTGTAGCTCAACTCTCACAATTTATTATCTGAAACAATGGGCCTCTTTCCCTGTTATAAGTTGCAAATAGTTTGGGCTGAAAATACTCAAGTGGCTGATGCATAACTGCAAATGATCACTGTGTGCACCAAGTGATTTCACTACGGCCTACAGCAGCGGTTCTCAACCTTTTTAGACTGTGGCCCAGTAAATTCTTTTTTCTATAAGATGAGGGCCTAGTATAACTGATGCCAGGCCCTGGTGGTTGAGAAAAACTGGCCTAGAGTGCATGAGTGGATTTTTCCACAGCCTTGGTCCAAACAGCTCATGTGCTACACCAGCTCTGAACCTGATGCAGCTTAGTATAACTGTAATTCAGAGAGTGTATTTTGTCCTTCCCAAGTCTGACAAGTATACCAAAGAATGACCATTGCAACAGTGACCAATGGGCTTTCACAAGTGAAACATTTAACAGAAATGCACCCAGATTAAATTAATCAATTTTCCTGTGCCCATGTAACTTCACTGCATAAAAAACAAATTTTATTATACATCAAGACAAATTTCACAGCAAGAGGGTCAAATATGGATAATAAAGGAAATCCTAAACCAGTAAGTCATATAATATTTTAGAGCAAGCTGATACACATACTGGAACACAAAAACCTATATCAGTTACAGTAAGTGATAAAATAAATATTTTAGAGCAAGTTGATGCATATATTGAAAAACACATTGAACAGGCATCATGGTTGAGACTTCCAGTGACCACACTAAAGCCCACTGTGAAGAACCGTGAAAAAACTGTATATTTTAAATGAATTTCCAAAGTTAGAGCATAATACAGACCACAATTTTCTTTCTGTTCAAATATTCAACTCCCCTTAACTTTACACTTGCCTCAATTTTACAGTTGCTTTAGGTGGTCCCTTAAAGAACACAAAATTGAGGTTTCACTATGTACACTGTAATGATCACAAATTCAACTAGTCTCTAATGTAATGGCACTTTCATGGGTACTGCTGCCAGTGGTATGAGAATTGCTGCATGGCAGGAAAACATATGGATTTTGCAGAGTTATTTCTGAACTAGTTTATAAACGTGGTTAATTTTTTTTTATATATATTTCTGCTGGTTGGACAGGAATTCTGGATGCATGGACAACGGACAACCAGGAGTTTACCGTATATGCTACATACAAGAGATAGGTAAGGGAAAGTTGTCCCAGTCCCTAATTAAGCACTATGCCATGAAGATGTATGAGGGAATCAATGTAGAGATTCATATTTTCTTAGAGATGGCACTAGATGGAAGCGAGTGGTCACCTTCACGCTCCAACCGCGTTACCCCCGTGTATCCACTGGATAGGAGGATGGGTGGGCCACAAAACTGGTCTGGATGATGTATAGAAAAGAAAATTCTTGACCCTACCAGGACACAAACTCCAACCCCACAGTCATCCAGCCCGTAGCCAGTCACTATACTGATGCACTATCCCACCTCCATATACAACAGAGCGAGGGTAGTTAAAGTTCTGTGCCTAATATTAGATTAAGAGGTTATGAAAATGAAATGAATGTGTTAAAGATAATTTTATTATGGAACATGTTTGTCATTCATTTGGAAAATGATCAAAACTGGTTCCCAAATAAATCATGTTAACCGTGAACATGCTGCAACTTATTTCAAGAACCAAATTCCTCTATCTTCTGAACAAATCTCTCACTTTCACGTGTCTATCCACGAGGCTTTTAAATTACAGAGACCATTAATAATGTCATGCTGACAAAATCAACAAAGTGTAATGGAAAATATAGCATATGACACTATTTACAGGATGTTTAGAAAATGTTAAGATTTCATGTGTCCTTTCAACATAACTGCTTCAAGCCTGTCCTACTGTAATTTTGTAGTGCAAATATAATTTACTAATGTAATAAAAATTAGAGCTGCTTCATACTAGGCCATATTGAATTTGCTGCACATTAATGATTAGATTATGGTTGTGCAGCTAGAATATCCAGCATGCAGTAGATGCTCCTTCCGATTATTGTGATATTCATAATTTTCACAATCAGAGATATCTTTGTTATGATACACTATTACTTCACGGGCACAATCCAATTAATAATCACTAGCTACTGTTCAAACCCCACTGGTATGACTTTCACCTAACATTTTAACATGTCATCATGTGCAGGACACCTTGGTCTTAAAAGGCCAGTCACCTTTGCATACAACACACACTTTGATAAAGGAAACATTTCCTTCTGGTAACTTATCTATTAGTTTCACTGTGAACTGATACACTGAAGTATTCATTAAAACTGTAAGATATTAATCCAGCAGAAAACTTTACACAGCTGACAGGAAAAACACTTTCTTACAAGGCTGCCATGAACATGTTGGGACATGTTAAACCACTGTAACAATGTAAAGCAGATCGATGTAGATGTGAACACCAAATCAATTTGAAAAATGAATGTCTTACAAATGCCATGAGGTCTGAATGGCCTAACATAGGAGGGAAAAGACCGAACACCATGGATAAAATTGAAACGCATGTCCATCAAAACCTCTGCTTTAGAGGATGGTACCTTGTAAGGGACAGAATGTATTCTGTTAACAGTTCAGTACTCAAAAACTATTCTAAGTACAACATGCAGAACTCAAAAATAACCTTTCATAACATAAATATTTCTAACCTCACTTATTGTCAAGAAAACATTTCTCAAGTAATAATTGTACAAATAACATGAGAAATATAAAGCAACGCAGAAACTTTTACATACAATTGGCAAAACATTCACAATGGTATTCCTTCTTTATCTGCATGAAAACAGTACCAACAAAATGATGACAGCTACCTGTATGAGTACTTACTCACAGCATATGTAGCCAACAAAAACATGAATTCACCCATAATAAATCCTTTTAGTGACAGAAAATTATTTACTAAAATTTTTCAAACCCCTTTAGAGGAAATGTAACTGACCAAAATCTGTCAGAACCCTTACAAGAAAATTAATTTACCTAAATTAGTCAGAACTGCTTAGAAAGTAATACCGGACCTCATCTGATTCATGGACATCTCTGTCATAACTGTTCTGCATGGAACTGTTCTACACATTTAAAATCTAAAACCAGAAAAAAAAATCACACCAATAAAATGCATAAAAATGATAACACCTGGGCCATTATACTACATAAGTACAAGCTCTTTCATGTTAGCTCACCTTGTTTGCGTGCTCTTTCTTGTTCTTCATCATCACTAAGAAAGAGTCCAAATTCTCTCCTCAGTCTCTCAGTGAGGTTCTCCCTCTGACGTTCAACAAGAGTTGGAGCAGAATTCCATCTCATGTAAGTTTCTTCTCCAACACCTATTCAGAGAAAGCAGAACACTGTGTTCAGGGGGGTCATTTAGAAAGGATGTCTTTTAACACTATAACACATAAGGTTTTTGTTACCTCTTTTATCATCAGATGTATCTGTATGGAGAAATAATGGGAGTGCAGAGAGAGCAGGTGAGCTGTCAAGCATGAGATTCTTGCTGGTTATAGAGGCACAAGCATTAGACATATCATCATCTGACGACACAGACGAGGATGAACTGCTTGTGCTGTCTGTACGACCCCTACTCTCTCTACAGACTGGTGAATTTCTAGTACCTCCATCACCCTCTATCCCTCCAGAGTTCAATTCTGTACTACTATTACGCTGCTTACGCTGACGATATTCTGAGATGGAAAGCTGAAAGAAGAAGAAATGTCGATGCAGTAAGACTATTTCATTCACAAAATGTGTCTGACAAAAACAATATACTGAAAAAGTAATCTCAAAGACCAACAACTCAAATTATTTTTTCTTTATAGTGATTTGGCACATTAATCATATTTAAATGTTGTGTTTATGTAGCACTAAAATTCAAAAACAGAAATGTAACAAATCCATAACAATTTGCTCAAAAGCCACATCAAATAAAAATTCATACACTTGATTATTACAGAACAGGTTAAAAAATTAGCTACTGTGAAATCCTCCGTCATGAAACTAAAAGAACAATGCACACCTAGAAAGGCTCCCACTTACAAGATTTTAGAACAAGTACTATAATACTGTATTGCAGCATCCTGCTGCACTATTCCATTTTTATTTTAAACCTCATTTTACTTGGTATTCAAGAACGAGACATGCAGCAAAGAACTCAGCAAGAAGAAGCACGACACCCTAACAACACACGTGTACATTCGATGGACCTACACATGTAATAGCAGTAATAACATAAAGCAGCAGTTTCCCCATTAGATAGATTCTAATGCCTGATGGCCATATTGGTTGAAACATGTTGTGACCTTTAAATTTTAAATTTATAACTTAAAATTTTTAAACTTTAAGTTGCGCATAAGACTGTAAAATAATATTTATAATAAAAACACGTATTATACTTGGGCAACAATTATTATCCAAAGGAGCATTATGATTTAGCTATAAAAACTGATCTTCTTGAGTTTCAGATTACAATTTACATGTATGAGTTTGGAACTACATCTTCCATCCCTCCTTGTGCAGTCCTGCATTCAACATTTAAAAATATTAGTCCTACATATTAAACATCACTTCATTATATAACTTCATAAATTTTGCAAGCTGGCTCAAGTAGTGGTTATAAAAAGTTGATGAGTCTGTAGATATAAATAAAAGTAGTACCATGTTCCATGGACATGCCTCTACATTCAGATCTTTAAATGATTCACATAATAAGATTAATTAAGAGTTTAGATTTCTTGCTGTGAAGGGCCGTTTCTCAAACAGAATTCTGGAGCTAAGAGGAGGATTGCAAATCTGCTTGCCAAAAATTCACAAAAATCTTCACTCTACAGCATATAGCCTCTTATGGGTCTTAAATTACAATTAAAGCACTGCTTAAGCAGAATGACATAGGTAAGTAAAATACTGTTTCAATAAAAATCAAGCCTACCGCTTAGGTGCTGCGAGATAGCTAGATGGAACAAATCTTAAAATCTAGTTAACAGTCTACATTAGTTCCTACCGTTCTAACCTTGCGCTTTGCGGGTTGGGCTGTCGCAGAGCTCACCACTACTGTCTGTGTAGCAGAAATAGTTTCATCCCTTGACACTTGAGGCTGTTTCAATGATGTATCTGGGTGATCCACTGAGATCTCATGTTTACAGGAAACAGTAAATCCACTCTCCATCTCTGGTAAAGCCACTTCAGGCATTTTCTGGTATAAATTTGAGCCTGGGGATACTTCAGTAACAGTTGTACCACATCTCTGGAAGGAACTTTTCAAAACATTTATCTCTGCAGAACCGATACCATCTATACTACCACTGTCTTGTTCTTTCACATTAACATCCTCAATAGTTATCTTCCCATTAAGTATTTTTGGCTTACTGACATTCAGAGTCTCTGTTTCACTACCCATGGTATCTTCACAACCTTGATTACTGCCATCTCCTTGATCTTCAAATCCTCTGCATCCCTCTTCTTCAGTCTCTTCACTTGAATTAACAGATAACTCAAGCTTTACATCTGCAACCTTTCCTCTCAGTAAGCCCTGAAAACAAACATTCTAGAAAACACATCAAGTTTTACTACCAAGTTGAATGCTTCCACCACTTCCAGACTACCAGTCACTAACAGCCTACCTGGCTGGACACTAGCAGTTCATTCTGATACAAGACTATCAACTGAGGTAAATACTATCAGTCAATGGCTCTGAAATGATTCATGCTCACATAAGTATGCTTTACATCTGAATGAATATTATGTCAAACTGCATGTTAATTTGTGATCACCACCAACTTGATAAAAGCTGCATCAAAAACGCATTAAGTACTGACAATCATTGCAAGTGAATATGGTTCACTGCACTGTTGAAAAACAATCCTTTGTACTAACTGTTTGTCAGGTGTGATTTTACTAGAAAATGTACAATTCCAAGCACATAAACTTATTAATGAAGTCTGCTCTACTGGTAACCTTTGTCCAAAGAACTTGTTAAAAAATGGTGTGCACTTACTGAAGACCAAGTAGATAAAACCCACGGATTAGACTAAACAGAACATTCACCTAATCTCTCCCCATACAACTTTTACTCATCTGACAGTTTGAAGGGAAAAATGTACAAAACAAACCCATACACATAAAATGCTCCGCTGAGAAACAATTTTACAATTTACTCATGAAAAAACTGTTCTCACCTGCTTAAATAAAATATATAAGCACTGCATTTTCAGAACCTACAATGCAGGCATGTTCAGTTTATCGTTCTCATGAAACAATTCTACACTGGTTTCTGGATTAAGAGGTAATGCTCTTCCGAAGGTAGGCCTTTACTAGCTGGTTTGTGGAAAGCGACTGAAGTATCTGATATAGTACAAACACAAATTTGGGATGTGCAAACAGAAATTCTGAAACTTTGAAGACCGAAACTTTACTATAAATATACCTTAAGAAATTATTCCTAACTAGTATTTCAAACATAATTACATAACGGGTACTCTTCTTCATACACACACATAAAACACTGTGCATTTGAGATAGTTTGCATTTACATCATATTTACAAACACAAGCCTCTCAAGATTTGTAGAAAGTAGGTTTTTCTCTTCTTGAGGTCACTACATTCTCTGGAATAGAAAACAACTGATTTCCCACTTATGTGGAAGGAACAGATACTTCAGAAGAACTCTGGCTAAAAAGTGGTGATTTTGTTAGTTTCCTATCATCACAATCATATATCAATTTTCTTTAAACTGGGGGGGGGGTTGTTAAGGCATGAAGTAGGATTTTCGCTTAGTGAGGGGTGGAGTCCAACTGGGTCCACTCGGCACAGCGGCCAATGATTGGCCTATTGTAGCCTGCCCTGGGTGATTATGATGGAGAATTTGGTGGAATGAAGATTGGCAGGGCAAACCAAAGTACTCGGAGAAAACCAACCCCAGCGCCACTTTGTCCACCACAAATTCCACTTGACCAGACCTGGGATCAAACCCAGGCCACTGCGGTGAGAAACCAGAGACTAACCGCTTGAGCTATTGTGCGGCCATAAGGCATGAAGTAAGTTAGAACCTGACATCTGAAAGACCGTGGGATAATTTCTCTCCTGAAACTTCTTTGCAAGCTTTCCACAGTTACATGCTTAGGTTTGATAAAACTAGATTTTCTGTCTGAAAACTACTTTTCACAGGAAACTTCTTTGAAGGCTTTTCAGTGAATGTGTATGCTTGGCAAATGAAAGATTTTGTCTGAAAACTATCCTTGATTCTTTCCAACATAATTTCTTGAATTTCACAATTTATCATAATATACATTAGACAGCAGATATGAGGGTTCGACTGACAACTGGATTTAACTGCAAATAATCACTTTCTCTGATCTACACTTCGTACACCTCACTGCTGAAAACACTAAGACTTCTGTATGTCTTCATTTGTCATTACTTTGTAATAATGTCTAACAGCGCAAATTCAAAACTCAACTGGTAACTGCTGACCTCTGACTCAAGACTGACTGGCTTATCCCATTCACCCTTGTCATATAGCCTCAGCGCAGACCGCACAAAAACCAACACTTATAGGAATTCCTAAACTGTTGAGTGACATGCTATGCAGGCCTAGCAATGGCTCAGGCACTGCTGATGCTGGAATATGTTTACCAAGCCATTGCCTAGCAATGGTCAACCATTCTCCACTATTCTGGCTTTTGGCCATCATACCACAATATTTTTGGCTGAAGTTCTTTTTGCTTCTAACAAAATAATGTCTTTGAAGCATGGATCCATTATCACTGCAATGAAAGTTTCTTTGTTAGTTTTATATCCTTGGAAAATGTTCTCAGTGCTAACTGGAATATTTATAAAAAATGTCAAAGCAGTTTTGTAATTTTCTTTATTACAATGTTTTCGGTCATTTTTCTGCCACACTATAAATCATAGGCATGGTTGCTGAAAGGTGAGATGATATTCCTCTGAACATAGCTGTTTTGATTCCATCAAGCTGCTGGAGAATTGCACTGCACTGAAATTTGTCCATCCACTGTAGGTACAGAAATCCCCCTGCTGGTGGTTACTTCTGTTACAAGAAACATGCACTGAAATTTGTCCATCCACTGTAGGTACAGAAATCCCCCTGCTGGTGGTTACTTCTGTTACAAGAAACAATGAGGCATACTAAACTCATTATTTCATTGCAAGCCTGGAACTTTAATTACTTCATCTCTTCCTGTACCTCCTTACAGCATTCATGTACCTTGGGACAGTTACTTTACACATTCAAGAGCCTCAGCCTTGAGTGTAACAACTCAGAAATTTAAGCGAAGATCTGCAATACCATTTCATTTATTTATTGCATTCTGTCAATCTATATAAGCTCAAACCAACCTATTGGATATAAAATCTGTCATGTTTAAACATAAAATAATAAAATATACATTCATAACCATGTTTGAACAGAAGATAATAAAATATTCATTCCTAACCCATACAAGGATAAATGAAAACACTAAGACCACTATAAATTAGTGCGGTCATATACAATAATATAAACACTGATACAGATGTAGTGAAAACATAAGCTGTGTAATTATATTATCCATAGGAGACACAATCAAGAAAAAGTGTTCGTTGAGAAGTTGATTTATAATATTCATCAATACTATAAAAAGCATGTTCAGTGAGACAGCTTTTTAATAAAATTTGTACTCTTTAATATCTTTGGATAGCAACTTAATGTTTGAGGGTAAGTGGTTATAAACCATGCTACACGAGAAGAGCACTCCTTTTTGGACTATAGATAGATCTGTAGAAGGTAAATATAAATTGTGATTATATCGTGTGTTGATATCATGAATCCATGTTAGGTGAGGTCCCTGTCACCACGGCATGGTGCGTCCTCAGGTTGCAGATGGAGATGCCCTCCAGTTTTGGAGGGAGCTGTGAATATATTGAATAAGCAGTCGCAGACAGCTGACAAGGGGTTGCCCTCCAGCTCGGGGGTTGGGCGTGGGGCTAACAACTCCACACCATAAAAAATCACTATGTTACGAAAATGAACACAAAGCCTTGGACCTGGACTGATTCCTTGGATAAACAACCTAAGCTAATGAAAATGGATATGAGATTTGGCACTTGGAATGTATGAAGTTTGTACAGGGCAGGTTCGCTCAGGGCAATGGCAGAAGAAATCTTAAAATATGTTAGATTTTGCGGGAGCACAGGAGGTCAGATGGGATGAAGGTGGCATCACACCAGCAGGAGCCTATACATATTTCTATGGAAAGGGGAATGAAAATCATGAATTAGGTACAGGTTTTTTCATACATAAGAGAATCATATCAGCAGTTAAAGAGGGTAGAATTCGTTAGTGATAGGATATCATATATAATACAAAAAGGTCGCTGATGTGATATCACTGCTATAAATGTTCATGCCCCAACAGAAGATAAAATTAATGACATAAAGGATANGGTCATATACAATAATATAAACACTGATACAGATGTAGTGAAAACATAAGCTGTGTAATTATATTATCCATAGGAGACACAATCAAGAAAAAGTGTTCGTTGAGAAGTTGATTTATAATATTCATCAATACTATAAAAAGCATGTTCAGTGAGACAGCTTTTTAATAAAATTTGTACTCTTTAATATCTTTGGATAGCAACTTAATGTTTGAGGGTAAGTGGTTATAAACCATGCTACACGAGAAGAGCACTCCTTTTTGGACTATAGATAGATCTGTAGAAGGTAAATATAAATTGTGATTATATCGTGTGTTGATATCATGAATCCATGTTAGGTGGGGTCCCTGTCACCACGGCATGGTGCGTCCTCAGGTTGCAGATGGAGATGCCCTCCAGTTTTGGAGGGAGCTGTGAATATATTGAATAAGCAGTCGCAGACAGCTGACAAGGGGTTGCCCTCCAGCTCGGGGGTTGGGCGTGGGGCTAACAACTCCACACCATAAAAAATCACTATGTTACGAAAATGAACACAAAGCCTTGGACCTGGACTGATTCCTTGGATAAACAACCTAAGCTAATGAAAATGGATATGAGATTTGGCACTTGGAATGTATGAAGTTTGTACAGGGCAGGTTCGCTCAGGGCAATGGCAGAAGAAATCTTAAAATATGTTAGATTTTGCGGGAGCACAGGAGGTCAGATGGGATGAAGGTGGCATCACACCAGCAGGAGCCTATACATATTTCTATGGAAAGGGGAATGAAAATCATGAATTAGGTACAGGTTTTTTCATACATAAGAGAATCATATCAGCAGTTAAAGAGGGTAGAATTCGTTAGTGATAGGATATCATATATAATACAAAAAGGTCGCTGATGTGATATCACTGCTATAAATGTTCATGCCCCAACAGAAGATAAAATTAATGACATAAAGGATAGATTCTATGAAGAACTAGAACATGTATTTGATAAATTCCCGAAGTACTCTATGAAAATTTCAATGCCAAAGTAGAGAGGGAAGACATTTTCAAACCAACAATTGGGAATGGGAGTTTGCATGAAATTAGTAATGATAATTGAGTTAGAGTAGTAAACTTTGTTACATCAAAAAATCTTACTGTCAAAAGTACAATGTTCCCACATCATAATATCCATAATTTTACTTGGACATCTCCTCATGGGAAGATGCACAATCAAATTGACCATATTTTGATAGATAGGTGATGGGATTCAAGTCTACTTGATGTCTGATCATTCAGGGCAGCAGACTGTGATACTGACCACTACCTGGCAGTGGCCAAGGTGGCAGTGAGTAAAAGAACAATGCACAGAGTTCATATGAAGAGGTTCAATCTCAAGAAATTAAATGAGGTAGAGGGTAAAGAGCATTATCGTGTTGAAATCTCAAATAGGTTTGTGGCTTTGGAAAACTTGGACATTGAGGTGGATGTTAATAAAACTTGGGAAACTATTAGAGAGAATATAAAAATGTCTGCCATAGAAAGTCTAGGTTATTATGAACTGAAGAAGCATAAGCCATGGTTCCATGAAGGATGCTCAAAATTATTAGATCAAAGAAAGCAGGCCAAACTGCAATTGTTACAGGATCCAAGCGAGTTAAATGGGGATAATCTGAATAATATAAGATGTGAAAGCAGCAGGCATTTCAGGAACAAAAAGAGGGAATATCTGAAAGACAAAATTGATGANTGTTAGATTTTGCGGGAGCACAGGAGGTCAGATGGGATGAAGGTGGCATCACACCAGCAGGAGCCTATACATATTTCTATGGAAAGGGGAATGAAAATCATGAATTAGGTACAGGTTTTTTCATACATAAGAGAATCATATCAGCAGTTAANCTCTCAGTTATTGAATGTACATAGGGTCACTGATGTTAGGCAGACAGAAATTGATACAGCTGAGCTGTTAATACCTGATCCTAGCCCTTTTGAGGTTGAAAGATCTATTGCAAAATTGAAATGGTATAAATTGCCAGGTAGTGATCAAATTCTGGCAGAATTTATTCAAGCAGGAGGCGAAATATTACGTTCTAAGATCCACAATCTAATTACTTCTATTTGGCATAAGGAAAAATTGTCTGATCAGTGGAAGGAATCTATTATCGTACAAGTTCACAAGAAGGGCGATAAAACTGACTGTAGTAATTATCGGGGGACATCACTGCTATCAACTTCATATAAAATTTTGTCCAATATTCTTCTTTCAAGGTTAAGTCCATATATAGATGAAATTATTGGGGATCATCAGTGTGGGTTTCGACATAACAGATCAACTACAGATCAGATCTTTTGCATTCGTCAGATATTGGAGAAAAAAATATGAGTATGAGACAGTAAATCAGCTATTCATAGACTTCAAGAAAGCCTACAATTCAGTCAGGAGGGAAGTATTGTACAATATTCTGATAAGAGTTTGNCAGTGGCCAAGGTGGCAGTGAGTAAAAGAACAATGCACAGAGTTCATATGAAGAGGTTCAATCTCAAGAAATTAAATGAGGTAGAGGGTAAAGAGCATTATCGTGTTGAAATCTCAAATAG